>NC_134400.1:86794674-87142274 GCF_050003625.1 Haematobia irritans
TTTCCAAAAAAAAAACTTTAAACCAAAGATGTTAAGTCCTCAATATAAGTCTCTTATATTTGAAGCGACTTTATCTTAAATTTAAAGCTTCAGTATTTCAGTTAATTTAAGGGCGATTTCTTTAAATACAAAATGTGTTTCTTTACTTTAAGGAAAATTGGCCTCAGTTCAAAGGTATACGAGTTTAACCGAGGGACGCAAATTTTCAAAATTGGTGTCCTAAATTTAATAAAAAAAAATTTTTTTAAGCAAATATTATAAACTTTATCTTAATTAGAATTTCATTATTTTAAAGAAATTTGTCCTTAGTAATTTGTAAATTGCGCATACTAAAATTTAGGTTGCGTAATCCTTAATATTACGTAAATATTTTTTTCAGTGTGGGCAGTGACAAAGGTAGTGTTATACGGTCTCATCATCCTCGCAATACGTCCTATATGCACCATCATCTTCTGCACATATGTTCTCTCAATTCTAGGTGCCCGAGCATTATTCCCACGATCCTCCTAACTGCCGTTCTACTCTCCTCGAGTAGTTCTCCAGACTTTTTCTTGTCTGGGTCATCCTAGTATTTTCCCTTCCGAACGCTGTATTAGTCGACATCGCTTTTTGTGTATCCCGTGCCCATTCATCCAACTCGGTCCGCGTTGCATCCATGGGCTTTCCGTTCTCTTAGTTTCTTCCTTATGTGTCCTACCTCCTATCGTCAGTTCATTTGCTTTTACTTTAATCTTATTCCGTCATATGCTGGAACCCATGTGTTGCGAATTCTTCCGTATTCCGAGTATTCGTTAATCATTCGTTTGCATTTTTATACGGTTAGCGATCGAACTCTGCAGCTATTGCCAACTAAGGTATAGGATGATGGATTGTTGCGGCATCCGCCATTTCACCCACAGTCTCCCCATTATCCTTTGATGTTTCATCATGTTTTGTGTTTCCCGCCCATTCTTCCAACATAATTAATTTCATCGCAGACATGGCGGCTATGCTTTTGATCTGAATCTCTATATCTCTTAAGTCCAGTATCGTCTACAAGACTTTGGTTGACGTGGACTTCACAGGCGCAGTTATGCTAACCAATATGCCCGTTGGACCCATTGTAAAATTTCTATGTTGCACTTCTTCTCCATTGATGTGCACCAGATTATCGACGCCTATGTCAAGATTGACCTTATTGCGATCTTTTATATCCAGTGATTCACCTTTGGATCCAGACCCCAATTAGAGCTCGCCGCTTTTCTGCACACTGGCCAACATATGTACGCTTTCTCAGCCCTCTCTTTGTGGCTCTTTCAGTTCAGTTTTCTATTTAAAGGGCAGTACTATGTTAACTTTTCGCGTTGAAAAT
The DNA here is from genome assembly GCF_050003625.1 of Haematobia irritans. Lineage (NCBI taxonomy): Eukaryota > Metazoa > Arthropoda > Insecta > Diptera > Muscidae > Haematobia > Haematobia irritans. The sequence goes on from NC_134400.1 coordinate 86,796,026, forward strand.
TTCGAGGTTACTTTATTAAAACAGTTCAATATAAAGCAGATAAATTAACTCAATTGATGCGCAGTTTCTTATTCCTCTAGATTTCGACTAGACTTTATACTTAATATATTTATATACTTAATATATTTGTTTTCATTTATAATTTTGATTATTCCAGGAAAATTATTAGCGAAAATAAAGTGTTAAAAATCAAAACCGAAAACCGAACATAGTACTCACCTTAACGTTACTACTAAGTACTGAAACTTAGATAAATGTGTACACAAAAAATCAATGAATTTTCTTGTCAATACAACTAAAATTATGTTTAAATTTGAGCTAGCAACGTAACTTGTAGATACAATTACGATTTTAGTAATATTTTGTCACATTAGCTACCAATTTTGTAATATCAACAAACATTTTGTTGAACTTTCCAACAATTTATCCAACCAACAATTTATTGTAAGTTCAAAAATTGTAATATAATTTTATGTGTACACAAATAGCAAATCGTAATTAAATACTTCTACACGCAAATGGGGTACATGTAACATGTGTTGAAACTTTGCTCGTTTTTTATCTACAGACAGATCAAGTTCGAAGATATAGCCCATTTTCGATCGGTCCATGTTTCGACCGATTAACCGAATTTCATGAAATTGGGAATCTCGAAGTGTTTTAGGTCAATAAAGAGCTGTCCGAAATTTGGTATATATCGGTTAACGTTGTAATATAGGTCCATATAGACAATCTTCCGATTTTACTTCTTGAGGCCAAAGAATCTGCAATTGTCATGTGATTGACGTGAAATTTGAAATCTAGAAGTATTGTGAGCTAGACCAAATTTAGTATATATCGGTAAATGCTTTGATGTATTCCCAATATATACCGATCTTCCAATTCGATGTCTGTAGAGTGTGGACACTGCAGTTTTTATCCACTTGTCCATAAAGATATATGACAAAGTTGGCTTATAGCGGTAAGAGTTTAATATAATCCCTATATGGATCAATCCAACAATTTGGTTTCTTGGGCTCCTAGACAAAACAATTTTTCCCCAATTGCCTGAAAATGGAAATCTAGTGGTATTTTAGGTCACAAATAGAATTTGATTTATATGTTTCCTTCCCGTATATAAACAGATATCCGATGACCAATTGTCCTAAAAATGAAAATCTAGAGATCTCGAGATACTAGAAGTAAAAATTTTCCCTATGAAAAAAACTTTAAATTTAAATTCGGGAAGCGAAATCAAATTCATCTGAAATTCTATATATTTTAAAGTAACTGACAACAACGAGGCATTTTTGAGAGGAATCTGTTGATTCACGATGGTGGGTATTTAAGATTCGTGCTGGTATGTTTCTTATACCCAGCGCCACACTGTTGAACAGGGTATTATAAGTTGGTGCATGTGTCTGCAACACCCAAAAAAAGTCTAGGTCGCAATTTTAGTCCAATCAACTTCAAAATTAGCAAAAGTAACATAGAAGGCGCATGCAAATTGCTTGAAACTGAATGTAAAATTTCCAGATTTTACTTCTCGTAATCGTTTAAATAATGGGGATGAAAATCTACAGATTTTAGATTTCAAATCAAGGCGTTATTTTATCAGTTTCTTGCACACCTACAAGTGATGTTAATGATTCCTCTAAAACACAAACAAAAATTGGAGTAGTACACGGTAATTCGTTAATTTGGCCTTTTAAAGGCTTTGAATTGCTTAAATAAATGGTTTTTATAAATCCAGAATCTAATATAGTCTTCATAGGTAAAATCTTTAGATTTATCTTCGGAAAGTGTACTAGTTGAACTGTTCTATTTGGGAGAATATCTGTCATTAAAACCCCCTGAAATTTCAAAAGAAAATATACTATTTTATTCATTGTGGTGGGTATTTAAGATTCGGCCCGGCCGAACTTACTGCTGTATACACTTGTTTTTTATACCCTAAACCACATAGTGGTCAGGGTATAATAAGTTTGATCGGCCAAAAAATGTGCCTACCAGAAATCGGTATAAAATATATACCGATCGACTCAGAATCACCTCATGAGTCGATCTAGATCTTGGTGTCCGTCCGTCCGTCTGTCCATGTATTTGTTGTTCACAGGATTCCGGTCGCAATTATTAACCGATTTTGATGAAATTTGGTACAGGGAGTTTTTTGGGCACACGGACGAACGCTTTGGAAGAAATCGGGTCAAATTTAGATATAGCTCCCATATATATGTATCGCCCGATTTCGACAAATGGGGTCACGTTGCGCGTTTTTTCAAACGGATCGTCACCAAATTTGGCAAAAGTTAATATTTTCCATCGCCTTTCTAGTCTGCAAAATTTCATCCAAATCGGTTCAGATTTAGATATAGCTCTCATATATATGTATCGCCCGATTTTCCCAAATTTGGCCACAAAACCTTTATTTATCAACCGATCTTACTCAAAGTTGGCTAAATATAATCTTCTATAGCACTAACTATATGTGCAAAAAATCATCGAAATCGGTTCAGATTTAGCTATAGCTCCCATATATATGTACCGCCCGATTTTTCTAAATTTGGCCATAAAACCCTTATTTATCAGCCGATCTTACCCAAATTTGGCTAAATGTAGCCAAATCATCGAAATCGGTTCAGATTTAGATATAGCTCCCATATATATGTTTAGCCCGATTTTCCCAAATTTGGCCATAGAACCCTTATTTATTAACCGATCTTACTAAAAGTTGGCTAGATCCAGTCCTCTATAGTACTAACTATATGTGCAAAATTTCATCGAAATCGGTTCAGACGCAGATATAGCTCCCATATATGTATCACCCGATTTTGAAAAATTCGCCCCTAATAACCTTATGTTTGACCATACAGGCCTCATTTCTTAACTGATCTTACTCAAATCTTGCACAAGGTAACCTATTGTGGTATTAATCAAACCCGCAAAATATTATGCAAATTGGTTCAGATTTAGATATAGCTTCCATATATATGCAGCGCTCGATTTTCCCAAATTTGGCCATAGTACTCTTATTTATTAACCAATGTTACTCAAATTTCACATTTTGATGTACTAGCCGATCGTTCTTATACGTACTTGTAGCTCTTACATAAGACTATTGCTCGATTTTTACAAATTTGTATTTATTACCCACACTAATTTAACGATTTTCTCTTTTTTAATAATGGGCTCAATATTAGTGGCATACTAACTCCGTAGGCGCAATATCAACACAGCCAGTGTTGCTAGAAGTAGGGGAAATTCCCTATATGTAGGAGTTTTCTGATATTTAGCGTCTTGTAGGGACGTAGGGCCACAATGTAGGACATTTTCACTCAACACAATTTGTAATAATTTTTACATTTTGGTGGCTCTAGAGGAGGAAATTAGAAGCCGACAAGGCTTTATCTTTAACAATGTGTGGTAAACTTTATTCCTGTAGAAAATGCTTTCAACATTTTATTTCTATAAAACATTTTGTCAAAATTGTATTTCTATAGAAATTTTTTTCAAAATATTATTTCTATAAAAAATGTTCTCAAAATTTTATTTCTGTGGAATTTTTTTCTCAAAATTTTATTTCTATAGAATTTATTGTCAAAATTTTATTTCTATATAAAAATTTCTCACAAAAATTTGTTTATAGAAACTTTTTCCAAAATTTTATTTTTATAAAGATTTAACAAAAAAGATTACTAATTTGGGTAGAATTCTACCAACTGTGGCAACCGTGGTGGTAATACAAATTTATATTCTAAGTTATATACGTTGCATATTCATGTTTTAAGATAATAAAGTACTTGGAACCATTTTTGTTTTGTAAAATTTTTTAAATTTAACGAAAAATATAGTAGGGAAAATTGTTTGGGAATGTATAGGAAAGTAGGGAACTTTTTTTGTCCTTGTAGGGTAAACCGAACATTTTCCCTGGCAACATTGACTATGAGCTATAGTCAGATTGACACAAAGCACCCATAGACATGTACCCCTTAATTTTCTTAAATATGCAACTGCGGTTTACCTCCCACACCTATATGTTACCCCACAAATGCTTATGATTACTAATTCTGTAATGGTGGTTTAGGGTATGATATAGTCGGCCCCGCCCGACTTTCTACTTAGGGAAAATTTTTTGGGGATGTATAGGAAAGTAGGGAAAATTACACCTCTTGTTGCAAAAACCCTTTTTATTAAATGATTACTATGACGATATATCTTCCGTTGTGAATACCAATGTGTGTTTGGTATTCAATTTTGCATTGCCCTCTTTATGACAGAAATTTGCATTGTTAAAGATTTCTCTGATTCAGTTAAATACCCCACTACACAAAGTTGACGTGTGATAGTCCTGTGCATGGCATTGACAATCGAATATGGCAAATGGTAAATCAAAGACTGATTGCCTCAAAGGCAATCGTCTCAGCCCAGCTCAGTTCGGCTCATACGTGTAGTCATTTAAGCCATATTAACACTTTGAACTACGTACACCTAGGATTCCCATTTAAAATAACAAAGCATAGAGCTGGTCGGCATTACCAGGAACAAAGTGTTTCTTTGAAATCCAAGTCACACAATTTACACATTGTACAAATGCTCCACATGGGATAAGCCTTCGATGGCATCACGAGGGAAGGATGGATTGGGTTTAGGTTGGTGTTGATGTTTTTTTTTTCGTTTTTGCTTTTTAGGGGTCTACCCCACCCCCTTACGGCCTTATGCAAAATAGAACATACACAGAGAGCACAAATGGATGAATGGACAAATGGATTGTTTTACACGTTAAGGCAAATCGAGCCTTTCATCCGACAATCGATGAGTGTAAAGTCAAAGTTCAAATATGCGTTAAAATCTCATTGAACGAGCGGGGACGGGTGGTCGAGTGAAGCATTTCAAAATCTGACTGGGAAAAATAAACGAAATATACGTCAATACAAATAGTAGACTGGCTGATGGACCTAGTCAACTCCATCCAACGCAGTGATGCGCATATGGGTCTGGCCAGGCCATCGTCTCTTTCGCTGGGCCAATGCAGACACTTGTAATCAATTTTTACACACGTCTGGGATAGTAAATGGAAATTGAAACGAACCTTTGTGATACTCGGACTGAAACTCGAGAGATTTTGCTTTTTTTCCCCACCTTTTCTTCCGCTATAGTTGGCTACACAAATATCCGCTCGTATGGATCAACTCGAAACATGACGGCCACTTTAACATTGAAGTCCTAATCCATGAGTTGTTGGCTAAAGTGAAAAGGTCTTTGATGGACGTTGATATGATGTGTATTTGATTTGTTGTAAAATCTTTGAAGGTATAAAGCCACAAAGTAAAAACCATAGTTAAATAAGGTATGTGTGTGTGTCGGTCTCAGGGTTGGCCTGTCGCAAACTGTAACTTTTGCGACATACATATCCGACGGTATAATACGTATGTCGCAAAAGTCGTAAACCTAGTGTAGAAAACCCAATTTTTACCAAAGAAATTTTAAACATTTATTGATTTAATTTAGTTTGGCTCCCGGATAAAAGGGATGCAAAAAATATACTGTTACATTGTATTTATTGAAAACTCACCTAGTTTTACATCTCGCATTTGCAACTTGAAATTTTTCGGGTTTTGCGTGCTCCATTATGTTCATCCAAGTTTTTGTTGCATCAGCGAATGACTAGCTAGTTTTGACAATTTTTAATTACTAGCTAGCTAGTTTTGACAATTTTTAATTACTATAGAAATTGGCTCTAAATAAACAAAAAGTGAATTTATAAAATTCGCTCTCTAAACAGCAGTTCACATATGCAAGACTTAAGTAGTGGTTTTCGTCTCTGTAAATTTCTACAGAAACTTGTGCACCCATAGAAAAAATCAAGAACGGCGTGGTCATTTCAAAACGATCCGTTCATGAAAGTGAATCAACAAACATGTGTTGTCAAACTGAGAACATCTGGGGTCAATCTGACAACGTTAAAATGACACCATGCGTTGCCAAAACAACAACCAGCGTTCATGATCTGAAAACGTATTGGTTACGAATTTAAAAAAAATTAAAAAAGATTACCGCTACCGTGACTCGAACCTGTGTTGTCTGCACCATACGCGTTAACAGTCGCCTTAGCACATTGCACCACCAGCGGAGTTGTCATAACAACGTCTAAGGATTATTTTAAGAATTTTCATGACCAAAGAAAAACGAATGCCGTTCATGAAATCGTGAACGCCCGTGGACGAAATCTTGAACATTCTGTTTTGATTTTTTGCCAACGTTTCCGTTTCATTTTTGACTATCTGCAAAAGGGTAGAACAATAAACTCAGAGTACTATTGCAATCTTTTGGATCAATTAAATGTACAAATTCGAGAAAACCGTTCTGGCTTACAACACAAAAAAAAAAAAATTTTTCATCAAGACAACGCACCAGCGCACAGGAGTGTTTTAACAATGGCTAAAATCAACGAATTAAAGTACGAAATGCTTGACCACCCACCTTATTCTCCCAGTGACTTTTACTTGTTCCCAAATCTAAAAAAAATCCTTGCTGGCAAGCGTTTCAAATGAAGATGCAATTACAGATGTAAAACACTATTTTGAAGACCTTGAGGAAAACTATTTTAATCAAGGGATATAATTGCTAGAAAAGCATTGGACTAAGTGTATTGAACTTTCAGGAGATTATATAGAAAAATAAAAAATAAATAAAATTCTTTATTTTGCCAAGCTTGAGATCTATTTGTTTTTATTATTTTTAATTCATCCGTCCTAATATTTCGCAATTTTCGTTGAATTGCTTCATCAGAGGTGTATGATCTGATGAAGCAATTCAACGAAAATTGCGAAATATTAGGACGGATGAATTAAAAATAATAAAAACAAATAGATCTCAAGCTTGGCAAAATAAAGAATTTTATTTAAACTGAAAAAGATCGAACAAGAAGCAAATAAATCAAGAAAAATAAAAAATATTTTTGAAAAACTAACTATTCATTTTCATTGATAGGCTAAGAAGTTTCCGAACCGCCCTCGTATATTGTGATATTTTATTCAGGGAGCGACAGAGACAGTGAGAGTATAGAGAAAGAACCCGGTAGGGTTGACGAAAGATATGAACATAACACAGCAAGAGAATCAAAAGAGAGCAATTTTTTAAACTGCTTGTATGTTGTTTCGGAAAACTGTTTTACGTGTTCATTTGTTTTGGCTATGCACTTGGCATGTTAATAAGACTTCGCCAAAAATTGGATATGCTTACGTCTAAATATTATTTAATTTGAACATTAAATTGAGTATTCGGAGTAAAGAGAATAGACATTCGGAACCAGGAGAATATACATTAAAACAAGTAGGGAAAGTCTAAGGTCGGGCGGAGCCGACTATATTATACCCTGCACCACTTTGTAGATCTAAATTTTCGATACCATATCACATCCGTCAAATGTGTTGGTGCTATATATAAAAGTTTGTCCCAAATACTTACATTTAAATATCACTCGATTTGGACAGAATTTAATAGACTTTTATAAAATCTATAGACTCAAAATTTAAGTTGGCTAATGCAACATAGCTACAATGCTAATTCTACTCCCTGTGCAAAATTTCAACTAAATCGGAGTTAAAAATTGGCCTCTGTGGTCATATGAGTGTAAATCGGGCGAAAGCTATATATGGGAGCTATATCTAAATCTGAATCGATTTCAACCATAGCTACAATGCTAAATCTACTCCCTGTGCAAAATTTCAACCAAATTGGGCCAAAACTCTGGCTTTTAGGACCATATTAGTCCATATCGGGCGAAATATATATATGGGAGCTATATCTAAATCTGAACCGATTTCGATCAAATTTTGCACACTTGACTATACTACTAATTGTACTCCTAGTGCAAAATTTCAACCAAATTCGGCCAAAAATGGCTTCTGGGGCCATATAAGTCCATATCGGGCGAAAGATATATATGGGAGCTATATCTAAATCTGAACCGATTTCAATCAAATTTTGCACACTTGACTATACGACTAAGTGTTATGTTTGTACAAAATTTCAAGCAAATCGGTATAAAACTCTTGCTGCTGGGTCCATATTAGTGCATATCGGGCGAAAGATATATGGGAGCTATATCTAAATCTGAACCGATTTCAAAATCAATAGGGTTCTATTCTGACCCAAATTGGGAACATGTGCCAAATTTGAAGGCGATTGGACTTAAATTGCGACCTAGACTTTGATCACAAAAATGTGTTCACAGACAGACAGACGGACGGACGGACACGGTTATATCGATTCAGGGACCCACCCTGAGCATTATTGCCAAAGACACCATGTGTCTATCTCGTCTCCTTCTGGGTGTTGCAAACATATGCACTAACTTATAATACCCTGTTCCACAGTGTGGCGCAGGGTATAAATAGTTCATGCCTAAATAAATTTATGTGTACATTGTAAAATTATGTATATTTATTTATACTCGACTTCACGTTCTTCTTCTGGTAGAGTTTTTGAATTTCTTCGAAATTTTCAAACTTTTATACCACAACCATTTTTTATGTTACAAAATTGTTATTTTTGCAATTAAAAAAATAATATTTTTTCCAACAGCTCAGTCCATTTCGTTTATATCAAGCAATGTTTCTGACTGTAAATCTTTAGTAATATACATTTCCAAGTTTCATTGTAACAATTTAATTTAAAAATATTTAAATACAAAAATAAAAATAAAAAAATTTTGGTGTTCGGTCGGAGCAGGAATTGAACCCAGGACCCTTGCATGCAAGGCGGACACTCTAACCACTGCTGCACGTGGCCAACAAATATTTGTTTCTGTTGAATAATGTTTTGTTTGCATCGGCTCGTGGGCGCTGCAAACTATGCTATATAAATGTAACTTATAACGATAATTGTCTACTGGTGACTATAACAGCTACGTAGCCCAGGTGATAGTGTGTTGGCTTACAAACTGTATGGTCTTCGGTTCGATTCACCGGCCAGGCGAAAGGTTAAATTTATAAAATTGAATAATTTATTCAACATTTTTTTTATTACAAAAGAAGGTGCCAAGAACTAAAAAATTTCGTGGAAGTGAAAATTATGTGAGGGAATGATGATGAATGGGCTCAAAATGCTTCCAAACATATAATATGTTCACATAAAACAAACATATTAATGTTTCGGCAATATCCAATAATATATGTGCTTCCTGCAAAATAGGTTTGGAACATATGTTAGAGAAGCGATTTTTTTTGAGGGTGTAAAAAATGTTTTGGTTTTAATTAATTAATAAAATACGAAATTGAAAATCAAATGTGACTGTTTGCTTGTCCCGCGATAATCTGGCAACTCTAGCCCCAAGGGGGAGCCACCGTGGTGCAATGGCTAGCATGCCCGCCTTGCATACACAAGGTCGTGGGTTCGATTCCTGCTACGACCGAACACCAAAAAGTTTTTCAGCGGTGGATTATCCCACCTCAGTTATGCTGGTGACATTTCTGAGGGTTTCAAAGCTTCTCTAAGTGGTTTCACTGGAATGTGGAACGCCGTTCGGACCCGGCTATAAAAAGGAGGTCCCTTGTCATTGAGCTTAACATGGAATCGGGCAGCACTCAGTGATAAGAGAGAAGTTCACCACTGTGGTATCACAATGGACTGAATAGTCTAAGTGAGCCTGATGCATCGGGCTGCCACATAACCTAACCTAACCTAACCTAGCCCCAAGGCTGTCACTTTGGTTCGATGCCGTCGAATGTCAATGGGCGAAAATCCGAATTGAAATTGTGACAAAAATTAAAAGTCGGATATCTCCTTGCTCTATTGCCGACCAGAAGTCGGAGAATCGCGTACCATATTTGCATTAATACTTCTACAGACCAAATAAATTTTCTTTACCAATGTATGTCGCAAAAAATTTTACGAACTAACCGTGGGTATAAATAAATTTCATTGATCGTTAACTAAAGCTGAAGAAAATTTGTATACAATTTTAAGCTGAAATCAAAAAAACAACAACAATGATTAAAGAAAGAACAAAACCAACAATAACAAAACAAAACCAATTTGTATACTTTACTTTTAGTGCATTTCCTGCTTTTATGAGAAGAAAGAGTTGCGTAAATTGCAGTAAAAAATGCTAAAAGAAAATTAAATACAATTTAGTTCGATTTGCGCAGGAGGTAGTTCATTTTTCCCATTAACCAGTTTGCTTTTTTCCTATACAGTTTACGAGAAATGAAAACAAAAATGGTTTTGCTATGGTTTTGTCCATCCAAAAAAGAAGGCAGTGAATTCACCTTCCTATTGGGAAAATGTTGATTAATTTTAGAAAATTTAGGGCAATTTTTGAACATTTTTACTAAACTTTATTACAGACGCCGATATTAAAAAATAACAAATATTTTCATTGACAATTAGGTTTGCGTGAGTTCCAGTTAGTCTACTAGCATTAGCATCTTTAAATTCCTCAAATTTTATAACTGACCTTATTAAGTGACCACAGAAATATTTGTAGATTGCCTTAATTTTTAGTCATCAATTTAAAATACAATTGTCTTTATTCCTTTTAAACATTTCTTAGCATATTTTTTTTTTTGAATTTAATGAGCTAAGAAATAATTTTAACATACCGGAGGTCTGGTGCGAATGAAGACACTGACAAAGTTGTTTAGCCAATATCTCATAGAAGGAACATTTTAAATTTGCACCCATGTACACTGAAAACTAAAGTGGTGCTATATAATTTTTTTTGTTACACAGAGAAGGCATTTGAAGTTTTTCTAATCGACTTTTGATGGTGACAAAAGTCGACAAATAATTTTTTTAAGAAAAAGTAGAAAAATCGACATTGGAGGTGAATATGGATGCAATTACACGGACCAAAAAGACTGTTTTTCATATGTTTGGAACTCAAACTTTTTATCACTTGTTCACAATATTCATGAACTAGCATAACATATTTGCGACATATATGTTAATATCATAATGTTCATAAAGTTAGTGCATATATGTGTCTTTGGCACAAAAGCTCAGAGTGGGCTCCTGAGTCGATATAGCCATGCCCGTCTGTTTGTGAACCCATCTTTGTGATCAAAATCTAGGTCGAAGTTTTAGCCCAATCGACTTCATATTTTGCACAAGTATGTGTTTTGAATCAGAATAGAACCCTATTGATTTTGGAAAAAATGGGTTCAGGTTTAGGTATAGCTCCCATATATACCTTTCGCCCGTTATGCACGTATATGACTCCAGAAACCAGAGTTTTACTCCGATGTATGTGAAATTTCGCACAGGGAGTAGAATTAACATTCTTACTATGCATGCCGAATATGGTCCAAATCGCTATCAAAAGCACAAGCAACAATCAAACAGTTCTAATTATAGAGCATAGTTTTGGGCGCCCACGAGCCAAGATAAAATTATTTTGTGAGACTTTCAATTCCTATCGATATCTTGAAAACAATAATGAAAAGGTACTATGGAAGCCCCCCGACTACGCTCATGATGTTCTTGTCGAGCAATACGTGACTTAGGATCTGATTTGGATTTAGACCTAATTATTGCCATCATATTGTATATTATTGGCATAGACAATCATCCTCCACAGGCTTTAGGTGATCACAAATAAAATTTTCTATTTGATTTGGCAGCAACGTTCCAATTGTCTATAAATGTCTAGACCTAATTATTGCCATCATATTGTATATTATCGGCATAGACAATCATTGGACGAACAACAAGCCTGCATTAGGCTAACATAAAAATCACAAAGCTTAAAAAAAACAAGTAAGGAAAGTCTAAAGTCGGGCGGGGCCGACTACATTATACCCTAAACCACTTTGTAAATCCACATTTTCGATACTACATCAAATCCGTCAAATGTGTTGTGTGCTTATATAAAGGTCTTTGTTCCAAATACATACATTTAAATCTGACTCCATCTGAACAAAATTTATTATCTATAAACTTAAAATTTAAGTCGGCTAATGGCCTGGGATAGTACACTATGTTAGCAAAAAAAATATGGGAAACATTTTAATCTGAACCAATTTTGAGGCAACTTCGCAAAAGTGTATTTATGATTTATCGGTCGATAGATAGGTATTAGAAATAAAGGAAAATTTGAGTCACTTTTACAAGTTTTCGACTTGGCAATGGCGATTTTATAAGGAAAATGTGGATATTTTGGTCATTTTTGTCCAAATCGGAAAAACATATATATGGAAGCTATTTAGAAATCTGAACCGATCTCAACCAAATTTGGCAAGCATACTTAGTATTTTAATTGTACTCCCTGTGCAATATTTAACGTAAATCGGACTACAACTTTGACCTCTGTGGTCATATGATGGAAAATCGGGCGAAAGATATATATGGGAGCTATTTCTAAATCTGACCCGATTTCAATAAAATTTAGCACACATGACTACACTACTAATTGTACTCCTAGTGCAAAATTTCAACCAAATTGGGCTAAAACTCGGGCTTCTGGTGCCATATAAGTCCATATCGGGCGAAAGATATATATGAGATCTATATCTCAATCTGAACCGATTTCACTAAAATTTGGCACACCTGACTATATTATTGTTCTCCTGGTGAAAAATTTCAAACAAATCAGTGTAAAACTCTGGCTTCTGGGCCCATATAAGTGCATATCGGGGGATAGATATATATGGGAGCTATATCTAAATCTGAACCGATTTCTTCTAAAATCAATAGGGTTCTTTTCTGACCCAAAATAAGAACTTGTGCCAAATTTGAAGGCGCTTGGATTTAAACTCCGACGTAGACTTTGATCACAAAAATGTGTTTACAGACTGACGGACATGGTTATATCCGAAGACACCATGTGCCTATCTCGTCTCCTTCTGGGTGTTGCACACATATGCACTAACTTATAATACCCAGTTCCACAGTGTGGCGCAGGGTATAAACAGTTCCAGAAGAAGTTTAGGTATAGTGGCACCCAGGGTTGTATAGTCGAGCCTAATTTGCTCGACTCCGATACCAGCCTCGACTCCAACACCGGGGGTCGGTTTTGAGTAATTGAACTAAATCTCATTTTAATGGCACTCCAATGTTAATTCTATTGTGAAGGGTTCCAACAAATGGACCAATATAAGTATTTCTGGCCAAAAAAAATATTTCCTTTTTTGAGTGTACTAAGCAAACTTATCATTTCATGCATGAGAGTGTCTTAAACTTTCACAGTTCAAATATGATACAATTTTTTTCAAATTAAAATTTGTATAGAATTTTCAAAAATTCATCACAAAAATTAATTGTATCAAGTATTTTTTTTTTTTTTGGATCAATTAGTTTTTTTTTTTTAACTTGTGATTGTGATTGAAACTATCATTTCAGTGATTGAATAAATTTCATTTAAAAATTGATTGAACAAAAATATTTTTTTTGTTCTGTGTAAGACTTCACTTCCATGACATTCATTGGGGTCTGACATGATGGAATTACATATTTAAAATGTTTTGTCATTGTTATTGGCTTTCATCTGTTCATTAAAATATTTTAGATATTTTTTAATTTGAGACTTAAATTGGTTGATTTGAATAGAAACAATGTGATATGGTTAAATTATGTTAAATTTGCAGTAAGTGCCACAAACATTTTTGTAAATCTAAATTTTTTAGAAATTATTAAAATGTATTTTAAAATGTAATTATTCCACAGTTTTCTAACAATCATGTACGTACAAAAATGTTGTTCCATTGTTCCACTACTATACCCCGCCAGTACAACCCGCTACGCCACCAGGGAATAAACCCATTTCATCAAATACGAATAACTTTTATTACATTTGTTCGCATTTTCTCTGGAAAAAAAAAATCCGGACACAAGAGAACATAATGCCTTTAGATTTTGCTCTGTATCCTGAAATACTAAAATGGCTTAAGTCTTCGCAATCACTGCAATGCCATAGTGATTACTTTGATGGCTAAATGTCCACATGAAAATGATTGTAATGCGATTGTTCGCCGTTCAAGTACCCTTAATGCTGAGGAAAATGATAAAAATGACCGGATACATTCAATGGTATCGTTTTTTATGGATAACAACGAAACACTGCAAAAAAGAAACAAAAACGAAATACGACATAGCAATATTGTGTCTTGCAAGTCCATGACAACAGTCAAGAAATAGTGTCGCAAACAATTTTATCAAATTTGTTAGAGTGTGGAGTGTGATTTTGTCTTCATAAATGTAATTATGGAAGTGATTTGTAAAACCATAGAAAACGACGATGAACGCATAGAGACAAGAATGAAGATTCTTGAATATTGCTCAGTATTGATAAGTTGTATACCCAGGGGTTAATAAAATATTTATACCCTAAACCACATAGTAGTGAAGGTATACTTACTTTGATCTGCCAAAAAATGTGCCTATCAGAAATATTGCTTTTAGGCTCCATAAAATATATAATGTTCGACTTAGAATCACCGATCTAGCGCTTGGTGTCCGTCAATGTATTTGTTGTTCGCAGGATTCCGGTCGCAATTATTAACCGATTTTGATGAAATTTGGTATGTGTTATTTTTTTTTTGGCACAGGAACTAACGCTATTGAGTTGTATACCCAGGGGTTAATAAAATATATATTTTTATACCCTAAACCACATAGTAGTGAAGGTATACTTACTTTGATCTGCTAAAAAATGTGCCTACCAGAAAGGATTCCGGTCGCAATTATTAACCGATTTTGATGAAATTTGGTATGTGTAATTTTTTTTTTGGCACAGGAACGAACGCTATTGAAAATCGGATCAAATTTAGATATAGCTCCCATATATATGTATCGCCCGATTTCGATAAATTTGGGGTCAGATTGCGTTCATTTACAAACCGATCGGCATCAAATTTGCCACAAAGTAATCTAATTAACCACCCTTTAGGTGCGCCAAATTTCATCGAAATCGGTTCAGATTTAGATATAGGTCCCATATATATGTATCGCCCGATTTCCCCAAAGTTGGCCATGAGTTCCTTACTTATTAACCCGATTTTCACAAATTTGGCCATAAAACCCTTATTTATCAACGATCTTACTCATATCTTCTATGGCTTACTATAATCTTCTATAGTATTGACTATATGTGCATAATATCATCAAAATCGGTTCAGATTTATACGAGGGCAGTTCGGAAACTTCTTAGCCTAGCACAAAAAGCGCGGTATAAACAGAAAAAAGTTAAGTGTTTTGGAAACTTCCATCTCTGTTATGACGACATGTTCAATTTTGTTTCGATCTGGCAACTCCTTCATATAGAAACAGGTGTTCAAAAAAAGACACATCTGCATTTTTTTTACAATGGAAAATTAGAAATGCGTGCTGTCATTAAATATTTACAGAAAAAGGTTTATCGGGACAAGAAATTCATAATAATATGGTGAATGTGTTAGGTGAAAGTGCTCCTTCATATGCAACAGTAAAAAATTGGGTTGCTGAATTTAAACGTGGTCCTACAAGCATTGAAGATGAACCACGTAGTGGACGTCCAAAAACGGCAACAACAACAGAAATTGTAGCAAAAAAAATTGGAAGTTGTTCCACAAACATTTCTTTTAAAGCCCATCCCAGAATCCCCCATCGAGTTTTTTCAACTTCCGATGCAGTCCTTTTGGACAAGTCCACAAACATTTCTTCTAAAGCGATGCAGTCCTTTTGGACAAGTCCACAAACATTTCTTCTAAAGCCCATCTTGGGATCCCCCAATGATTTTTTTCTACTTCCGATGCTGTCTTTGTGGACAAGTATTAGAAAGTACGCAACCAGGCTATTTTAAGTGCAAATTTTGGACAATTTTACAAAAAAAAAAGAAAATTAATAAATTAAGAAATTAATAAAAAAAGTAAAAAAATAATAATAATAATAATAATAAAAGTAAATTTCATTTCCGCTGGGATTTGAACCTGTGCCGTTTGACTTTTTCGCTTCCATGGAAGTTCTTTTGTAAAGGTTTTGCAAATTATGAGAATAGTTAATTTTTTTTGTTGATTTTTAATGAACAAAATATATTTATACGAAAATATAGGCCGAAAATAAAAAATAAAAACGATGCATAACATAAAAAAATATTTTTTAAAAAAATATTTGATAAAAAATTTCCGCTGGTGAGAATTGAACCTGCGTTTCTTATTTTTTCGTTCATACTAATAAAAAACATCTCGAGAAGCAATTAGAATGTTATTCCTTGATGTCGTATTACGATCATATCACAAATATTTGAATTGACCTTTCGACGCTTTATGTTCAATGGCGTTTGTGGCTGAGTGTGCTAAGGCGTTCTGTTATGGTGCCAACAAACCCAGTTAAAAAATTAGATAATAGGAAAATAATAGTGTAATAAAAATATGGATGAAAAAAAGTGAAATTGGTTGAAAAAATTTTTTTTTTCGCTTTTTAAATTTCTTCATTCAAGTTAACTTCCAGGGCACAATTTCTAAAGCAATGCAAAGGATCCAAAAAGGGAGTACTTCCGTCCTATGACAAGCCCATGTAAAATTCATTGGAGATGATCCAAGTTTGCACTACTTCCGGATCACAGATTGGGGATTCAAACTACTTTTTTGGAAGCTCTTTTTTTGCTGGGATGGTATGGTATTAAATGATCGACGAATAAAAGTGCGTGAAATTGCTAATATCATGGGCATCTCAAATGATCGAGTCCATTTAATTTTGCATGAAGAACTACAGATGAAAAAGCTTTGTGCAAGATGGGTGCCGCATTTGTTAACAGTCGATCAAAAACGCATAAGAATGAACATTTCTCAAGTTTGTTTGGATCGTTTCAAGCGAAATAAAATGGATTTTAAGCGTCGTTTCATAACATGGATCCACTACTATACTCCAGAGACAAAAGAATAATCCAAACAATGGACTGAAGCTGGAGGAAGTGCCCCAAAGAAGACAAAAACAATTCAATTGGCTGGTAGGGTTATGGCAACGGTTTTTTGGGACTTCAAAGGTATTTTATTAATTGACTATCTGCAAAAGGGAAAAACAATAAACTCAGAGTACTTTTGCTACCTTTCGGATCAATTAAATGTACAAATTCGAGAAAAACGTCCTGGCTTACAACACACAAAAATAATTTTTTTTTTAACAATGGCTAAAATCAACGAATTAAAGTACGAGTTGCTTGACCACCCACCTTATTCTCCTGATTTAGCTCCCAGTGACTTTTACTTGTTCCCAAATCTAAAAAGCGTTTTACCTCTAATGAAGATGCAATAACAGTTGTTAACCACTATTTTGAAGACCTTGAGGAAAACTATTTTAATCAAGGGATAGAATTGCTAGAAAAGCGTTGGACTAAGTGTATTCAACTTTCAGGAGATTATATTGAAAAATAAAAATATTTTTGAAAAACTAAGTATTTTCATTCATTGATAGGCTAAGAAGTTTCCGAACCGCCCTCGTATATAGACGTTTCATTAAATGAAATTTACACCGATCGGTCATCTAAAGCTCTAGTGTAGTTCATCAAACTGCTGTTCCATCTTAATTTCTGGTGGAACATCATGCTTTCTCCTGATTTAGCTCCCAGTGACTTTTACTTGTTCCCAAATCTAAAAAGCGTTTTACCTCTAATGAAGATGCAATAACAGTTGTAAACCACTATTTTGAAGACCTTGAGGAAAACTATTTTAATCAAGGGATAGAATTGCTAGAAAAGCGTTGGACTAAGTGTATTCAACTTTCAGGAGATTATATTGAAAAATAAAAATATTTTTGAAAAACTAAGTATTTTCATTCATTGATAGGCTAAGAAGTTTCCGAACCGCCCTCGTATATAGACGTTTCATTAAATGAAATTTACACCGATCGGTCATCTAAAGCTCTAGTGTAGTTCATCAAACTGCTGTTCCATCTTAATTTCTGGTGGAACATCATGCTTTGTGTTTTCGTCCATTTTCCTATCACCTTCAATCCTATCACCGCTATGGCAGGTTACAAAACGCAGATTTTTGTCCTTTTTTGGACAAAGTCCTTTTATTTTCTTTATTTGTGTATCCTTGTGCTTTAATTGCTTGAAGTAGCTTTGTGAATCCATGTCGTATTTCGTAATTTGGGTATGTAATGTCCAATGTCCTTAAGTGATTACCGTTCAATGTGAAGGATATACCTGAACAAACCAAAGGGTACATTGGTAGCAACACAATATTGTGGTATACCGTAATCCTCCAATTACTTGTTGTCTTTTTGCTACGCCAAAGGTGCAGGAATACATGGACACCTATGTATCTCCGATTGATGATGAGTTGGCATTCCAGTGCACGAATCGATTTCGATGAAATGAAGTACTTTTGGAAATTGGATGAATTTACCTCAATCGAATGAGTATCAATTTCCTCAGCAAATGATTGAAGAAAACATGAGTCGTAAAATTCACAGAAAACAGTGGGATGGAATTTGGAGAAGATTTGAAATTTTCTGAAATTACTTCAAAGTACATAGTCCGATTGACACAACTTGTTAAGCAACTAAGTTTTGAAGTCTCTTGAAAATATGTACCTACAACAGTTACTCCAAGTACAGAAACGTAGTATACATAGTCTCCTGGCGGTGGTCTATACGGCGGTGTTTCCAACCGCATTGAAAAAAAGCATGCTCGGTTCCAAAGATTTTGTCTTTACTTTAACAAGTTTTTGGTATTGATTCCGTGCCAAAGAAGCGGAGAATTCAAGTAAGGATACTTTAAAAACGAGTTAAAGACAACTTTATTTTCCAAATTCAAACTCAACTTCCAGTAGAAATTATGCTGCTTCAAGTAAAAAACGTCTTTAAAATAAAGTGTTGAAAAACATGTGCTATTTTTGAACGATTTTTTGCCTTGTAGTCAAGATGCAAAAAGACAACAAATTTAAAGACAATTTCATTAATTTTTAAGAATTTTTATGAATTATTAAAGTCAAGTTGAGCTTAGCCCAAAATTTTTTTCTTTCATGTTATAATACCCATTTTTAAGTCAAATCACTTAATTATAAGGACAATACGGGTTCATTGAAAAGTTTATCGATATATGTATTGAAGCAGATATATATATATACTTGAAGCAGAATCAGAGAATGAAGCTGCCGAATCGCGCCGCCTGTTTCAGTCGCAGCCGACCATTTTTTGCCAGTCGAATATGTCGACTCGCCTCGACTCAAATTTAACCGCCGATTAAACAAAAATATCGGTTTAAATCAGAAAAATGTATTAATAATTGTTGTATTTTTTGGCCAAATTGTGAACCATCAATCAATTTCAAGGTGCTATAATAATTGTACAAAAATTTGGCTCAGAAAATTTGAATGAAATGTTCATTTGATTGTAAGATTGGTTGTACAACTAATCTCATTACCATTCGAATAATATAAATATGTCTCCGCCGAAGAGACATATTTATAGCGGCTTAGCCGGCAAACCTTCGCCGCCGTTGG
Organism: Haematobia irritans; assembly: GCF_050003625.1. Taxonomy (NCBI): domain Eukaryota; kingdom Metazoa; phylum Arthropoda; class Insecta; order Diptera; family Muscidae; genus Haematobia; species Haematobia irritans. The sequence goes on from NC_134400.1 coordinate 86,815,426, forward strand.
CAAAAATTTAGTGTCAGCCGCCGGCGACAATAATGGGTCGGCTTTATTCTCTGATCAGAATATGTTTCGGATTATATGTTACAGAGGCATTTTTTTGTTTGTTTTGAGGGTGTAGAAAGCTAAAGGAAGCAGCAATATAAAAATAATCAAGGGAAGGACAAAATCTTTGAATTGAAATAAACATTTTTTGAGAATATGATTAAAAATCTCTTTACATAGAAATTAATGTGGAGAAATTTAAACAAATTTAATTTTTTTTAGATTGTTCCTTTTTTTTTAATAAAATCCGAAATACTGAAACAGTAGCATATCGGAAGAACTAATGCGAAATCAGTGCAATGGAAACATTAAAATATGACCTCCGCCCTATGATAAGCACATGAAAAATTCATTACTTCTGAGTCGATTTTGTACCACTTCCGAATCCAAGAAGAACACTTTAATTGTTTTTATGCTTGACATCTTTGTTGTATGCTTTAGATCCCAGTCCAATTGGAAAACCACGTCTTATCCTGCACTCAAGAAAAAAAATTTACTTGTAATAGATACTGGAAAGAGAAAAATATTTTCTTAATTAAAACAAGTAAGGAAAGTCTAAAGTCGGGCGGGGCCGACTACACGCAAAAAAATAATTCTTTCCTCCCAAACGAAATTTTAGACAAACAAAGTTCGTTTCTCATTTGCTTTTCGCTGTAAGGAAGTGTATTTGGAAGAAAAGTATATACTTTTTGTGATAAACGTTTATTCTTTTCCAGGATGTAAAAACAATTTCATAAAGACTAGCTCAAAAAAAAACATTATTTTCTTGCTAATTGCATTGTCCCTCACATCTTTCTCACATCCACGAGGATTTTTAGTTCTTAACATCTTTCCTGTAATACCAACAATGTAGAAGAAATTATACGATTTTATAAATTTTTAAAATTTTTTTTACCTTTCGCCTGGACGGAGAATCGAACCGCGGACCATGCACATCGTAAGCCAACACACTAACCACTGAGCTATGTACCTGTTATGGTCATCAATAGACAAATATTCATATAAGTTATATTTATATAGCATAGCTTGCGGCGCCCACGAACCGAATAAACAAAGTTTATTTAACAGAAACAAACATTTAGTTTGGCACCGTGGAGCAGTGGTAGCTACGTCCGACTCTCATGCCAAGGGTCGTGGGTTCGATCCCTGCTTCGGCCAAAGTTTTTTTTGCTTTTGTTTTTTTTTTTTTACATAGATTCCAGATATATTCGGAAGATTCCGAAAAAATGTTCAACATTACATTGTACTATATTAAATTTTGAACTGTAAAATGTGTCTTATTAAAGACCTAAAGTCAGAAAAGAACAGTGTTTGATATAAACGAAATGGACTGTGTTGTTATTTCAAAAATAACTTTTTTTATTGAAAAAATAAAAATTTTGTAACAAACGAATTTTTTTGGTGATAAAAGTTTAAAATTTTCGAAGCAATTCAAAAAACTCTAACAAAAGAAAAACGTTTTCGGTACACGTTTTCCAAACGTTTTTTTTCTTTGCGTGTATATTATACCCTGCACCACTTTGTAGATTTAAATTTTCGATACCATATCATATCCGTCAAATGTGTTGGGGACTATATATAAAGTTTTGTCCCAAATACATACATTTAAATTTAACAAAATCTATAGACTCAAAATTTAAGTCGGCTAATTCACTAGGGTGGAACACAATGTTAGTAAAACAGTTTGGCGCAGGGTATAAATATGGGAAACATTTAAATCTGAAGCAATTTTAAGGAAACTTCCCAAAAGTTTATTTATGATTTATCGCACGATACATATGTATTAGAAGTTTATGAAAATTAGAGTCATTTTTACAACTTTTCGACTAAGCAGTGGCGATTTAACAAGGAAAATGTTGGTATTTTGACCATTTTTGTCGATATCAGAAAAATATATATATGGGAGCTATATCTAAATCTGAACCGATTTCAATCAAATTTGGCACACATGGCTATATTACTAATTGTACTCCTAGTGCAAAATTTCAACCAAATTGGGCCAAAACTCTGGCTTCTGGGGCCATATAAGTCCATATCGGGCGAAAAGTATATATGGAAGCTATATCTAAATCTGAACCGATTCAATCAAATTTGGCACACATGACTATACTACCAATTGTACTCCTTGTGCAAAATTTCAAGCTAATCGGGATAAAACTCTGGCTTCTGGGTCCATATAAGTGCATATCGGGCGAAAGATATATATGGGAGCTATATCTAAATCTGAATCGATTTCAACCAAATTTGGCACGCATAGCAATAATGCTAAATCTATTCACTGTGCAAAATTTCAACCAAATTGGGCCAAAACTCTGGCTTTTACGACCATATTAGTCCATATCGGGCGAAAGATATATATGGGAGCTATATCTAAATCTGAACCGATTTCTTCCAAAATCAATAGGGTTCTATTCTGATCCAAATTAGGAACATTTGCCAAATTTGAAGGCGATTGGACTTAAATTGCGACCTAGACTTTGATCACAAAAATGCGTTCACGGACGGACGGACAGACGGAAATGGTTATATCGACTCAGGGACCCACCCTGAGCATTATTGCCAAAGACACCATGTGTCTATCTCGTCTCCTTCTGGGTGTTATAAACATAGGCACTAACTTATACCCTGTTCCACAGTGTGGCGCAGGGTATAAAAAGCTTTAAACCAAATACGTAAAATCCTCAAAATAAGTCTTAGCCTATAATTGAATCAGTTTTGTCTTAAATCAATACGATCTCTTCGCTTTGAAAGACATACAACTGTAACTGAAGGACGCGAATTTTCAAGATACGCGTCCTAAATTTAAGGAAAAATAGTTTTGAAGTAAAGATTATGAACTTTCATTTATATTGTGTGTTCTAAACATAAGGTTCCATAATCTTCTATATTAGGTCAATATTTTTTACACAACACACGCAGAGAAGGAATATGATCACCCCAATCATTTTTCAAGAGCATAATGTTACCTTTTCACGGCAAACATGTAACATGTTTGTCGAAACCATGTTGGAAAGCATTTGACTTCGGATTTGTTCACTCAAATGCTTATAACTTTGTCATTTGTCGGTCGTTTTTCTTCGAGTTGGTCTTATAACTTATGTTAGAAAATCATTTATATGACCATGAAGAGAAATTTAATGGTTTGGACTTTTCCGGCTGAAAAGGGTCACTGTAAAAAATGATTTTTTTTTTGAAATTTGTCCTTTTTGCATCGATATTTTTCGTCATTTCAATACCTTTCATTTAAGTGTCAACAACTATATAATCGGACATTTCTAACTCGAGATATAATTTGTTTAGTGAAAAAAAGAGCGAAAAACTAAAAATAAAGGGATATCTCAAAAACTTTTCCATAAAAAAAATTTAATTTTTTTACGAATTCATCAGATCAAAATAAATAAGAAAAGTCGCATCTCATTAAATGCACATGAAAACAAAAAAAATATATATTTTGTAAACTAGTGTAATTGGTAAGATTGAAGTAATGTTTGGCACATACTCGCCACTGTTCGTCTTTTCGTTTCCAGATCTAAATGAAATCATCAAAGTTATTTTTTTTATTTCGATGGTGGACTATTTGGAATTAATTTACAAGTACTCATAATCTCAAACACTTCTTTTTAATCTTTTAATTAAGTGAAACGTTATGGAAAACACTTCGTAATACTTGAACTTATCTTTTGTTTACTTACAGATATTGCCATCAAGCGAAAGGACAGACATCTCTCATGACCCACCCATTGAAGCGAATATGAGTTAGACATCAGCACACATAATAAGTGTCCATAGCAACATATACTAAGACTAAGAACTTTGACACCAAATATTTCCTTCCCATATATCCTGGCCGTCAGCTGTGGGATCATTTTACACCAGGAACAATTAAAAACCTCCCTCACATTACAAGAACAAAGCTAACAAGCGAAGAAAAATGTGGCAATGGCCATGATAGCACCATCGATAATTGCTGGACCAAATTATGGTGGTCCCAGTAATTTTGTTTACCATGGCATTGATGCTACATTGAAGGCAAATAGTTCCCCCCAAAATTATGCAGTCATACAAAATGGCTCTGGACCAGAAAACAATTAGCCAAAGTGTTGAGTACATAAAAATTTGGAAACATATCAAGTGGCGGCAACGACCCATTCACCCAACCCCAGCCCCGCTATTCAGTCAAGTGAAGTGAATTGAAGTGTATTTGGCCCCACATCAAGAGTAACAAAACGAAACGAGAGAAGAGAAAGACTCGCGAGTGTAGAAACGAAAACATAACCGGAAACGGAAATTAATGGCCCTAGCCGTTATGGTCGTCATCGTTCCCAATGGTGGCGAATGAGTAATAAAAATAATTTCACATATGTATACGAAAATAATTAAACGATCAAAATTGTTGGTGTTTTTCTTTTGAAAAACGCAAAGTGATTTTTTTCCTGAATTTTTTTTAAGATTTTTATGTTTGTGCAATCAACGAAAAAGCCTTTGTACTTACAAGCGATTGCGTTTCACTTTTTTCACAATTTTAAGTGAGTAATCATTCCCCCCCGAATACGAAAACCGAAACATCATTGTTGAAGCTCAAACATAACTCCAGTTGGCAAGGATTTCTTCTGGACTTTTTGATTGAACGAAAAATAAAAACAGCTTTTTCCATACCACCGATAATTAAAGAGAGGTGTTTAGCATCGGATTGCAAACACGAGGAGCAGACGAGGAGGAGGTCATAGGGCCCCCGAAATACTTGGGACAATATCTTTGTGGTACATTAAGGGACATTGACAATAAACTAATTTTCCCACTCCCTAGCGCCTTAGCATAAAACCACAAACAATGGCCCTGGTAACATCCAAAAATGACAATATTTTGGCCAATGGCCTGTTAGGTGACAACGGCAATAGCCGCATTAAGGTAATGACCAATCGAGCCAAAAGGACCAAACATCAGAAATTGCTTTTGGCAACTAAAGCAAGTGGCGGCGGTGAGGTCAGTGATGAAGCTAATGATGGAGGTAGTGACATGCAATGGACAACTACAGCTACTGAAATATCACCATTAGCCTGTTCATCAAATACGACTACAGCAGCAGTAGTCCCATCATCCTCAGAGCCATCAAGTGGTGGTATTGGTCTCCTGTCAAATCTAGAATTGGGACGACGACATAGTCTACAGTCTCGATTTAAACATGAATCCTATAAGGATGAAGCACCAAGTGGCAATGACAGCTCCCACCATCAACCAAATACAGCATGGCACAATAGTAGCAGTAGCCGCCGCACCGTAAGAAGTAACAACGTTGGACACTATAACCATCAACAGCCTACACATCACCCCCTCTCTCATACACAACATGGTAATCTTAATAAAAGCTCCATGGACACTGGGTCAAGTCATCCGCAGAACGCACAGAATCCATTCCCGCGAGACCACAGCTACAATAGTAGTGGTCATAGTGTTGGTGACATTTGTCCCGAGGCCGGTGTTCTGTTTCGTGGCCAACATTATTCGGATAATGACTCTGGCCTAACCAGCGATTCTTCACCAACGGCTTCCTTCGCCGGCGACAATGAACCTTTACTGTATGCAGCGTCCACAACAACGCCCACCAGCCATGTCATATCTCCGTCTGCCTCGTTACATAAACAACCGCCGCAGCAAGGTAGTTCGCATCATCAGAAGGCTACCCAGCAACCTCTGTTAACCTCTTCAGCATCATCTGAGCTCCTTTTGCCACCCGCCAGCAATGAGACCTACAAAATCACCTCCTGCTCGTCCGGCAAATATCATCCTCACCATAATCACCAGCAACATCACACGAAAAGTCACCAAATGCACTCGTCCACATTAGCATCCACATCCGCATCTTCATCGTCGTCATCCTGCAATTGCTGCAGCAATTTTATTGCCCGTTGCTGTTTTGGTTTGCCGCATCTGAAAGCCATCAATGTGCGGCGCTGTGTATTGGCCCTGTTTGCCATAACAGTGGTGACCATATTCTATTATACGCACTACATGGATTCCGGTGTTTTTGTGGGGTAAGTTTTTCATTTCCCAATGTTTTCGGTGTGTGTGTGTAGTTTTGTTTGTCTGTGGTCGTTGCATAAAATAGGGATCCAAGGAAGAATATTAGTTTTTTTTTGGTTAATGAAATTTTTTACGAATTCTCAATGGACTGTCCGTCTTACATTCAACGAATCAAGTTTCCCGCGATAGATTAGCGACTGTCCGTATTTATCATAACCGACTAATCATTTTTTTAATGCAGATTAAAATTGCAGACGTCCAATGGACCGAAATTTATATATTCTAACCGAAGAGTTATCCCTTTATTAATAATTAATTTAATTTGCTTATTCTGGCGAACTCGTTTATAACGTACCCCGGTACAACTGGCTATTTTTCAGATCCCAAAATTTTTTCTAGAATTTTCAAAGATTTGGTTTGGTTAGTTTAGCTTGTAGAGAATGACACCGATTTCTGAATCAAATTAATGTCCACTTGGACCACTTGTGATTTCTAAGGTTAGTTTCGCATTTTCTTCTTTTAAGTTGCTCAGAACTTCCATTTATTCGACTTCTTTAACGTTGTTTAAAACTTGCAACCAGAGGCCCTGATGGTGGCGAGTAATGCTGGATAGTGGTAACTTCCGGGTCCAGACGCCATCCACAAATGTCATCACCTTCACCGGCAATTCTTCCTAGTATGTTATGTCCAATTGAAGGCCTCAATTCATGTCTGTTCGTCGCCGTTCCTACACCCTCAAAAAAAATCGCTTCTCTAACATATGTTCCAAACATATTTTGCAGGAAGCACATATATTATTGGATACTGCGGAAACATTAATATGTTTGTTTTATGTGAACATATTGTATGTTTGGAAGCATTTTGAGCCCAAAAATACTTTATGCTTGGAAGAATTTCCCCAAAGAAGATTGTGCTCATTCCCTCACATAATTTTCACTTCCGCGAAATTTTTTAGTTCTTGGCACATTTTTCTGTAATACAAATAATGTTAAAGAAATTATTCGATTTTATAAATTTTTAAAATTTTACCTTTCGCCTGGACGAAGAATCGAACCGAGGACCATACAGTTTGTAAGCCAACACACTATCCAATGGGCTACGTAGCTGTTATACACGCTCACAAAAAATCGCTTCTGTAACATATACTCCCAAATATATTTTGCTTCAAGCATATATATTTTTGGGTATTGCCCAAACATTTATATGTTTGATCTCTACCAATATATAATATGTTTGAAAGCATATTGGTCTAAACAATATATGTTTGGGTAGTCTAAGTTCCAAACATTTTGTATTTTTGCATCCAAATTCAATAATGTTGTCTTCCAAAAAACAATATGTTATTATGTGAACATATAATATGTTTGGAAGCATTTTGCACCCAAAAATATTATACGCTTAAAAAAAATTCTCCCAAACAATATTGTGCTCAAAATTTTATTTATTTATTTATATATTTACAATCATAATGAATTATGAAAATAAACAGGTAATATAGGTGCTAACAACATAGGTTTTCGACCTGAATGCTTGTTTCTGCCCAATTGTATATTCCCCCACATCTTTCTCACTTCCACGAGATTTTTTAGTTCTTATCACCTTTTTCTGTAATACAAACATTGTAGAAGAAATTATTCAATTGTATGATTTTTTTATTTTAATTTGACCTTTTGCCGGACGGGGATTCGAACAGCGGACCACACAGTTTGTAAGGATCAAAGAAGTAGCTGACCAAGGAAAAATAAAATGTTAATTTTGTAATAACAAGCAACAACCACCAACTTAATTCAATATCGCTCCCTGTTAAATAGCGCTCCAAGCTACTAAACACATATATGTTTATAGGCTATTTCTAAATTAATATACGTTTGCATCCAAGCATATTATATTTACAAACATTTTATGTCCCAAACATAATATGTTCTAACATATTGACATATATGTCCCAAACATGTTATGCTAGTTTATGAACATTATATGCTTGCACTCAAAAATATTGTGTTTAAAAATTTGTGTTCCAAACATATAATGTTTATAGCCAAACATATGAAAACCAGTCCTTTTCATCCGTGTAGTCACCAGTAGACAATTATCGTTATAAGTTGCATTTTATATAGCATAGTTTGCAGCGCCCACGAGCCCATGCAAACATAACATTATTTAACAGAAACATACATTTGTTGGCCACGTGGAGCAGTGGTTAGCATGTCTGCCTTGCATTCAAAGGGTCGTGGGTTCAATCCCTGCTACGACCAAACACCATTTTTTTTTTTAATTTTCACATTTATATTAAATTTTTATAATGAAACTTCGAAATGTGGGTTATTAAAGATTTACAGTCAGAAACAGTGCTTGATATAAACGAAAGGGACTGAGCTTTTTTGGATAAAACATTATTTTTTTATTGCAAAAACAACAAGTTTGTAACAAAAAACTGTTTTTGGTATAAAAGTTTGAAATTTTGGAAGGAATTCAAAAACTTTAACAAAAGAAGAACGTGGAGTCGAGTATAAACATACATAAATAATTTTATAATATACTCATAAATTTATTTAGGCATGAACAGTTTTTTACTAGCTTTTAACAACATTTTAAATGCACTTAAAACTTTTGTACTTAATTTAGTTTTTACCTTTAAGTTGGCATTATCGCTCTAAAATGACCCTGTTTTGCCTTGTTTTTTAATAATTCATTTTAAAGAAACTAAACTTTTTCAATTCTTTTAGCTTCAAAACTCGAACTTAATGCCCGCTTTTATATTTGAAGGTGTCCATCAACTCCTCTTGGACTACTTATTAATAAAGAAGAACTAAACTTTGTTTTTATACATTTTACTGTTTAATTTTTTACTATTTGCTCCTTTTTTATTTTACTGTACGAACTGTAAAAAGAGTATAGTGCCCTTTCGTTATTTGTATGAAGATCCCTTTGTAATTTTTGTATATTTTACACCGTTTTTTTTTTAAATTTCCTTTGCCTGAATATTTTGACTTACTCCACGTGCGTTCCGATTTCTTTTAATGAACCAAGAAAAAAATTGTGCCCATTATGCCAAAATGATAAACAAAACACATGTCCATACATACATAAAATGCTGCTCTGAAGGCGAACACAAATGTCTTTTCTATTCCCTTGGTTCCGAATGCCTATTCTCTTTACTCCGAATACTCATTCTAATATTCAAATTAAATAATATTTAGCCTTAAACATATCAAATTTTTGGCAGTTTTTGATTCTCTCGCTGTGTTATGTTGATATCTTTCATCAACCCTCCAAGTTTCCATCTCTATTTCTTTCTCTATACTCTCTCTCTCTCTCTCTCTGAGTAAAATATCACAACGTATATATGTTTACCCGAAATTTGTAAATATATATTCACACATATTATTTTTATGAGACATTCATGCCCCAAACATAATATATTCTAACATATTAACATATGTGTCCCAAACATTTAGTGTTTGTTTAGGAACATTACATGTTTGCACTTAAATATATTGTGTTTAAAAATTGTGCCCGAACACACATTTTGTTTATATCGGAACATATTAAAAACATATTTTTCTAACAGTGTACGGTTCTTTTCGTCCAATATCAACTTGGTTTGCTCGCAACCTTTCGAGGAGATCCAACATATTTGAAATTAATCCTGTAAAGGATTTTCCAAATAAATGACCCCGACGTCTATTACTTTCATTAAAGTACAACACTCCGACAACAAAGACTGTTTTTTATATGTTTGGGTGTAAAAATTATATGTTTGGAACTCAAATTTTTAGCACATTATTTTTAGGTGTAAAGTTAAAAAACTAGCCTAACATGTTTGCGACATATATGTTAGAACATATTATATTTGGGACATGGCATTGTTTTAAATACAATATGTGTGGATGCAAACATATATTAATTTAGAAATTGCCTATGAACATATATGTGTTTAGAAAGAGTGACCGGGAGAGTATGCTGCAAGTAAAAAAAGTAAAATGGAAGTAACCAATTGTCGCCTTAAAAATATACATACACATAGAAAATTTCATTAAAAGTTTTGTCTACCAGTGTATGCCTAAGGTGAAACATAATATGTTTGTACAAACAATATATTTTTTTGGACCAGTCCCGAAAATATATATGCTTGAAGCAGAATGCGTCTGGGCGTATATGTTACAGAAGCGATTTTTTGAGGGTGCTGTGAATAAACTTAACTTATTTGAGTAAATTAAAATTTACAGAGGACGTTGGAAGAGGGTACCTGAGCTTTTGAAGAAAAGTTCAAGGACGATTTAGGGTGGTCTCTATACAAAACTCGCCTACATTATTTTTCGATATTTGATCCGAAAAGGGGGGCATCCCTTTTTTAAGAGAATAAAGCCAAATCTAAATTCTCTGATTTACTTGAAATTTTGCGGGGTAGCGTGGGAGCGTGTAATTAAATTAATGCGATATACATGATTTTTCGATATCTGGCCGGGGAACAAAAACTCTTTCGAATAGTGATAAATCTAAAATTCTTTTATTTACATGGAATTTATAAGGAACGTGGGGAAGGTTATAACATGAATATAGTGGATGTGATTTTGCAATATCTGGTCGGGGTGAGGCACGTCCTCCTTGCCCGATTTTGTGAAAATTTAAAGTTTTCACATTTTCACAGTTGAATGTGATCTCTAAATGGGTCAAAGGACTTAATTTTTTTGATACTTGCACCAGGAAAGATCCTTTTTGCCAGACATCTCATGTTCAGGAGAGGGATATATCCCCTTACCAAACCATGCTTGAAATTCACAGAAAATGTGAAGGATGGTCCAACGACTTGGGTAAAATACCCTCCTCTGTCCGACGTTTTGTTAAGAAAATTCACAAAATCCTTTTTATACCATGTGTACAAAAAGACATAGGGTTGATAATGCATCCTATGCCTTATTGTACACATCCTTTAAAAACGAATAATTAAGTTTTCCCGATTTGTTTCAAATATAAAGGACAGGGGAGAAAAGGAGTGTTTCCCTTGGCCTTACTCTTTAAAAGAGTTCACCGGTTTAAGTTTTTGGTTGATAACTTCGCAAGCGGTCAAAGTTAATAATTCTGCATATCTTTGAAAGCGTTCCAGCGATAAAAACTGGATAACGCATTGTCAGACCAATTTTACTTCGAATTTCCGAATTCATATTTTTATCAAATATCGGCATTATCTGCTTTCTTAACCTCCAGCAAAAGATGCCGTGATCAAAATTATGTTATGAAACCAAAACCACAAATTTGGGCCCTTATTTCACTATGAAATAAATCCCCAAAGTATGTTATGAAATAATACCCAAAAAAATTAAATAAATCCCTAAAATGCAAATTGAAATTTATCTCCACTATTATGGGGTGTTATACGTCCCCATAAGGGTAAAAATTAGTTTGCCTAATCTTTTGTATTAGGTTAATACTTTTACAGTGTATTTCTAAGTTATGTTGCAGTTCATGTAGTATCACAATATTTTGATGTTATAAGGAAGCCCAATAAACCAGTCACCCTCTATTACTTAACCTACCTCAGCGAAGATTTTTTCTTCTCTTAGTTTCTTTCCATACTCTAAAATATAATATCGCACTCTAGTGGTTCGTTTGTGATGGAAATTGACATGTAATGAAATGCAAATTATTGTACTGATGGGGAAATAGTTTTCCGTGCTCTAGAACCCCAATGTTCGCCCAATCTTTTAGTTTGCAAAATTTCTCCTCTCTCCTCTTTGAAAACTTCAATCACCGGCAATAGAAAAAGTAGACGCTTAAGGCATTGCATTTGCTTTCTGACCACAAAGGACGAAAGCAAAAAGAAGGGAGGTGGGTAGTATCAAACGGAAATTTGTTGAATTCACGTTAAACTCTGTTTTGCATTTTACCCCGTCGTTTTCCATTCTTCTGTACTTAAACCACAAGAATGTAGTTTAACAGAATGACTTTACTCCTTCCACAGGCTTGTGCTACATTTCTATAATGGTGTTATGGGTTTTTTGCTCCACCGGGAAATAGACGCAATTTTGAAAGCGGAAAGGAACTGATTGCTTTCGAAGATGTGAGAATGGCGAAATAGTTGAGCATACTGAAACTTTTATATCATCCAAGACGTAAATCTTCGCGCTTCATTGTGGGTCTTAAATTGTATAAGTATTATGGAGAAATTTCCGCAAATAGTGTACATAGTCACTACGCACATTAGAAGAGTGTTTTGAATGTCGATGCATACAAAGGTTCATGGGTTCAATCCCAGTTTCGACAAATACCAAAAAGTAGCAAAAGAGACAAGATTACCACTGTGGTATTACAATGGACTGAATAGTCTTAGTGAACCTAAAATAACGGGCTATCACTATACCTAACCTAACTGCCTGTCCATGAAATACAAAATCGACTCGAGATGAATCGTTCGTCTAGATTGAAACTAAAATAACTTTAGATATATTTTCTAGAAAGTCCTGAAATTTGTCATGAAATCATTATTTATGATTTACTATCGAAAACCAAACAATTGGCATTCCACTCTTATTTTTAAGATATCAATATGGGATTTTAGACGGATCGTTCGTCTCGAGGCGAACGAAAATTCCACGAACAGGCAATCAATGTAGGTGTGGCATTTTTTTATTATTCGTACGGTATGTTCCTGGTCATAGGAACATACCGGGGAACTGCGAAGAGGATGAGTTAGCAAGGCTAGGAACTACCTTACATATTACGGGGAAACTAGAATTTGTTGGTATGCCTACCTGCAAGCTCTTACTGTGTGATAAGGCTGTAATGATGGCAAATGTTCGATGGGCGAATTGCATATCAGCTGCCATGATGCGGAGGATAAGGTATCAATTAAACACCTCTTGTGTGAGTGTTCTGCATTTTGTGTAAGGCGTAAGCGAATTTCAGGGGCATATACACGGACGAAAAAAACTGTTTATCATATGTTTCGGTGTAAAAATTATATGTTTGGAACTCAAATTATTTTTTAAGTGTAAGCATATAATGTTCATAAACTAGTATAATATGTTTGGGAAATATATGTTAATATGTTACAACATATTATGTTTAGGACATCATATTTTCTCAACTATAATGTCTCTGGATTTAAACATATATTAATTTAGAAATTTTGTATAAACATAGATATGTTTAGAAACAACAGATAGGACAAGAGAGCACTGTGCGGGAATCAAATGAGGGAAAATGGTGATCTGCATTAGAGGTGTGCGCGTGAGTGAAATTTCACTCACACTCACGCACATTCACGAAGTGAAATATTTATTCACGCACGCTCACGCACGATAAGTGTCGTAGCCACTCCCAGTCACGCACATTCACGAAATGAAAAGCAGTAATCACGCACGCTCACGCACGAAGTACTTTTACAGACTCACGCTCACGCACGATTCACGACAATTCACGTGACTCACGACAAATTCACGAGACTCATGACATTTTCCCATCGGGAATGAGCAAGGGTAATAAAATTAATAAATAAAATATAGTTCGACAACTAAATCAATTTCAGTTAACATACGAGTAAGAATTAAATCTTGATTTTTTTCGTGAGCGTGATTTTGCAGAAATTTTATTAACGCACATTCACGAACCGATTTTATTACTCACGCACGACATATTTGTTTTAGTCCAGTTCACGCACATTCACGAGAGTTGCTTCAGATTTTATTCACGACTCACGTGATTCACGCGTGAATCACGCGTGTCACGATAATTTCGTGTCACGTGCACACCTCTAATCTGCATGACATATATATTAGGTGGATTAATGAGCAAAATTGAGACTTCGAAATGTTCAAGTCTAAATATTATTCAATTTACACACGCAGAGAAGAAACATGATTGTCACAATCATATTCGAAGAGCAAAATAATATGATAGGAGCTATTTTTGCGGCGACCATGTAACATTTTCACCTGCTCAGTGAACATGGTTCTAAGAAAAATAAAATTGTCCTCATCTAAAATGTTATTATATTGATAAAAAGAATTTTGTTTCCATTAAAAGACAATGGCCATGATCTAAAATGTTATGGTATTCGTCAAAAATGTTTTTGTTCCAGTTAAAAGAACATGGTCACAACCTAAAATGTTTTGATCTTTACGAAAAAACTTTTTTCGTCGTCGAAAAACGGACGCCACTTGAGAAAAGAAAAAACAAAATTTACTTTATTTATTTGTTTTTATTTATTTATAAACTAATTCATTGTTTGTTTGTATTTATAATGTCCTGCAAGCAAACATCGCATATTTTTACACACTCTATTTGGTTCAATTTCAACAATAAGTAATCATTCCATATTTACTTCGTGCCCATCAACTGTACCAATACAGACATCATGTAACTGCAAATAAAAATATATATATCAAAATGCAGAACAACAACAGGTACATTTTTTCAATAACACTTTTCTTTATTTGTGTTCACATAAAACTACGTGCCACTTCTGAATAAATAAATTAACACAAAACACAGTAATTCCGTATTCTCCGTCCATTCCAAGAAACAGTCAACATACGACTGACGCGCCAATTGAAAATCGTGTGTACCTGCTCAATGATTTTATAAAATTCTTTTCGCTGCAAAACAATTAAGTGGTCACGAAAACAACATGTCTATACGTAACCTATAAAAATACTTTTTTCCCTGCAAAAAGGTAAAAAATTGAATGGTTTGGTACATGATTTTCCTGACCATGTAATGGTCTCAAATTCTATCATTTAAATAATAGAACATGTTTGCGGTATTTGAGAACCATTCAAATGCTTATTGCCATCATATATTTTTCTCCGCACGAAAACTAATTTTACAAAGACAAAATACATGGTTTACGCGGCAATTACATGCTCTAGATAAGCATTAAATGATTGCGGCAACCATGTTCAAAAATGGGTTTTCTGTGCGTGCACATTCAATGAAACATAATATGTTTGCACAGTACAAACATTTTTTATGTATTTGAGGGTGTAGCTTTAGATTAACTTAAGCAGTATGTTAATGTTTTTGGAACAATCTGGTTGGTTCAACAAAGAAAAATAATCAAGAAGGTTGAGCGGTTAAAGCTAGAAGTGCCCATATGTAACAGGTACTTTTAGTTAATGTGGTATCACAATGGGAGCCACCGTGGTGCAATGGTTAGCATGCCCGCCTTGCATACACAAGGTCGTGGGTTCGATTCCTGCTTCGACCGAACACCAAAATAGTTTTTCAGCGGTGGATTATCCCACCTCAGTAATGCTGGTGACATTTCTGAGGGTTTCAAAGCTTCTCTAAGTGGTTTCACTGCAATGTGGATCGCCATTCGGACTCGGCTATAAAAATGAGGCCCCTTGTCATTGAGCTTAACATGGAATCGGGCAGCACTCAGTGATAAGAGAGAAGTTCACCAATGTGGTATCACAATGGACTGAATAGTCTAAGTCAGCCTGAAACTAAAACGGGCTGTCACTTTAATCTAGCTTAACCTAAGTACAAAAATTTAATAACTGGTCGTAATCAATCTGCATGTGTCGGACGAAGTGATTTTGAAACGTGGAGTTTGAAACAAGGTTATGATATGCATCTTATGATGGAGCCACATCTTTTGAAATTCATACATATCAGCAAAAAAAGTGTACTAAAAAGTGTACTAAAATTCAAGTAAAAATTCAGTTTCATAAGCAAAGATTTATTGTATATAAAACTGTATCTAGTGTGAACGACTCTAACGTAAAGCTGTGCGTTATGATGACTAATTGCTGTTTAACACTAGGAATAGTGCTGTCGTTATATTGCAATCGATTTCAATTTTGGCTATCGATAATGTTTACTATTTGTTAATCGAGTTGATATGATCACTATGTAAAAAGGCAATTTGTTGTAAAGCGGCATAATTTCGGTTCCAAGAATAAAATAATTTCAGAAAATGGATTCTAAAAGAAAAAGGGTATATTATATAAATTGTAATGGTTTGTTGTTATGCTTTTGTTACTGGCCTACGTATATATTTTTTTAGCAAATCAAAGCGTAAGCTTTCGTGAGGAATGGAAAAACAAATTTCCATGGCTGGCTCAGACACCGAACGGGGAAAAATGTACAATATGCGACATCAATATTGCGGGAGAACTAAGACATATTAAACATCAGGCTGCTCGGGATTGTCATATACAAAAAATAAATATTGCAAAATGTGTTCCTAAAATTGATAGTGTTTTAGAAAATGTTTCGATATCTATCTTGTCCATTGGCTGATTTAGCGAAGCAATTAGAGGTAAAGCTGTGCTTGTTATTGGCGGAACACAATGTCGCATTCACTATTTTGGACCACATAAACCTCATTATCAAAAGTGGAATTCCCGACTCACAGGTAGCTAAAAAGTTTTATCATAAATCGACACAAAGCCCCGAAGATTATAACAACAGTTACTGGCCCGGAGAATACAAAATCAATAGCAAAGTTTTGCAGTGAAAACTATTATTCAATAGTTGTGAATGAAAGTACCGATTTGGCTATAATAGTTCGTATTTTCAATAGAAAATGTCAAGATCGCTTTCTGTCACTTGTACCGATAACTGACTCGACTGGAAAAGGTATTGCTGAAAAAGTAGTAGAAGTTTTACGTGAACACAATATTCCTTTAAAAAATGGTTGGCTTTGGTGCAGATGACTGTTCAGTTATGATGGAAATGTACAATGCGGCTTAAACTATTTTGAAAAAGTCTTTTAAAAACTTATTTGTTACGGGCTGTGTTTACCACGTCCGTAATTTAGCATCCTGTGCAGCATTTTCAATATTGCTAAAATAAAGAGATAAATTAATGCGGGAAATAAATCACCATTTTTGTAATAGCCCGAAATAGAAAGCAAGATTTTCTAAAATTTCAAAAATATTTTGGCACGGAAATGCACGTTATTCTTGGCTATGCTTCTACACGTTGTTTTTCCAGAAAGGAAGTAGTCGATAGCATATTGGAGCAATAGGACGCGTTGCAGTACTACTTTAACCTGAAGAATTTTGAAAGCGAATTTAAAACTGAAAAATTGAATTTACAGCTCAAGAGTTGACAAATTCAATAATAAAATTGTATTTTTATTTCTTTCCTACATTTTAAATCTTGTCATTAGTATCAACATCGAAATGCGGTCCGAAGAAGCAAGGATTCACATTTTATTAACTAGATCAGAATTTTTATATAAACAAATAGCACGGATTTTTTTTTTTTAAAAGGCATTACTTGATTGCAGCGACATATTTCATATATATTTGAATGATAATAATCTCCCAATAAAAAGAAAATTTTGTGGTACTGAAGCTGAAATATTTGTAGAAACAACAGAAGTTGATGAACAAATCATTCGTTCATTCAAACTAAATGTAAAAAATTGTATGTCACAAATCTTTGGCATAACGCCAGCCTCATTAAAAATTAATTGGGTGAACCCATATTCCCTGATATATCAAGGATAGCTTTTGGGATATTATCTATACCATACTCCTCAGCAAACGTAGAACGTATTTTTTCTATTCAAAATTCTACCAAAACTAAAGAAAGAAACCGATTGCAGAGTGAAACACTTTGTAATTTAATAAGAATAAAAGACTTACTAAAATCCAATGAAGATTGCAGCTATATCTATGAAATATCTAAAGATCTGTTAAAATATTTAAAAAAAATATATATATCTACAGTGGGGAGCAAAACCGAGTACATGTTTTCAATTGGCCAATTGCCATACAAGGTACACCATTAACAGTTTATGTTCTTACAAACCGATTCCCAAAAATAGCATTTTGAATAAGTTAATGCACAAACAAGAAAATAGTTCCATGCACTCTGTGAGTTATTCTCAATAAGATGTTCTCAGTCACAAAGAAATGTTTCAAAATTTTACCGTATACCATTATGTTGAGTGAGCTGTGTTACTTTCCTGCGCCTAACCTGGGAGAACGCCCAAGGTTTTTAAAAAAATTTCTGATGCTCGTTTTATGCTAAGATAACTAAAAAGTAAAGACTCAATAACACCAAAACAAGCCGCTGCAGCTATAAATAAAATAGTTAGTGCTTTGACAGTTAGGAGAGTTTTGCGTCAGATAATTGCGTTAGTGGCAGATAATTAATTGGTGGCAAAAATTGTTGGAACCATGAATAAAGAAGACTACCTTGATACTTTGCAAACAAATTTACGCAAAATTGTAGAGGTTTGTGCTTATCCCGAGCAGCAAATAATTTTTCAGCAAGACGGAGACATAAAGCATTCTTCCAATATAGTAAAGAAATGGTTGTCGGAGCAAAAATTTCAAAAGCCCCGATCTCAACCCCATTGAGAATTTGTGGCCTGTGGTGATAATGCGTTCACAGAAAAAAATATCACCAAAATATTTCCAATTAAAAAGTTAATTGAAGTTGAAAATTTTTTCAATTAATAAATTAATTGATACAATTATTTTTTTAATCATGATAGAAACAATTAGTTAATTAAGTCAATGATGGAAAATTTTAAAATTTTTAATTAAAAAAATAATTGATACAATTAACTTTTTAATCAAATTTGGAAGACTAATTCAGTTAAAAAAAGTGCTGATTTTTTTTTAATTTTTAATTAGAAATGTATTTCAAACAATCATTTGTTAATTCAAATAAAAACTCTAAGCCAATTCAGAAAGTAATTAAAAATAGTTACCTTTTTTAATTGATAAATTAATTGAGTTTTGCAATCAACATCAATTAAATTTTTAATTGAATCAATTAAAAAATTAATTGAAATTTGGCAATGAAATCAATTAATTTTTTAATCAAGAACAGCGTTGCCAATTTAGCTTTTTTCCCGCTAGATTTGGCTTTTTTTGAAGACGTTTAGCGGAAAAAAAATGCATTTAGCTTTTAGCTTTTTTTCTGGCTTTTTTTCATGACCCTTTTAGCTATTTTTGGCTTTTTTTATTTTTGACATGTTCCTATTGAAATATGGATAAAACTTCGTTTTTATCTAAGCCTTGCTGCCAGAATAATTTTTTTCACATGTTTCAAATCTCAATTGAAACATTAATAATTATTCCAGCCATTATATTACCTTGTTGTAAAGTTCTTGCCTCGTATTCATAAAAGTATCGTAAACTTTAAATCTACTATTACCATACAAATTCCTTATATAAACTGACAGTAAATTATTAGGAATATTAGCATTTGACCTGTTTATCCTTTTGATATTACTAAATTAAAATAGTAGATGTGAATTGCTTTGTACACTGAAAAAATATTGTCGTAAGGCCAAAGATTTCATGTCCTTAAAATACGAACGCGAATTTTGGTTATTTGTGAATTTCTCTTATATAAACTGTTTTCCTTGTCCAAAAGCCGATAAAGTAGTTTGGTCCTTATAGTTAAGTGATTCAACTTAAAAATGGGTAGCTTTTCATGAAAGAAGGCTAGGGTCAATTCTAAAAAATTCTTTAAATTAATAGTCTTTAAATTTGTGGAGTTGTTGTATCTTGACCACAAACCAAAATAACGTTAAAAAATAGAAGAGGTTTTGAAACATTTTATTTTAAAAACGTATACATAAAATAATTTCTACTTAAAGTCGGGTCTGAATTTGAAAATTTAAGTTTTCGTTAGCACGTTTTTAAAGCTCTGTGATAACTCATGAAGAAAAAGCTGAGAAAACGAATAAATTCAAATGTGACTCGGAATCAATACAAAAATCATTAGTGTACAAAATCTTTGGAACCGAACATAGAAATAATTAAGGAAATAAAGTTTTGAATGTGGTATTATTTTTTTTTTTTTGCACCGAAAAATGCAATGAAAAATTCGTAGTGATAGGATCAAAACAAATCTGCTATTTATTAATGGGATGGATTTACATTTACGAGAATTGGACAACAATAGGTTTGGGAAATTTTCGAATAAAAGTTATTCAGTATAAACTTGCAAGACAGTTAGAATGGGTTTTATTCTCTTGGGTAAAATTAGGAGAAGTGTACACGTTCACGAATTTTTCATTAATTCAGTTAAAACGAAATATATAGATATTTTCTAATGCAGTTCTACGTGACATGATTAACCAGCTGACAATTGCAAGTTCACTGGGAAAAATGTTTTTACAAGGAAATATAAACGAAGGACTTCCAGTAAAAATTTGTGATAGTAATCAAAATGTATCGAGTACGCCAACACGGCTAATATGACTTAGATTTTCTTACAGTCTCACAGAAATGGAATTAAATTGAATACAATTAAAATAATATGCATTTTAAGTGAAATAAAGCCTTTAAGTTTGTTAAATTTCAATCAAAAATGTGACTTTTGATACAAAAAAATTTAGCTTTTTTTCTAGCTATTTTTTTAAATTTTTTAGCTTTTTTTGGCTAGTTTTTTGGACAAATCTAGCGGTTTTTGGTGAAACAATTCTGGCAACGCTGATCAAGAATTTTTTCTATGCCTAATTAAAACTGTGATTGATACTACCATTTTCGTGATTGAAGACATTTCAATTAAAAAATTAATTGGATCAATTAATTTCGTGATTGAATCAGAAAAAAAATTTTTTGTGTGTTTGGGATTACACAAAAGAGCACCAAGAAATATCGATGAGCTCTGCTTGATGAGTTCAGCAGGAATGGTCGGATATTCCAAAAGAAATAATAGAAAACTTGGCAGAAAGTATGCCAAGGCGTGTAAGCAGCGTAATTAAAAACAAAGGATTATGGACTATATATTAAAATATTTGATTATACCCAGTACCACATAATGGTGACGGGGGTATATAAGTTTGTCATTCCGTTTGTAACACATAGAAATATCGATTTCCGACTATATAAAGTATATATATTCTTGATCAGGGAGAAATTCTAAGACGATATAAGCATGTCCGTCTGTCTGTCTGTTGTAATCAATAATGGCGCTATTGTCCTGAAATTTGGTACAGATTCGTATTTTGTTTGCAGGCAGGTCAAGTTCGAAGATGGGCTATATCGGTCCAAGTTTTGATATAGCCCCTATATAAACCGACCTCCCGATTTGGGGTCTTGGGCTTATAGAAACCGTAGTTTTTATCCAATTTGCCTGAAATTGGAAATCTAGAGGTATTTTAGGACCATTAAAAAGTGTACCGAAAATGGTGCCTATCGGTCCATGTTTTTGTATAACCCCCATATGGGCCGATTTTGCTTCTTGGGCGTCTACAAAGTGTATTTTCTATCCGATTTGGCTGAAATTGAAAATCTAGAGGCATTTTAAGACCACAAATTGGTGCGTCGAAAATGGGGTGTATCGGTCCATGTTTTGGTATAGCTCCCATATAGACTGGTCTCCCGATTTTACTTCTTGGGCTTTTAGAATCCGTAGTTTTTACCCAATTTGCCTGAAATTGGAAATCAAGAGGTATTCTGGGACCATAAAGAGGTGTGCCGAAAATGGTGAGTACCGGTCCATGTTTTGATATATCCCCCATATAGACCGATCTCCCGATTTTACTTCTTGGTCTTCTAGTATCCCTAGTTTTTATCCAATTTGCCTGAAATTTGAAATCTAGGGATATTCTACGACCATAAAGACGTGTGTCGAAAATGGTGAGTACCGGTCCATGTTTTGATATGGCCCTCATATAGACCGATCTTCCGATTTTACTTCTTGGGCTTCTAAAATCCCTAGTTTTTATCAAATTTGCCTGAAATTGGAAATGTAGAGGTATTCTAGGAAAATAAAGAGATGTGCTGAAAATGGAGATTATCGGTCCATGTTTTTATATAGCCCCCATATAGACCGATCTCCCGATTTTACTTCTTGGGCTTTTAGAATCCGTAGTTTTTATACAATTTGCTTGAAATTGGAAATCTAGAGGTATTCTAGGACCACAAAGAGGTGTGCAGTTTTTGATATAACCCCCTTATAAACCGGCCCTCCGATTTGGGGTCTAGATTCTAGAACTACAATTAGATGTACTGTGTGTATCCTTCCATGTTTTGGTATAGGCCCCATTATAGCGAACTCCCGATTTAACTCCTAGGGTTTCCAGAAATTGTAGTTTTTATCCGATTTGCCAAAAATTGAAAATATACTGGCATTTTAGACCCATAACAAAGTGTATATGATTTAGTTTTATCGGTCCATTTGGTAAGGCCTCCATATAGACCGATTTCACTTCGTGAAACTGAATGCGAAAATTTCCAGATTTTACTTCTCGTAATCATATAAATAATTGTGATGAAAATCTACACCCAGAAAAAAGTGTCTTCGAAACTAAAGGAAAAAATGTTCATCAATTTAGTTTAGCCATTTTATTTCCATTCAGTTAAATTTATGTGTGAAATAATAAAGTTTGCTTGTTTCAGTAAAAAAATCCTAAACTGAAAGCAGTTAGGAATAGTTCATTAACTAGAATAAGGCATGGCATTTTACTAATACTGTTTTCTTCGCTGGGTATAAGAATTTACTGCTGAAAAAGAAAATTTTATTCACTGATAACAAAGCATGCGTAAAAATAAACAAAAACCGAACTAAAACCAAGTTTCGTCAAATTTAGTAAGATTTCTTATAAAATGATAATTCTGACTTTCTTTATTATAGAAAGCTTATCATACATACGAATAACACTTGGCATAGAAAAATATTTTAGTTCATTCGTACTAAGAAGTATTCAATCCTTTCAAAACTTAAGGAAACACACTTTTTAGAATATAGGAAATTGTCCTATATTTCATTTATCTACCTGTAATCGATAACTGTCATCAATGTAATCGATATGTTTGCGCGTGGGTTGTTTTTTTAGTTGGAATCGCGTTGTCATGGTATACGGAGAGATTGTTAAAAAATAATTTAGTAAAATAATATAATAAAAAAACAAATAAAATATATAAAATATTTCTTATTTTAAATTAGAAAAATGGTCGTCTTTTGAAAATTGGTTTATAAAAAAGAAAACACCAGCAGTATAACAACCCCTTCATTCGACTTCATTTTGGAAACTTCAATTGTCAGGTAATATTCAGTGACGCTAACCTTTTGCGAAAAATTGGCTTAGGATTTTTTTGTTTATATTTGTAGGTATTGAAATTGTAAAAGGTGGACAAAATTGCTAAGCAGCAACTTATTCAAAGTGAAAGGTACTAGAAGAAGAATAAAAATGCGTTTTATTATCTCAAGGCCAGTCGATGCTGTTGATTCTAAATTAATATATTTAATATATTAATAAAACATGTCTTTTATTGAAGAAAAAATTGCTTATATAAATACATAAAATTGTATTTAAAAACGAAGGTAAGCAGTTCTTAATTTGAAGTAAAAGGTTTACCACAAATATGTAAGATTTGTCCAAATGAATGAAAAAAGTTCAATAAAATCATTCCATATATGAATTCAATTCAGTTAAATTTTTTCATTCTGTAGTATACATAAATATAGGAAAATGTTAACTAATATATGGAATGCATTGTATCTAATTTCTACGAAAATCATATCGTTCAAACAAATAAAAATGTCTTTGGCGCTATACGAAGTTCAACTTTCTTCACAATGAGTTCATTTTAACTTAAAGAAGGGGTCACTTTTTTCTGGGTGTACAGATTTTAGATTTCAAATCAAGGCGTTATTTCATCATTTTCTTGCACGCTTACAAGATATTTTTATGATTCCTCTAAAACTCAAACAAAAAATGGTTCTTATAAATTCAGAATTTGATCTAGTCTTCATAGGTAAAATCTTAACATTTATCTGTGGGAAGCGTACTGGTTGAACTGATCTACTTGGGAAAATATCTGTCATCAAACCCCCCCCCCGAAAATTTTCAAAGGAAACTTTAATATTTGATTCATGGTGGTGGGTATTTAAGATTCGACCTGGCCGAACTTACTACTGTATATACTTGTTATACCCACCACCATAGGATGGGGGGTATATTAACTTTGTCATTCCGTTTGTAACACATCGAAATATTGCTCTAAGACCCCATAAAGTATATATATTCTGGGTCGTGGTGAAATTCTGAGTCGATCTGAGCATGTCCGTCCGTCCGTCCGTCTGTTGAAATCACGCTAACTTCCGAACGAAACAAGCTATCGACTTGAAACTTGGCACAAGTCGTTGTTATTGATGTAGGTCGGATGGTATTGCAAATGGGCCATATCGGTCCACTTTTACGTATAGCCCCCATATAAACGGACCCCCAAATTTGGCTTGCGAGGCCTCTAAGAGAAGCAAATTTCATCCGATCCGGCTGAATTTTGGTACATGATGTCAGTATATGGTCTCTAACAACCATGCAAAAATTGGTCCATAATTATATATAGCCCCCATATAAACCGATCCCCCGATTTGGTTTGCGATGCCCCTAAGAGAAGCAAATTTCATCCGATCCGGCTGAAATTTGGTACATGATGTCAGTATATGGTCTCTAACAACCATGCAAAAATTGGTCCACATCGGTCCATAATTATATATAGCCCCCATATAAACCGATCCCCCGATTTGGCTTGCGAGGCCTCTAAGAGAAGCAAATTTCATCCGATCCGGCTGAAATTTGTTACATGGTGTTAGTATATGGTCTCTAACAACCATGCAAAAATTGGTCCACATCGGTCTATAATTATATATAGCCCCCATATAAACCGATCCTCCGATTTGGCTTGCGAGGCCTCTAAGAGAAGCAAATTTCATCCGATCCGGCTGAAATTTGGTACGTGATGTTAGTATATGGTCTCTAACAACCATGCAAAAATTGGTCCACATCGGTTCATAATTATATAGCCCCCATATAAACCGATCACTAGATTTGACCTCCGGAACCCCTTGGAAGACCAAAATTCATCTGATTCAGTTGAAATTTGGTACGTGGTGTTAATATATGACCTCAAACTCCCATGCAAAAATTGGTCGATATCGGTCCATAATTATATATAAGCCTCATATAAACCGATCCTCAGATTTGTCCTCCAGAGCCCCTTGGAAGGGCAAAATTCTTCCCATTCGGTTGGAATTTGGTACGTGATGTTGGTATATGGTATCCAACAACCATGCAGGAATTGGTTCCTATCAGTCCATAATTATATATAGCTCCCATATAAACCGATCCCCAGATTTGTCCTCCAGAGCCCCTTGGAAGGGCAAAATTCTTCCCATTCGGTTGGAATTTGGTACGTGATGTTGGTATATGGTATCCAACAACCATGCAGGAATTGGTTCCTATCAGTCCATAATTATATATAGCTCCCGTATAAACCGATTCCCAGATTTGACCTCCGGTGCCTTTTGGAGAAGCAAAATTCATCCGATCTGCTTGAAATTTGGTACGTGGTGGTAGTATATGATATTTAACAACCATGCCAAATGTGGTCCATATCAGTCCTAACTAGGTCCATACCGGTCTATAGTTATATATGGCCCTCAGATAAATCGATCCCCAATCACACTAAAATTGGTCCATATCAAGTTCAAAATTGTATATAGCCCCCATATAAGCGACCCCCATATTTCAATTCTGGCTCTCTACGTACAAAAAGTCCATATCGATTCGTAATTATTTGTAGACTTAACTATACATAACTTTTTTGTCTAATATATACCATGTATGGACTAAATCACAATTTAGAAAACGATGTTAAGAAGTTTTAAGATACCACAACCCAAGTAATTCGATTGTGGATGATAGTCTTTCGTAGAAGTTTCTACGCAATCCATGGTGGTGCACGCAAAGAAAAAAAAAAACGTTTGGAAAACGTGTACCGAAAACGTTTTTCTTTTGTTAGAGTTTTTTTGAATTGCTTCGAAAATTTTAAACTTTTATCACCAAAAAAATTCGTTTGTTACAAAGTTTTTATTTTTTCAAAAAAAAAGTTATTTTTGAAACAACAATAGAGTCCATTTCGTTTATATCAAACACTGTTCTTTTCTGACTTTTGGTCTTTAATAAAACACATTTTACAGTTCAAAATTTAATATAGTACAATGTAATGTTGAACATTTTTTCGGAATCTTCCGAACATATGTGGAATGTATGTAAAAAAAAAAAAAAAAAAAAAAACTTTGGTCGAAGCAGGGATCGAACCCACGACCCTTGGCATGAGAGTCAGACGTAGCAACCACTGCTCCACGGTGCCAAACTAAATGTTTGTTTCTGTTAAATAAACTTTGTTTATTCGGTTCGTGGGCGCCGCAAGCTATGCTATATAAATATAACTTATATGGATAATTATCTACTGATGACCATAACAGTTACATAGCTCAGTGGTTAGTGTGTTGGCTTACAAAGTGCATGGTCCGCGGTTCGATTCTCCGTCCAGGCGAACGGTAAAAAAAAATTTAAAATTTATAAATTCGTATAATTTCTTCTACATTGTTGGTATTACAGGAAAAGGTGTTAAGAACTAAAAAACTCGTGGATGTGAGAAAGATGTGAGGGAAAATGCAATTAGCAAGAAAAAATTTTTTTTTAGTTAGTCTGTATGAAATTGTTGTTACATCCTGGAAAAGAATAAATGTTTATCACAAAAAGTATATACTTTTCTTCCAGATACACTTCCTTACAGCGAAAAGCAAATAAGAAACGAACTTTGTTTGTCTAAAATTTCGTTTGGGAGGAAAGAATTATTTTTTTGCGTGTGGGTACATAAGATTCGGCCTGGCCGAACTTGCGGCCTTATATACTTGTTTTAATTTAAATTTTTAATTTTTATACATAAAGTGCAAAACTGAGTGCATCCAAGCTAACATGTAGTTTATTGTAATAACTTCTCTAGTATAAGTATATAGCTTATCTGAAGGTACATATTTATTTGTCATGAAATAAAGTATAAATAAAGTATGTAAATAAAGTTAATTAACCAAATAGTGAAGATGTGAGCCAAACGCCGCATAATCTCTTTGCCCATCGCTGATTTACATCCACAAATATTATATTTATGACACATTGTGTCCCAAATACTTTATGCTCATTTAGGAACATTATATTTATGTACTTAAATATATTGTGTTTAAAAAATTCAGTGCAAAACACATTTTGTTTAGATCGGAACATATGAAAAAAATATTTTTCTATCCGATGTGAATGTAGCTTACAATTAATTCGTTTTAACTTGACTTTCAATCTTCCTTTTCTTTAGTGTTACCTTCAACTTGTGTTCCATTACCGCCACCATCCTCCACAATTACGAAACATTGTAATTTAATTTTGTAAACTAAAAAGAAATATGAAACAAAACAGCCAAAAAAAAAAAAGAGTTAACAAAAATGCATGTTACTTGGCTTAGCTGCTTTGCATGCAATAAGTTTTGGAATTAAAATGAAATCTTTTGGAAGCCAAGTAAGTAACGATGCTTTTGTCCTAATTCTGAATGGTTGGGATATTAAAAGTGCTTTCGAGCCGCATGGATACATAACGGGGTGTTTCATTTAAATGTAGGTAGAACAAGGGAGCGATGGGCGAACTGTTCCGAATTAAGCGTTTATCGTAAATTGTTCATTTATAGGAGTGCCGAAAGGCGTATAGCTTTAGTTTTCCTGTAAAAGCAGGAAGGATACACATAAATCAAAAAGAACCCAAGCATATTTCATTTGGGAAGAAACTCTCTTTGTTTTATTTTCTTATTTCGAAAACTTTAATTAAGTTATATTTCTATGATTTATGGATGGCATTAGTTTGTTTTTTCGGCTGTTTAAGTAAAATGTTACAATTTGTTTATCAATGACACTTTAAGATACACTGCATAGAAGGTTGTATGTTCTACCACATGACGCTCAAAGTCTAATTTTTTCGAGATTTGAAATTTAAAGAAATACATTTAGATTTGACTGAGCTTTTGATTCTTTGGCCTAATCCCAGCAAAAAAATTTGGAAGTTCTTCCAAAGGCACAACTTTAAAAGCACTTCCAGAAGATGCACTTCCAATGATGTTCTTTATTTTAACTACCCAGAAAGTTCTTTTAATTAAATTTTTAATAACTTGGTTTTTTCATACTTTTATTGGATAATTTAACTTTTTTTGTCTCAAATAGGTTAAAAACAGAGTAAGAATTCATAAAATGGTACAAATTATTCAAATTTTCTCGAAAAAAATGCTAAATCCAATCTGAAAAAATTGTGAATTTTTGAAAATATTTGAGGTCAAACGTTTCCGACAAGCGTTAGAATCCATTAAAAATTACAAAAAATTATAAAAAATATTTATTTGCAAAATATCACAGAATTCTTTAATTTACACCCAAAACATTGAATTCGGATCACACCTAAAGAAGTGATGAAAATTCAGTGCAACGGCTGTTGAAATGGAGGGACTTTCCTCCTCCCAAACGAAATTTTAGACAAACAAAGTTCGTTTCTCATTTGGTTTTCGCTGTAAGGAAGTGTCTTTGGAAGAAAAGTATATACTTTTTGTGATAAACTTTTATTCTTTTCCAGGATGTAAAAACAATTTCATAAAGACTAACTCAAAAAAAAAAACACATTTTTTTTCTTGCTAATTGCATTTTCCCTCATATCTTTCTCACATCCACGAGGTTTTTTAGTTGTTAACACCTTTTCCTGTAATACCAACAATGTACACGCAAAAAAATAATTCTTTCCTCCCAAACGAAATTTTAGACAAACAAAGTTCGTTTCTCATTTGCTTTTCGTTGAAAGGAAGTGTATTTGGAAGAAAAGTATATACTTTTTGTGATAAACGTTTATTCTTTTCCAGGATGTAAAAACAATTTCATAAAGACTAACTCAAAAAAAATTTTTTTCTGGCTAATTGCATTTTCCCTCACATCTTTCTCACTTCCACGAAGATTTTTAGTTCTTAGCGCCTTTTTCTGTAATACAAACAATGTAGAAGAAATTATACGATTTTATAAATTTTTAAAATTTTTTTTGCCTTTCGCCTGGACGGAGAATCGAACCGCGGACCATGCACTTTGTAAGCCAACACACTAACCACTGAGCTATGTACCTGTTATGGTCATCAATAGATAAATATCCATATAAGTTATATTTATATAACATAGCTTGCGGCGCCCACGAACCGAATAAACAAAGTTTATTTAACAGAAACAAACATTTAGTTTGGCACCGTGGAGCAGTGGTTGCTACGTCCGACTTGCATGTCAAGGGTCGTGGGTTCGATCCCTGCTTCGACCAAAGTTTTTTTGTTTTTTTTTTTTTTTTACATATATTCCAGATATGTTCGGAAGATTTCGAAAAAATGTTCAACATTACATTGTACTATATTAAATTTTGAACTGTAAAATGTGTCTTATTAAAGACCTAAAGTCAGAAAAGAACAGTGTTTGATATAAACGCAATGGACTGTGTTGTTGTTTCACAAATAACTTTTTTTATTGAAAAAATAAAAATTTTGTAACAAACGAATTTTTTTGGCGATAAAAGTTTAAAATTTTCGAAGCAATTCAAAAAACTCTAACAAAAGAAAAACGTTTTCGGTACACGTTTTCCACGTTTTTGTTCTTTGCGTGTATGACAAGCCCATGTTAAATTCATCGCTTCTGCTTCAATTTTGCACCACTTCCGGATCCAAAAAGTACATTTTCATTACTTTTTTGGCGATGCTTTTTTTGCTGGGATGATAAGGTATCTTTAACCCTTTCACTACCGATGTCGACTTAGAAGGACATTCGAAAAAGACACCAAATTCTATTTTCCCACTTAGTTTCGATGTATTTATCGATGTTATTTTAAAGTAGAGGCTTTAATCTAAATAAGATATAAATATTGTCCATATTGGTGAGGTCTAAAATACAATTTTATAAACAATAATATTTAACAATAAACGAAAAATACGAAAATTTGAGACAATTTTTGTATTGTATGTTTCTAGTAAATGGACATTCATACAAAAACTATAGCTGATACTTTTACGGGTTCTTTTTTTGTATTTTTTGTCGCACTTTGAAAGATAATATAGGCCAAATAGCGCTTATTTTCGTAAGGCCATTTGGTCACAATTTAAGAATCTATTTTTCAGAAAAAGCTCATATAGCTCTTGAAGTAATTGAGGTAGGTTTTCACAATGACACTTTTTGTTCTGCATGCTGTTAGTACATGTAAAAACAGAAGAAAAATAAAAGTTTTTATCATTAGGTTTATTTCGGTAGTGAAAGGGTTAAATATTGACTATGGTTTATGTTAAGGATGTTGCACGATAAGAATGTTAATGCTGTCAACCTCTCTGGTGGGAACGTTTCCATAGATAAATAGTCCTCCGTGTCGACGATAATCTCCTCATTAGACTGATGTTTTGTGTTCCTGAGTTGAACCTGTGCAATATCCTTTTGTTTATAAACTCTAATATAAACAAAAGGATATTGCACAGGTTCAACTCAGGAATATACGGTTATACCAGTTGGTAGAAAGAATTCTACCTAAAATGGAAAATTTTTTACCGTTTGGTAGATTAGTAGAATTTTTGGGATTTTTGGTAGTTTTTTCAAAACCTTGCTCAATAACTTCAATTACTCTACTATTGCATATATTTTTAACGAACTTTCATTAAAAAAATAAATATTCCATATTTCCATACCAGCCTCCAAAGTAGGATCAATAATTTTAAAAAAGAAGAATTAAAGTAAAATTATTTTCAAAAATCGGAAAACAAAGGCTCTTTAAAATTATTTTTAAGCGTTTATAAAATCATCCGGTTTTTTAATTATATCTTCAAATTCATTTACGATATTAAAATAATGTATATGATCATTGGTTTTTAAGTAATGCAGATCTAAGAATTTTGATTATTCAATTTCTTGTCATTTATGTTAATTCATGATAAAATTTTAGGATATTAGTTTTAACTGTAATATTATCAGTTTTTGGGATGTTTTCTTAAATAATTTATGATTTGGCTTCGTGGTCTATGTATATTTTCGAAACTTCTTTAATATACAAATAATTTTTATAGTCGATATCTGGTAAATCACTAATTGCAATTTAATTCGTTGTTAAAAAAATTGTTTAAATTTTAGAATATAATATTTTTGTTAAATATATTATATCAGAATTTTAGTCTGTCGAACTGGAACAATCAGTCCCCAAGAGTGATTGCAAACTTTTTTATACCCTCCACCATAGGATGGGGGTATATTAACTTTGTCATTCCGTTTGTAACACATCGAAATACTGCTCTATGACCCCATAAAGTATATATATTCTGGGTCGTTGTGAAATTTTGAGTCGATCTGAGCCTGTCCGTCCGTCCGTCTGTTGAAATCACGCTAACTTCCGAACGAAACAAGCTATCGACTTGAAACTTGGCACAAGTAGTTGTTATTGATGTAGGTCGGTTGGTATTGCAAACCGGTCCATATCGGTCCACTTTTACGTATAGCCCCCATATAAGCGGACCCCAAATTTGGCTTGCGGGGATTCTAAGAGAAGCAAATTTCATCCGATTCGGCTGAAATTTGGTACATGGTGTTAGTATATGGTTCTAACAATCATGCAAAAATTGGTCCACATCGGTCCATAATCATATATATCCCTCATATAAACCGATCCCCAGATTTGGCTTGCGGAGCCTATAAAAGAAGCAAATTTCATCCGATCCGGCTGAAATTTGGTACATGGTGTTAGTATATTGTCTCTAACAACCATGCCAAAATTGGTCCATATCGGTCCATAATTATATATAGCCCCCATATAAGCCGATCCCCAGATTTGACCTCCGGAGTCTCTTAGAGGAGCAAAATTCATCCGATCCGGTTGAAATTGGGTAAGTGGTGTTAATATATGACCTCAAACACCCATGCAAAAATTGGTCGACATCGGTCCATAATTATATATAGCCCCCATATAAACCTATCCCTAGATTTGACCTCCGGAGCCCCTTGGAAGAGCAAAATTCATCCGATTCGGTTGAAATTTGGTACGTGATGTTAGTATATGGTATCCAACAACCATGTAGGAATTGGTTCATATCAGTCCATAATTATATATAGCCCCCATATAAACCGTTCCCCAGATTGGATCTCCGGAGCCTCTTAGAGGAGCAAAATTCATCCGATCCGGTTGAAATTTGCAACGTGGTGTTAGTATAAGGCCGCTAATAATCATGCCAAAATTGGTCCATATCGGTCTAAAGATATATATAGGCGGTCCCCAATCACACAAAAATTGGTCCTTATCGGTTCATAATCATGGTTGCCGCGTGAGCCAAAAATAATCTACCAAATTTTATTTTTATAGAAAACATTGTCAAAATGTTATTTCTATAGAAGATTTTGTCAAAATTTTATTTCCATAGAATATTTTGTCAAAATTTTATTTTTTATAGAACATTTTGTCAAAATTTTATTTCCATAGAATATTTTGTCAAAATTTTATTTCTATAGAAAATTTTGTCAGAATTTTATTTCTTTAGAAAATTTTATCCAAATTTTATTGCTATAGAAAATTTTTTCCAAATTTTACTTCTATAGAAAATGTTGTCAACATTTTATTTCTATGGAAACTTTAAACTTAATTATATACGTATTTAATCGGTCTTTTTTAGTTTAATATGTACCATGTATGGACTATGTGGTATATATTACGGTGTTAATATACCACCTTGCCTTCGGCAATTGTTACCGCAACCCAAGAAATTCGATTCTGGATGACAGTCTTCAGTAGAAGTTTCTACGCAATCCATGGTGGAGGGTACATAAGCTTCGGCCTGGCCGAACTTTCGGCCTTATATACTTGTTTTTTTTTTTTTAACTGAGCTCTGGTGGGTTCCATCATCAATTATTCTTTGCATTTGCACTACAAACCTTAAACATTTTCTTAATTATCATAGAAACGATATTTAAAGCCACAATATATTTGACATATTCAGAATACGCTTTACTAACCTAAATTGAATCCTAACTGTTCACATATTATAAGAATTAATGGACGATAGCTGTTTATCTTGGGTGCACAATATTCAATTTTTTGAATAACACATCTCTTTATGGTGTAAACTTCCCAAAAAGTTAAACTTTTGAAAAAGTGGCGCACGTTATTGGAAAATGGCACAAAATCGTGAAAAGTATCACATTTAGTGGCACAAAAAAAAAGTGGCACCGGTCAAAAATAGTGGCAAATTTTCCACTAAAGTGGCACAACGGTAACTCTGATTAGTATGTGTTGCCGTTTTACTAATCGCCCAATCGCCGCATAATAATTTGGCAATGTGATCGTTTAATTCTTCTATAGATACTAGGATAACAAAAAAATATAATTTTCAGGTGGTCCGGCGTAAATAAATATGTTTTTGCGGGTGAGGAGGAAATATGCTTTATGCACCCGACACTGCGTCCATATGACATGCGACGGACTCCATCACAATTGACGATAGCGGCTACAAAGCCCTCCAGCCTCACCCCGGGGTATACTTTCCACCTCTGAACCGCTTTCATATTACTTCGAGGTGGACCTCGTCGTGGATCATGTCCTTCTCTTTTTAGTCTGCGTCCAAACTTGCTGACTATATTTAGTATCATCTTACTGACTATATTTCGGGGGGATATACGACCGATCCCATTATCCAGTTCTCTGCGTCATTCTGTCTATCGGCTACATTACCCTCTGCCCCCTGTCATAGTAGAATATCTGTTATAAACCGATGTGTCAGCCTAGCTCTTCCCTCGTTTCTACAACGTTCTTGCAATATCTCTATTATTTCTTTCTGGATGTTCTCTGTCGGATTTGTCGCGCTTTGTTAGTTAGTAAGAAAAAACTTCCTTTCGCTCAGTTGCCTGAAGGTATATTGGGACTATTACCCAGGAAAAAAAATCGGAAGTTCTTCTAAAGGCACACCTTTAAAAGCACTTACAAAAATGTCCTCCCTAAGATGTTCTTTATTTTAACTGCACGCTCACAAAAAATCGCTTCTTTAACATATACTCCCAAACATATTTTGCTTCAAGCATATAAATTTTTGGCTATTGCCCAAACATGTATATGTTTGATCTCTTCCAATATATAATATGTTTGAAAGCATATTGGTCTAAACAATATATGTTTGGGTAGTCTAATTTCCAAACATTTTGTATTTTTGCATCCAAATTCAATAATGTTGTCTTCCAAAAAACAATATGTTATTATGTAAACATATAATATGTTTGGAAGCATTTTGCACCCAAAAATATTATATGCTTAACAAAAAATTCTCCCAAACAATATTGTGCTCAAAATTTTATTTATTTATTTATACATTTACAATCATAATGAATTATGAAAATAAACAGGTAATATAGGTGCTAACAACATAGGTTTTCGACCTGAATGCTCAAAATTTTGTTTCTGCCCAATTGTATATTCCCCCACATCATTCTCACTTCAACGAGATTTTTTAGTTCTTAGCACCTTTTTCTGTAATACAAACATTGTAGAAGAAATTATTCAATTGTATGATTTTTTTTATTTTAATTTTACCTTTTGCCGGACGGGGATTCGAACAGCGGACCACACAGTTTGTAAGGATCAAAGAAGTAGCTGATCAATTGCCCAAGGAAAAATAAAATGTTAATTTTGTAATAACAAGCAACAACCACCA
Organism: Haematobia irritans; assembly: GCF_050003625.1. Taxonomy (NCBI): domain Eukaryota; kingdom Metazoa; phylum Arthropoda; class Insecta; order Diptera; family Muscidae; genus Haematobia; species Haematobia irritans. Next base: position 86,849,982 of record NC_134400.1, read on the forward strand.
ACTTAATTCAATATCGCTCCCTGTTAAATAGCGCTCCAAGCTACTAAACACATATATGTTTATAGGCTATTTCTAAATTAATATATGTTTGCATCCAAGCATATTATATTTACAAACATTTTATGTCCCAAACATAATATGTTCTAACATATTAACATATATGTCCCAAACATGTTATGCTAGTTTATGAACATTATATGCTTGCACTCAAAAATATTGTGTTTAAAAATTTGTTTTCCAAACATATAATGTTTATAGCCAAACATATGAAAAACAGTCTTTTTCATCCGTGTGCACAGGAAGTTCATTTTAGTCAATTTTTTATAACTCTTTTTCATATTTTTAAAGGGAAATTTAAAATTTTATTGTTTCAAAAAGGTTAAAAACATATTAAGAATTAATAAAATATTGCAAATTATTTAAATTTTTAGAAAAATTGCGATTTTTTGAAAATCGCAAGCGTTATAATGCATTAAAAATCATTTTAAAAATATTTATTCGTCAAAATATCACAAAATTTCTTAATTCACATCCAAAACATTGGATTCGCTTCACACTAGAGGTGTGCACGTAACACGAAATTGTCGTGAGTCACGAAAATTTTCGTGCACTAGTAACGCTTCTCCCGATACTGTGTGGTACGCTGATATAAACCTGCTGTTCTCTGCACGGGAAGTGCTCTGGTCTGTCGTTGTAGTGTCGGCGCGCAGACTTCTGATCCATATAGGAGTATGCTGTCTGTAGTCTCCATGAGTACTTTCCTTATACTTGGGAACGATCCTCCAATATTTGCCATAAGACGGCTCAATCGTGCCGTTATCGTGACAGCCCTTGTAGTCGCATACTTCATCTGTTTGAAGTACGTTCATTCAGAAAATTCGTGTGAACATATCTAACTTAAAAGATCAAAGAGAAAGAGGGGTAGAGCGTATTGCGAAAGAATGACACAATAAGAGAAACGGGAGACCGCGAGAATAGACATATAAAACATAATGTTTTTGGTTTGTTTACCATCAGATATTTGTCTATCTAGGTGGCGCTGAAGCGAATATTCATATAAGTATTTATTTTCCCTTTCATGGTCTAAAATGGGTATAAATTGTCCCAACTGGACGCGATTCACGCCATATATAGAAGTTCCGTTTGCGAGAATGCCCCATATGACAGTAAAATTATTTTGCGGTATATTGCCTTCAGGTCCTTCAAGTACTTACCGGACCACCTATGCAGTCTAAGTGCTTTTTTGTTAGCATAACCTTAGGCATGTCGCAAGTACACCTACATCCATTGGAAATCCATCATCGGTAGACATTGATTTATTTGTGGATTGACCGATGCTACTAGAGCTCCTACCTCATATACTGTAAAAATATTTTTTATTGCACCTTTATTTGATTGCTAAATATTCTAAATTTTCGAGTTTCAATATGAAAAAATATAGCCATTGCAATGATTGAGAAGAAATGGGACTTAATCAAAAATTATATCAAACTACCGCGAGATATTTTCAAGAAACTAGCGCTAGTTTGCATCAAACCAGTAGGTACTTTAAATATGATGACAAGATTTATGAACAATCTCCAGCATCTTTAATAATTGCATCTTTACCCAGCAAAAAAAGCGTCGCCAAAAAAGTAGTTAAAATGTTCTTTTTGGACCCGGAAGTGGTGCACAATTGGCGAAGAAGCGATGAATTTAACATGTGCTTGTCATAGGACGGATATCCACCATTTCAATAGCCGGTGAACTGAATTTGCACCACTTCTTAAGGTGTGATCCAAATTCAGTGTTTTGGATGAGAATTAAGAAATTTTGTGATATTTTGCCAAATAAATAATTTTTAAAATGTTGTATGACGTTTAATGCATTATAACGCGTGTCTTGAATGTTTAAAATCAAATATTTTCAAAAATTCGCAATTTTTCTAGAATGTATTTAGTATTTTTTTCGGAAAAATTATAATAATTTGTACCATTTTATTAATTCTTAATCTGTTTTTAACGCATTTGTAACAAAAAATGTTTAAATTTCCTATTACAAATATGAAACAAGTATATACGGCCGTAAGTTCGGCCAGGCCGAAGCTTATGTACCCTCCATCATGGATTGCGTAGAATGTTCTTCTAAACACTGCCATCCACAATCGAATTACTTAAGTTGCGGTAACGCTTGCCGATGGCAAGGTATCTTAAAACCTCCTAACACCATCTTCTAAATTGTATGTTAGTCCATACGTGGTATATATTAAATCAAAAAAGATCGATCCAATACGTATATAATTCATTTGGACAAAGTAGATATAAAATTTTGACAAAATTTTCTACAGAAGTAAAATTTTAACAAAATTTTCTATAGAAATAAAATTTTCACAAAATTTTCTATAGAAATAAAAATTTTGACAAAATTTTCTATAGAAAGAAAATTTTGACAAAAATTGCTACAGAAATAAAATATCCTATAGAAATAAACTTTTGACAAAATATTCTATAGAAATAACATCTTGGTAGATTATTTTTGGCTCGAGTGGCAACCATGATTATGAACCGAATAAAATTTGAAGAAAATTTACTCTAGAAATACAATTTTGATAAAATTTTCTATAGAAATAAAATTTTGACAATGATGAAAATTTTATTATGAACCGAATAAAATTTTAACAAAATTTTCTCTAGAAATAAAATTTTGACAAAATTTTCTATATAAATAAAATTTTGGTAGATTATTTTTGGCTCTAGTGGCAACCATGATTATGAACCGATATGGACCAATTTTTGTGTGATTGAACCAATTTTGGTATGATTGTTAGCGACCATATACTAACATCACGTTCCTAATTTGAACCGGATCGGATGAATTTTGCTCCTCCAAGAGGCTCCGGAGGTCAAATCTGGAGAACGTTTTATATGGGGGCTATATATAATTATGGACCGATATGGACCAATTCTGGCACGGTTGTTAAAGATCATATACTAACACCATGTTCCAAATTACAATCGGATTGGATGAAATTTGCTCCTCTTTGAGGCTCCGCAAGCCAAATCTGGGAATCGGTTTATATGGGGTCTATATATAATTATGGACCGATGTGGACCAATTTTTGCATGGTTGTTAGAGACCATATACCAACATCATGTACCAAATTTCAGCCGGATCGGTTGAAATTTGCTTCTCTTTGAGGCTCCGCAAGCCAAATCTGGGGATCGGTTTATATGGGGGCTATATATAATTATGGACTGATATGGACCAATTTTTGCATGGTTGTTAGAGACCATACACCAACACCATATACCAAATTTCAGCCGGTTCGGATGAAATATGCTTCTGTTAGAGGCTCCACAAGCCAAATCTGAGGATCGCTTTATATGGGGGCTATACGTAAAAGTGGACCGATATGGCCCATTTTCAATACCATCCGAACTACATCGATAACAACTACTTGTGCCAAGTTTCAAGTCGATAGCTTGTTTCGTTCGGAAGTTAGCGTGATTTCAACGGACGGACGGACATGCTTAGATCGACTCAGAATTTCACCACGACCCAGAATATATATACTTTATGGGGTCTTAGAGCAATATTTCGATGTGTTACAAACGGAATGACAAAGTTAATATACCCCCATCCTATGATGGAGGGTATAAAAAAGCGAGTTATAAAAAATTTTTAGAAGTGCTTTTAAAGTTGTGCCTTTAGAAGAACTTCCAATTTTTTTTTTTGGCTGGGTAATAATTGCTGACATCATCATGGAAGAGCTATGCCCAATGGCATATGTTAGCACTATAATGACCAACCTTAGAGCTCTAGACAAGTCGGCACTGGCAGCTCACTATGCAACAACAGGACACAAGCCCAATTTCCCAGACGTCGAGATACTTGCTCAAGAGAATGATCATAGACGTAGATACTCTCTTGAAATACTTAATATAATAGATCTCTCTGCTGACAAGAGAATGAATTTCAAAAAGGAGACGGAAGAATGCGCGAGAATGTATCGACACATCATAAAAAAGCATCGACACAAAAGAAGCTTGGTGTACGGTGACTTGCAGATCGCACAGCATCCCACGAACTCACGTTAGTTATTTTCACTAATTATATTTCAAATAATATATGTGATTTGTGAACATTAAATGTAATTTAATTTTTTGTATTTTATACAAAATCCCAGAAGATGGTTAGGGGCACTAGCCGAAATACTGGAAATAAATATTAATGTTTCTATGACCTCAAGCCGAACAAAATTAATAATCAGAACAAATTTCTTATTTATTTATTTATTAAACTTATAGTAAATATAAGAATAATAGAGAAAAATCTAGCATTAGCTACATAGGCTATCAGCTAAAAATTTCTTATAATTATCGTAGTTTTGGGAACTATTATTTTAGATTCACTTAGACTATTCAGTCTATTGTGTTATTGCAAGTATTTCTCTTGTAAATTAAAGAGTACTGCCCGATTCCATGTTTAACTCTAAGATAAGGGACCTCCTTTTTATACCTAAGTCCGAACGGTGCTTCACATTGCGGTGAACCATGATATTCTAAGGCTTTTCATACCTAATTGATATTCTGTATAAACTTCTTATGACCTGAATGTGTGACCCATATCCATTATGTCGACCTTTCCCAAACACAATTTTGACCTTCATGTATTTCAAATATATTCTTTTGTTGTTTATTCGTGGTAATCTCCTGGTAGTTAGTTGGAGAAACTGACACTTAAAAGAAACAATTACTTTTGTCGGATCCATGGCTTGTGTGTTTGGGCTATGGGTACACTCAGAAAAGAAAAGTGAATGGTGGCAAAGAGATTACAAATAAAGTTTGTATGTGCGTTAGGTGAAACAATTAAAAGATGAAAAAAACATAATTGTTTTCCCCAATGGATTGCGAACAAATTTGTAATAAACACAGAAAAAGTATAACTTAATGTTCTTCAGTTAATTGAATTTGCGAAAATATTCAATTGAAAACATAAATGATGCAATTATTATTTTTTTTTTAATCGAAACAAAAATCAGTTACACAAGTGGATTGTTTCCATTAATGATTTAATTGAATCAATTAATTAGTCATTTGTACTATCGTTTTCGTGATTTCAAATACAAATTATTTGGATCAAATAATTTCGTAAGTGAAAACAAAAAATGTGTTTGTTGATGGCACAGACAGTCGTCCACAATGAAATCACTTTTATGTAAAACAGGCAGATTATATTATAGTGAATCCTTATCTTGTGCTATTTTGTTTTTTATTGGATCTTTTTTTTTTTTTTTTGTTTAAATAATATTCTATATTTTTGCCAAGCTTGAGATCTCAAGAATGTGAATCCTTATCTCATATATCGTCACCAAATGAGTATCTGGATTAGAAATGCATGACAATGTGATGAAGTAATAGCATATACTCCTACAAGAAGTCTAATCTCGAGATCAGTTAATATATATTGGGTAGTCGAAAAATTCTTCGTATTTCTAATAAAACTTTAACTCAAATTGTCTTTTTTAATTAAATTAGTTGAACTAATAGCAACCACTTTTTCTTTCGATGTAAAAATTTTGTAATTTCTCGGTGAAAAAGACGACATATTAGTTTCATAGGCTTCTCCTGAAACCAATTTTATCTCGTTAAGGGTATTGTGCATTGAGCAAAACAAATGGCAGTTCGATGATGCAATGCAGGGCTTTATGATAGATGCATTAGGACTTTACACCCTAGCTCTGCTGGTTTAAACGATGTGTGTGGTTCAGCGTTATCCTAGTGGAAAACGACCTTTTCTATTGATCGGTTTTGGTATATTTTTCGATTGCTGTTGTCTGATCTTTGGATCCAAGTTAACTTTTTTCGGTGGTTTTTCCTATTTTTATTCATTTGGTGCCGTGGAAAATATTGTAGCGAAAAAACTATCGTAGGGAAAAAGGGAATTTGTTGAAGTTGCGTAGGTTAGGCTAGGTTAGGTGGCAGCCCGATGTATCAGGCTCACTTAGACTATTCAGTCCATTGTGATACCACATTGGTGAACTTCTCTCTTATCACTGAGTGCTGCCCGATTCCATGTTAAGCTCAATGACAAGGGACCTCCTTTTTATAGCCGAGTCCGAACGGCGTTCCACATTACAGTGAAACCACTTAGAGAAGCTTTGAAACCCTCAGAAATGTCACAAGCATTACTGAGGTGGGATAATGCACCGCTGAAAAACTTTTTGGTGTTCGGTCGAAGCAGGAATCGAAACCACGACCTAGTGTATGCAAGGCGGGCATACTAACCATTGCACCACGGTGGCTGAAGTTGCGTAGGGAATTTTCAAAAGTCCTTCTCGATATTTCTCCTAATTCTAGTTCTATGAAAACAGGGGGTTTGAAATCAAAAAAGCTGGGTTGCTTCTTAATAAAAGTTCTTTATAATACAGAGACCGCCGAACGTTACTTTTTTAAAATTAGCAAAATTTTATTTTTTGAATGAAAAACTAACAACAAGTACAAAACAAAATAAAACAAGTATATACAGCAGTAAGTTCGGCCGGGCCGAATCTTAAATACCCACCATCATGAACCAAATATTAGGGTTTCCTTTTCAGGATTTCAGGAGGGCTTGAGGACTTGAGGACACTTCCCGAATATAAATTTAAAGATTTCACCTATGACGACTATATCAGATTCTGGATTTATAAGAACCATTTTTATTTGAGTTTTAGAGGAATCATTAACATCTTTTGTAAGTGTGCAAGAAAATTATAAAATAACGTCTTGATTTGAAATCTTAAATCTGTAGATTTTCACCCGAGAAGTAAAATCTGGAAATTTTACATTGAAGCTATTTTCATGATCAGTGCGCCTTCTACACCCTCAAGAAGTGAAGTCGGTCTATATGGAGGCATTACCAAATGGACCGATAAAAACTTAATCTTAAAATACCAGAATATTTACAATTTCTGGCAAATGAGATAAAAACTACGGTTTCTACAAACCCATGGAGTTAAATCGGGAGATCGTTCTTATGGGGGCTGTACTAAAGTATGGACCGATACTCACCGTTTTCGACACACCTCTTTATGGCCCTAAAATACCTCTAGATTTCCAATTTCAGGCAAATTGGATAAAAACTTCGGATTCTAGAAGCCCAAGAAGTAAAATCGGGAAATCGGTCTATATGGGGGCTATACCAAAATATGGACCGATACTCACCATTTTTGGCACACCTCTTTATGGTCATAAAATACCTCTAGATTTTCAATTTCAAGAAAATTGGAGAGAAACTACGGTTTTTATAAGCCCAAGACCCCAAATCGGGAGGTCGGTTTATATGGGGACCATACCAAAACATGGACCGATGCTCACCATTTTTGGCACAACTTTACGGTTCTAAAGTACCTCGCGATTTCCAATTTCAGGTAAATTGGATAGAAACTGCGGTTTCTATAAGCCCAAGAAGTAAAATCGGGAGATCGGTCTATATGGGGGCTATACTAAAATATGGACCGATACTCACAATTTTTGGCACACGTATTTGTGGTTCTACAATACCTCTAGATTTCCAATTTCAGCTAACTGGAATAAAAACTCCGGTTTCTATAAGCCCAAGAAGTAAAATCGGGAGATCGGTCTATATGGGGGCTATACCAAATCATGACCGGATACTCACAATTTTTGGCACACCTCTTTATGGTCATAAAATATCTCTAGATTTTATATTTCAGGCAAATTGGATAGAAACTACGATTTTTATAAGCCCAAGACCCCAAATCGGGAGGTCGGTTTATATGTGGACTATATCAAACCCTGGACCGATATAGCCCATCTTCGAACTTGACCTGCCTGCAGACAAAAGACGAGTTTGTGCAAAATTTCAGCACGATTGCTTCATTATTGAAGACTGTAGCGTGATTACAACAGACAGACAGACAGACGGACATCGTTATATCGTCTTAGAATTTCTCCCTGATCAAGAATATATATATACTTTATATAGTCGGAAATCGATATTTCGATGTGTTACAAACGGAATGACAAACTTATTATACCCCCGTCATCATTCTATGGTGGTGGATATAAAAAAAAAATAAAAAGAAGTGGGGCATCCCCATATTCCAATATTCGCAAAACGCAAGTGTTTATTTTTCTTATAACAAAAAAAAAAAAATACGATATAATCTCGGACTCCAATCCAATTGTAATTTGAACTTCTCATTAAAGAGAACTATATTAGCAAGATTTAAGTTTTAGTACACCCAAAAAAATAGTTTGCTAAGGAACGAAGTTTTAGACAAACGAAATTTCCCTTTAACATAAAGTATTTTCATTCAGAGCAAATAAACCCGAATTCGTGACAAACGTTGTAACAATGGTCTCTAATCTGTTTTATTTGCTTCTAAAGAAAATTGTTTAGCGTCAAAAGAAATTTTCGTTTGTCTCAAATTTCGTTCCTCAGAAAAGAAAATACTTCTTTCAGTGTAGTTTCGGGGTTAAGAAATCTTTTGCGATTTGCTATTCCGAATATTGGAACAAGGGAGATAATTGTATATTACAAGTCCTCAAAGCGCCACTAAGATGACCAAAAAGGCAAATATGTTAAAATTAAAAGAAAAAAATCAACAACTACCGTTAATTTTATTTTTGTGGATGATAGTTAAAAACAAACATAAAATGAGGATTTTTTTTACGTCCTTTGTAAATTATCCTTTTTGAGTAGAAAAATTGTCGAAATTTTAATTTGTTCAAATTATCGAAACCACCAATACAAGTGCACTGTGGTCCACCTTGCACACAAAGGGTCATGTGTTCAACGTAGGATTAACCCCTCTCAGTAATGCTGGTGACATTTCTGAGGGTTTCAAAGCTTCTCTAAGTGGTTCCACTGCAATGTGAAACGCCGTGCGGACTCGGCTATAAAAAAGGAGTTCCCTTGTCATTGAGCTTTACTAGCCGACAAGTTTAGACAAAGTTCAGCGTATGGCGTGCTTGTGTATCTCAGCTGCATTCAGCAAAACAGGAACAAACTCCCTTAATGTCATACTGCATCTATTACCTGTAGACATTTTGGCCAAACAGCTGCAACAACGGCTGTGCGGTTGCGTGAGCTATCGCTGTGGTCGGAAAAAGGTTACGGTCACTTTTCGACAAAAAGTTTGAGACTCTAATTCCCAACAGTGAGGCGTGGTGTACACGGACCCCGGGGAATAAAAGATATATAGATTTCTACACTGATGGCTCCAAATTGGATGGCCAAGTGGGTTTCGGAGTATATTCTAAAGATCTGGAACTTCGAATAGCGAAAAGATTACCTGATCACTGTAGTGTTTTTCAGGCTGAAATATTAGCAATAAGAGTGAATTGGCTGAATTGGATGAGAAGTAATGCTCCAAGCAATATTGGCATTAATATATACTCAGACAGTCAACCTGCAATAAAATCCTTGGACTCTGTGTTTCTCAACTCGAAAACGGCCTTCGACTGCCGCAAATCTCTCAATGAGATGGCTGAGCAGCACAATATTCACCTAATATGGGTGCCTGGCCATAGGAACATACCGGGGAACTACGAAGCAGATGAGCTAGCAAGGCTAGGAACTACCTTACATATTCCAGGGGAACTAGAAACTGTTGGTATGCCTCTGGCTACCTGCAAGCTCTTTCTGCGTGAGAAGGCTGTCATCATGGCAAATGTTCGATGGGAGAATTGTAAGGGTTGTAACGACACCAAGCAAATATGGCCCCATTTAAACTTAAACCGCACACTAGATATGCTAGTGTTCTCGAGACGCCAGATATCACTCCTGATATCTGCTATAATGGGTCGCTGCCTGATAGGCGATTTTGCAAAAACTATTGGTGCGAAGTATAATGACTATTGTATGAGCTGTCATGATGCGGAGGAAAAGGAATCAATAAAACACCTCTTGTGTGAGTGTCCTGCATTTTGTGTAAGGCGTAAGCAAATTTTAGGGGCATATAGCTTCAGATTACTGGCGAACCTGGAAAACGTTAACTTAAGCAGTCTGCTAATGTTTTTGGAACAATCTGGTTGGTTCAACAGAAGAAAATAATTGAGGAGGTTCAACGGTTAAAACTAAAAGTGCCCATATGTAATAGGTACTTTTAGTTAGTGTGGTATCACAATGGACTGAATAGTCTAAGTGAGCCTGAATCTTAATCGGGCTGCCACTTTAACCTAACCTAACCTAACCTTGAGCTAAATCATGCAATCGGGCAGTGATAAGAGAGAAGTTCACCACTGTGTGAACTGAATAGTCTAAATGAATAGTCGGACAGCCACTATACTTGAACTTAACTAAGTCAATTCAGTAATGGTAAGACATTACTCCTAAGTATAGGGTATTGCTATGGGTAATGATACAATTGCTTTTGGTAACAAGTCTGGCCACCAGAACCACTTATGTCAATGTGATTTTTATCATATGCAAAAAAGCTTTTCTCACTGTGTACAAGCTATTTGTGACGACGATTATTAACCATATTATCCTGGTCATAGTTTATATCGATACATAAACAATAAGGATTACATTTAGACTTGTATCTGATACCATAAAAGAGGAATGTACAAAATGAGGAAGCCAAAGAGTAAAAAGGAAATGCAAAGAAACATTGCCAGACCCATTGTAAAGTATCCTTGTAGTACATATGCATCCATGGCAAGGATGTTACTGTGTTAGAGGCCATCTGGAAGGATGATAACATATTGCTTGCCATAGATAGAAAACTACTATTTACGCCACGCAATATATAGCTCCTCCATCGAGGCAATGAAGGCAGAGCAGTGTTGCATCCAGCAATGTAAAATATGGAAATTACCACAGTTGGAGAAAAAATATTACAAAAAAAATGTAACATTTGGCCAAAAATGATATATGGCGAATCCATAACGATGGACAGACGAATTAACTGACTACCATGAACAGTATTAGCACAACAACAACAACGATGGAGATTTTCTTCAAAGACACATCACAGGATGCAGGAGCAAAGATATAAGTATAAGCTAGTAATGTCGTTCTCATGCTTACATGACAATCTTCAGTCCGGACCCACTAGCTGGAATTATCCCAAAAATGCATGGAGTTTTTGAGAATGCAACCAGAGGTCTTCATGCTGTAGTTGCTTCAGCATACTTCTTGGAGGAGTCTGCAAGCACTCCATCTTCTACATAGTGTTCAACCAATATTGTCTGTACAAATTTACAACATTTCCAAGCAGACTTCCTACAACTCCCCTTCACAATTGACAATGATATATGGGTAGTCCGTAGCCAAAAAAAAGGAGTAGACAAGACCGAAATCCTTTGCATACAAATTCCTATTTTCGGAGTGTGTGTGTGTGTGTGTGTGTGTGCGTAACTCTTTGCTTATGTCCGGTTTGATTTTTTAAAAATTTCTTTCAATTCTCTGTTAACTCTACCAAGGATTTTTTGTTGAATGTGTATAGTGAAACTACACTAAGAGAAATTATCCGAAATTGTTTTTAAACAAACAAAAAATTACTTTGAATTTAAATTTTGATTTTTCCGTATCTTTAGCTGTTTTTAAAAATCCTCAAAATAACGACATACAAAAGGAGAAGGTTCTAAAGGGTGATTTTTTAAGAGCTACAGAAAAATTTGCAAGAAAATAAAAGTAAAAAAAAAATGCATGAAATCTTGATTTGAATTGATAGTACGATCCGTATAATTTAACGTTTGAAGATTATTTCATGCAAATGTTGACCGCGACTGCGCCTAAGGTTTTTTCCCGGGAATTCGCTATTTTGTCGCACCCGCTTTAATCCCCGGGAAGTTTTCTTTGCAGTATTTTATAACAAATGGAGGGATAAATACTACAAAAATATTATTTTTAGTACCATTGGGTACATCATCATTCGCATTACACTTTCAAAATCTACTTTAGATACACAGCAAAAAAACAAAAAAACTTGGAAGTTCTTCTAAAGGCACAACTTTAAAAGCACTTCCAAAAATGTCCTCCCAAAGATGTTCTTTATTTTAACTGCACAGGATGTTAATTTGAGTAAATTTTTTTATAACTCGTCTTTTCCATATTTCTAATGGGAAATTAAAATTTTATTATTGAAATAGTTTCAAAATAGATTAAAAATTAATAAAATAGTGCAAATTATCTCAATTTTGCCGAAACAAAAGCTAAATCCTTTCTAGAAGGGACAAGCGATATAATGCATTAGAAATCATAAAAATTTTTTAAAAATATTTATTCATGAAAATATCACAAAATTTCTTAATACACATCCAAAACACTGAATTTGGATCACACCTTACACCCAAAAAAAAAAAAGAACCCACCGTGGAAGAAAATGTAGGTTTATTATAGAAAATTTTAACTAAAATAGTTTTCTAATTGCAACATATTACATATAAGTTAATACTTTTTGTCAAATTGAAGAAAATTTATTAAAAATAATTAATTTTTTTCTCTTGTTTAAGAAAATTTCATATGTTGAAAGAAAAATTTTGGATTTAAAATGTCTTTAGCGCTATACGAAGTTCATGACAGTTACAATTTTAGTAAAATTTACTCATTTGAGAGACTTATGAACTCAATCTAAGCAAACTTCTGCCATTTTAGGAAAATTTGAACTATTTTATTTTTTAGTAAAATTGTGCACTATATTTGTATACAACTTTTTTTTCTTATTTTTAGTTCACGTCATTAAAGTTAGCAAATAATTATTCAAATAAGGAACATTTTACTAAAATAACTAATCTTCATGAACTAAAATAAAGTTCAGTTGGCATTAGAGCCCCTTTTTTCTGGGTGTAAGAAGTGATGTAAAATCAGTGCAACGACTGTTGAAATTGTGGACATCCGTCCTAACATATGACAAGCCCATGTTAAATTCATCGCTTCTGCGCCAATTTTGCACCACTTCCGGACTCACCACTTTTTGGCGGCGCTTTTTTTGCTGGATATTTTCAACTGTCGTTTTCTTTGTAAATAAGAGGCTTCAAATTCATTTTGAGTAGATTTTGAGTCTCATGTGAATGGGGTATAATTTATAGCATAAGTAGAGAAGAATATAAAATATAATTTAATTGTTGTTAGTATTTTTGTTAAGATAAAATAAGCTATGAAATGAAATAATTTAAGTAAAAATGTTCACTTACTTTGGAAATTGCATTCTCCTATTTGGCTATGGTACCAAGTAGTAATAGTTGCCTTGTCCGACATGTATAGTCGTAGGTTCTAGCCCAGGTTCTAACGGCCTACCAATTGGTTAAAAGAAGGGGCCTTTTCGGAAACGCAGTGTTGCGCTGCAACTGCTGCGCAACATTGATTTTGTTGCGCAGCTGTTGCAGCTGCTGTTTTGTTGCATATTTTGTCTGCAATTTAGAACGCAAAAACTCCACAAATGGAAAAGTATATAATACATTTTATTTGTGAATTAGATGACTCTTCAAATGGGTCAAATCTATGTTATTTACAGAAAAAAAAAGATATCTAAAGTATAAAAAGCGAAATTTAATACCGCAACAAGTTTGCAAGACGATACGAAGAATTCCAAAAGTTGTGGGATACTTTGAAGTCGTCAATCAATATCCGGATGATGTTTTTTTTTTCAACCACTTCCGTATGAGCCGATCTACATTTCAAGTAAGCATAAAAATATTTGTTTGCCTGACGCAAAGTCGCCCTCCATATCCAAACGTGCTCTTACTATTAATTTAGTTGTCTTGGAATCAACATCTACCCTAAAAAATTATGAAAATATAATAAAAATATTATAAACATATAATATAATAATTAAAACAAGTATGTACGGCCGTAAGTTCGGACAGGCCGAAGCTTATGTACCCTCCACCATGGATTGCGTAGAAACTTCTTCTAAACACTGCCATCCACAATCGAATTACTTAAGTTGCGGTAACGCTTGCCGATGGCAAGGTATCTTAAAACCTCCTAACATCGTCTTCTAAATTGTATGTAAGTCCATACGTGGTTATATTAAATCGATCAAATACGTATATAATTCAGTTTGACAAAATTTTCTATAGACATAAAAAAATTTTAACAAAATTTTCTATAGAAACAAAATTTTAACAAAATTTTCTATGAAAGAAAATTTTGATAAAATTTTCTACAGAGATAAAATTTTAACAAACTTTTCTATAGAAATAAAATTTTAACAACATTTTTTATAGAAATAAAATTTTGACTAAATTTTCTATAGAAATAAAATTTTGACAAGATTTTCTATAGAAATAAAATTTTAACAAAAATTTTCTATAGAAATAAAATTTTGACAACATTTTATATAGAAGTAAAGTTGCAACAAAAAAATCTATAGAAATAAAATTTGGAAAGAAATTCTCTGTAGAAATAAAATTTTGACAACATTTTCTATAGAAATAAAATTTTAACAAAAATTTTCTATAGAAATAAAATTTTAACAAAATTTTCTATAGAAATAAAATTTTGGTATATTATTTTTGGCTCGAGTGGCGACCATGATTATGAACCGATATCATATGCTGACACCACGTACTAAATTTCAACCGGATGAAATTTGCTTCTCTTAGAGGCTCCGCAAGCCAAATCTGGAGATCGATTTATAGCTGGTTTCGTTCGGAAGTTAGCGTGATTTCAACAGACGGACATGCTCAGATCGACTCAGAATTTCACCACGACCCAGAATATATATACTTTATGGGGTCTTAGAGCAATATTTCGATGTGTTACAAACGGAATGACAAAGTTAACCACATCCTACGGTGGAGGGTATAAAAATATGAGAAAATCGAGTTATAAAAAATTGAATTAAAAGAACTTTCTGTATAGTTAAAATGAAGAACATCTTTGGGAGGACATTGTTGGAAGTGCTTTTAAAGTCGTGCCTTTACAAGAACTTCCAAAGTTTTTTGCTACACGCAAAGAAAAAAAAAACGTTTGGAAAACGTGTGCCGAAAACGATTTTCTAGTTAGAGTTTTTTGAATTGCTTCGAAAATTTTAAACTTTTATCACCAAAAAAATTCGTTTGTTACAAAATTTTTATTTTTTCAATAAAAAAAGTTATTTTTGAAACAGCAACAGAGTCCATTTCGTTTATATCAAACACTGTTCTTTTCTGACTTTAGGTCTTTAATAGGACATATTTTACTGTTCAAAATTTAATATAGTACAATGTAATGTTGAACATTTTTTCGGAATCTTCCGAACATATGTGGAATGTATGTAAAAAAAAAACAAAAACTTTGGTCGAAGCAGGGGTCGAACCCACGACCCTTGGCATGAGAGTCGGACGTAGCAACCACTGCTCCACGGTGCCAAACTAAATGTTTGTTTCTGGTAAATAAACTTTGTTTATTCGGTTCGTGGGCGCCGCAAGCTATGCTATATAAATATATCTTATATGGGTAATTATCTATTGATGACCATAACAGGTACATAGCTCAGTGGTTAGTGTGTTGGCTTACAAAGCCCATGGTCCGCGGTTCGATTCTCCGTCCAGGCGAAAGGTAAAAAAATTTTAAAAATTTATAAATTCGTATAATTTCTTCTACATTGTTGGTATTACAGGAAAAGGTGTTAAGAACTAAAAAAACTCGTGGATGTGAGAAAGATGTGAGGGCAAATGCAATTAGCAAGAAAAAAAAAATTTTGTTAGTCTTTATGAAATTGTTGTTACATCCTGGAAAAGAATAAATGTTTATCACAAAAAGTATATACTTTTCTTCCAAATACACTTTCTTACAGCGAAAAGCAAACGAGAAACTAACTTTGTTTGTCTAAAATTTCGTTTGGGAGGAAAGAATTATTTTTTTGCGTGTAGACATTTTGTAGAAGTATAAAAAATTTTCTCCAAATCGGTTAAAATATAAATATTTGTATATCGGAATATAAACCTTCATAATAACTCCCAATAAATTTGAAGGAGTTGAGATGGTAACACAAATTTTCGTCTACATAGTGGTGAAGGGTATAATATAGTCGGCGCCGCACGTCGTTAGACTTTACTTACTTGTTTTTTTTTTATCAATTCGTGACCATTGCGTTTCAGATCATGAACGCTGGTGTCATTTTATGGTTGTCAGATTGACACGGTCTGTTCTCCATTTGACACTACAAGTGTTTTGATTCACTTTCAGGAACGGATCCTTTTGAAATGTGCACGCCGTTCTTGATTTTTTGGTGTATGCAATTATATTAAATTAACATTTTATTATCTCTGCTGTGTATGATTATTGCCAAATTATTATAGAAACTTAGTCTTGAGTGTCTTTTTTACTTTTTTTTTAGTGTAAATGGCAAAAGGCCATTGTATCACACTAAATATCATCCATCTAAAACTTAACTCAAAACTGACCACCACCATTCAGCAAATCATTGCACAACATCTCTAGGAGATGTTGTCAAAGTTCTTGTTGCGAACTCATAAACAAGAAAGGTCGCATTGCCACATTCCAATGGCAGGATCATAAAACAAATGACCCAATGTTACTTCTCCCATCTATGGGACCACAAAAACAATGGGCCATGCTTTATGTGTTCAGGAAGAGAGCTTGAGTGTTATGCTATGTCCGTTTGGTGTGAATTTATGGGAATTGAGGATTTAATTTCTTCTCTACTTTGGCTCGTAAATAAATTTCTCCATTTGCTATTGTGAGCTTCGTTCTGTCCGAATTTTCCTTGGCTTACAATCAATTCTAGGCATCCTTTAAGCTATTTGGCATGCAGATATCCTTTATATGGAATGCAAGAATACATGCCAGGATGCATCTCTTAATGCCTATTCATAATGGGGTTTGCATTTGTTGGGGTAGGTCTGATTGGATTTGTTTGCCTTTTGAAGTCTTTATGTATCTAAGGATTCCCCAAAGGATTTATTTGCAAAGACATATAGCTCTTTCTCTTCATAATTCTTATTAATTTGCCACAAAAGAGACTTCCTATGAAATGTTTGACTTGTCTTTGTGGTAAAGTAGTGGTTAGGATATTTATCTTGGTCAAAGCATTGGCTATTTGGTTAAATATGCAGCTTGCTTAGGTTCTCATAGACAAAGTGGACCGTAGTTTGTGAATTTACACCTGAAATGTATGTCAATGCGGACATGTTAGGTTAGGTGGCAGCCCGATGTTTCAGGCTCACTTACACTATTCAGTCCATTGTGATACCACATTGGTGAACTTCTCTCTTATCACTGAGTGCTGCCCGATTTCATGTTAAGCTCAATGACAAGGGACCTCCTTTTTTATAGCCGAGTCCGAACGGCGTTCCACATTGCAGTGAAACCACTTAGAGAAGCCTTGAAACCCTCAGAAATGTCACCAGCATTACTGAGGTGGGATAATCCACCGCTGAAAAACTTTCTGGTGTTCGGTCGAAGCAGGAATCGAACCCACGACCTTGTGTATACAAGACGGGTATGCTAACCATTGCACCACGGTGGCTCTGTGCGGACATGTTCAATACCGTTGCCTTTTATATTTCAGGATTGGGCAAACTTAGTGTTGCAATATGTGAACTAACAGATCTTTCGTAATGCTTGACATTTTTGAGATTATACGTACTCAGAACATTACGACATACATTTTCCCATTCGAAAATTGAATTAAATTGTGATCATTTCTGTGCGATTATTTTTTACACCTTTCGAACAGACCGCGCCAACTGATATTGCAAGATCGCCATGTGATCTCGTGAGATTGAGACAACCTTAGGTATTCGGGGGAACCAGGATACATTCAATATTGCATGAACGTTTGACCATAGAAAAATTTGTTCGCGTTGGGTCCAATTTGAAAATCTCTAAAAAAAGACTCGCTTTCATTGGCAGTCGACTGCATGGGTATTTGGTAAGATGATCCAAATAAAGGGTGATTTGTTAAGAGCTTGATAACTTTAAAAAAAAAAAAAACGCATAAAATTTGCAAAATCTCATCGGTTCTTTATTTGAAACGTTAGATTGGTCCATGACATTTACTTTTTGAAGATAATTTCATTTAAATGTTGACCGCGGCTGCGTCTTAGGTGGTCCATTCGGAAAGTCCAATTTTGGGCAACTTTTTCGAGCATTTCGGCCGGAATAGCCCGAATTTCTTCGGAAATGTTGTCTTCCAAAGCTGGAATAGTTGCTGGCTTATTTCTGTAGACTTTAGACTTGACGTAGCCCCACAAAAAATAGTCTAAAGGCGTCAAATCGCATGATCTTGGTGGCCAACTTACCGGTCCATTTCTTGAGATGAATTGTTCTCCGAAGTTTTCCCTCAAAATGGCCATAGAATCGCGAGCTGTGTGGCATGTAGCGCCATCTTGTTGAAACCACATGTCAACCAAGTTCAGTTCTTCCATTTTTGGCAACAAAAAGTTTGTTAGCATCGAACGATAGCGATCGCCATTCACCGTAACGTTGCGTCCAACAGCATCTTTGAAAAAATACGGTCCAATGATTCCACCAGCGTACAAACCACACCAAACAGTGCATTTTTCGGGATGCATGGGCAGTTCTTGAACGGCTTCTGGTTGCTCTTCACTCCAAATGCGGCAATTTTGCTTATTTACGTAGCCATTCAACCAGAAATGAGCCTCATCGCTGAACAAAATTTGTCGATAAAAAAGCGGATTTTCTGCCAACTTTTCTAGGGCCCATTCACTGAAAATTCGACGTTGTGGCAGATCGTAAGTCTATTCATGATGAAATGTCAAAGCATACTGAGCATCTTCCTCTTTGACACCATGTCTGAAATCCCACGTGATCTGTCAAATACTAATGCATGAAAATCCTAACCTCAAAAGAATCACCCTTTACAATAAAAGTTGCTCGTACAAGAATCACTTGCAAGCAAATGACCGCCTGTTTTTCGATGAAACTGTACTTATCGCAATGCACTACAATTAGAACAATGCAGAACTGTCAATTCTGGGTGGTACATAACCATCATTGTTTGCCAGTTGTCTTCCAAGAAATCAGGAAAACGAACCGCCGAAGGCGTGTCACTCTTCACCACGACAATGTGAGCTCTTACACATCGACTCAAACAACTCCATTTTTCGATTTGATGGGTCATACGCCGTATAGTCCTGACTTTGCACCGAATAACTTCTTTTTATTCCCATAGGTACAAAATAAAACTAGAGGTCAACGTTTTTCGACACTCGAAGAAGCAGTTGGAGCGTTCAAAATGCATGTATTGGAAATACCTCAATCAGAGTGGCAAAAGTGCTACGACGCATTCCAAAGTGTATAGATCGTAATGGGGAATGCGGCAACATGATCAAATTACTTTTATGCACAACCTACTCGCCGAAACTAAAAACAAACAAAAAAATTTTGGAATAAAAATAAGTTAAATTTAGCGTTAGTTTAACTACCAACATTTTGGCACACTTGCACCATTCAGTCCATTGTGATACCAAAATAGGCACTTCTAACAGCACATTATAGGCATTTCTAACAGCACATTAGCAGACTGCTTAAGTTAACATTTTCCAGGTCCACCAGTAATCTGAAGCTGTGTATGCCCTTAAAATTCGCTTACCCTTACACAAAATGCAGGACACTCTCACAAGAAGTGTCTAATTGATTCCTTTTCTCCGTATCATGACAGCTCGTGCAGTAGTCATTGTATTTCACGCCAATAGGTTTTGCAAACTCGCCTATAATGCGTCTTACAGACTATAAGTTTTTTCGGACGGAATGTATAGAATATTAGAGTGTGTCCAATCGATACGAATTGTCGGCGATGACTAAATAATCGGTAAATGTGTTATCGATCCCATAAATATGCAGCAGTATCGATCGATGCCTTCGGACTTAACTTATAATGTGGCTAATATATGGGATATGTTCGACACGACCACTGTCGTCCGGATAAACTTATAGTCTGCAAGGCGCATAAGGCAGCAACTCGTTATAACAGATATCTAGTGTGCGGTTTAAGTTTGAATGGGGTCATATTTGCTTGGTGTCGTTGCAACCTGTGCAATTCTCTCATCGGGTATTCGCCATCAAAACAACGTTCTCACACTAATAGAAAAAGTTTCGTTATATTAACGAAATGTGTCGTTAAAAGTCAGCCAATGAAACAAATTCGTTAATGCAACGATTTTTTCATTAATATAACGAATTTTCTGCAAATCAACGTAACGTTTCGTACTATTAACGAATATTTTCATTGTATTAATGAAAATGTTTCGTTATATCAATGAACATTTTTCGTTGGCTGACTTTTAATGAAATTTTCTTTGTGTGCATGCACTATGAGCTTGCCGATATGCAGCTAGATGCATACCAACAAATTTCAGTTCATCCGCTTTGTAGTTTCCTGATATGTTCATATGACCAGGCATCCATATTAGGTGAATACTGTGCTACTCAGCCATCTCGTTGAGATACACAGAGTCGGGTGAGCTCTTTTAATGCCAATGTTTCGGCCTGAAAAACACTACAGTGGTTAGGTAATTTCCGCTATTTTAAGTTCCAGGTATTTTGAGTATACCCCAAAACCCACTTGTCCATCTAAATTGGAGCCATGGAAAAATAAATCTACATAATGTCTGTGTGCACCACGCCTCACTGTTTGGAATTAGGGTTTCAAACTTTTTGTCGAAATGCGGTTTCGCCAGAGAGTTTTCTTCTATATTTGGCACATCTGGCATTATTTTGAGGACCGAAGTGTGACCGTGCGTTATTTCCAACCACAGCACTAACTTACGCAACCGTATAACCCCAATGTATTTTGCACACTCACCAAAGGGAATTTCAAACCACCTAAAGAGATGGGCTTAACTTTGGGAATTTTGCATTCTATGCAATACATGACTAGTTCTATCTATGCAGGATGTACCCCTAGACCATTGTCCTTCGCTCATTTCTCAGTCAGCCGGAGGGCTCTCTGTATAATATCTCTAGTTGTGGATGGGAATTTACCCCTGACTGCAAGAAACACATCATCTGCGTATGCCACCACTTTTATCATTTCCTTTTCTTATAGCAACAAAGAAAAGGTGAGAGAACTCCTCCTTGGGGAGTGCCTCGATTCACACATCATTGAACGTTTGTTTGTCTGAAATACGTCTCTACGTTAGAAGTTCGTCTAACACACTAAGTATCCTTTGACCAACATTCAGAGTTGTCAATCCATTTAATATCGAGCTCGGATGGACGTTATTGATGTCTAGAAAAGCCACAATTGTGTATTCATTGACAGCTAGTGAGCTTTCAATATAGCTGATTATTTCATGCAATGCGGTCTCAGTAGATCTGCCCTTCGAGTTAGCATGTTGTAGTTGTTCGAGAGCAATCGTGAATCGATGGTAGTTCTAAGATTAATATCGAACAGCCTCTTCAGAATCTTAAGAAGGTCTGAAATCCTCGAGTGAAAGGATTTTTCCGCTTTAGGTATGAAAACTACTTTTGTTTCCCTCCACTTTGCTTCCTATATATGTTATATGGCCGACAACCATGGGATTATTTTCTCAGTTACTGCTTGTAACTCCGCTGGAGTAAATCCATCAGATCCGAAAGGTCCAAAACTATTAAAAATCAATTTTATTCTAGACTCCGATAGATTAAATTTCCCCCATAAGAAATGACCTCTGAGCCTCCATGGTACTGCCAGAACATGGTTCAGCCATCTCATTTCCAGGAAAATGTATGTTCAGTAGTACCTCCAGCGTCTTCCTCTAAAGAAAAGTCAATAATTTTAATTGAAAGTAAACATTTTTTGAGTGTAGTTTTACAGAAAGCCGCGGTTGCTTTATACTTAGCATGAATCTGTAGGTAAATAAAGGTCCATTAAAAATCGAATAGATTTATCATTGAATCTAAATTCGACAAACATTCTTCGGCATGAAAAAAAATTTGGATACAAATTTTTGAAGAAAACAAAAAAATAAATTAACTTAAATAACAAATTAAACTCAACAAAGTGAACCCAATAGGAAAAAATGAAAAAAATGAAGATTAGTTTTAAACTATAGTAATAAAGCTGAAATGTAAATAAATAAATCCGTTTCGAGAAATTAAAGACAGTGTATTAGTCACAATTAATTTTTATTTAAGTTTTTAAAGAAGAATCACATGTAGATAAACTTTTCAATGAAGTCGTTTTGTCCTTATTATTATGGGTCTCGAATTAAAAATGGGTATCTTTACATGACAGAAAATTTGGCCAAGGTCAACTTGGCTTTAATAATTCTGAAAAATTCTTCAAAATTAATGAAATCGTCTTTAGATTTGTTGACTTTTTGTATCTTGACTACAAAGCGAAAAAGCGTTCAAAAATAGGATATTTTTTATGGACGATTCTTAAACATAATTTCTACTTGAAGCCGAGTCTGAATTAGGAATTTTAAGTTTTCGTTAACACGTTTTTAAAGGACTTTGTAGCACATGAAGAAAAAAAGTAGTCGAAAATCAAATTTAAAAGAGAATATTATCTTAAACGTATCCCTATATATAATGTTCATAAACTAGCATAACATGTTTGGGACATATATATTAATATGTTAGAACATATTATGTTTGGGACATAAAATGTTTTTAAATATAATATGCTTGGATGCAAACATATATTAATTTAGAAATAGCCTATAAACATATATGTGTTTAGTAGCTTGGAGCGCTATTTAACAGGGAGCGATATTGAATTAAGTTGGTGGTTGTTGCTTGTTATTACAAAATTAACATTTTATTTTTCCTTGGGCAATTGATCAGCTACTTCTTTGATCCTTACAAACTGTGTGGTCCGCTGTTCGAATTCCCGTCCGGCAAAAGGTAAAATTAAAATAAAAAAATCATACAATTGAATAATTTCTTCTACAATGTTTGTATTACAGAAAAAGGTGCTAAGAACTAAAAAATCTCGTGGAAGTGAGAAAGATGTGGGGGAATATACAATTGGGCAGAAACAAAATTTTGAGCATTCAGGTCGAAAACCTATGTTGTTAGCACCTATATTACCTGTTTATTTTCATAATTCATTATGATTGTAAATAAATAAATAAAATTTTGAGCACAATATTGTTTGGGAGTTTTTTTTTTAAGCATATAATATTTTTGGGTGCAAAATGCTTCCAAACATATTATATGGTCACATAATAACATATTGTTTTTTGGAAGACAACATTATTGAATTTGGATGCAAAAATACAAAATGTTTGGAACTTAGACTACCCAAACATATATTGTTTAGACCAATATGCTTTCAAACATATTATATATTGGAAGAGATCAAACATATAAATGTTTGGGCAATAGCCAAAAATGTATATGCTTGAAGCAAAATATGTTTGGGAGTATATGTTACAGAAGCGATTTTTTGTGAGCGTGTACGCACGACATTTGGTTGGTTAATCACGCACACTCACGCCGTTGCCATCAGCGTGTCTCACGACTCATGCGTGAGTCACGACAATTTCGTGTCACGTGCACACCTCTAATCCTCACATCCCACCAAAAACAATTGGAAGTTGTTCCACAAACATTTCATTTTAAGAGAATCTCGTGATCATCCATCAATTTTTTCTACTTCCGATGAAGTTCATTGGGACCAATCTTACAAAATAAGCAATTTGGTGATTTAAAGTCAAAATTTAAATATTGGACAGAATGGAAAATCAACAAAAAATTAAAAAAATAATGAAAATTAAATTAAAAATTTCACCCCCGCGGGGATTTGGTGACTTTTTCACATCCATGGAATTTTTTTTGAGTTGGTTTTTTTATTATTATTTGTTTTTTTTATTATTTTTTTATATTTTTTGTTTTAGTTTAAATGGGAAAAATATTTCTACAAAAATAAAAAACAATCTTTTGAAAAAGTATTTGATAAATAATTTGCCGCTAGTAAGATTTGAACCTGCACTGAAAAAACAGTGAACCCTTTTCCATTGCAAAATGAACTAAACTGTAGTAATATTGACCATGATTTAGCCCTTAAGATTTTTTTCAACTTGTCTAGTTTATAATTCTCTTAAATTTTAGTTCATCTATAACATTGTTTTTTAGTTCATTTTTACAACACCATAAGATTTATATACTCCTACCAAGTTAAAAAGACAGTATTATTTTGGTTTACTTGCTTATTATGTGGGAAACCCGATTGGTTAACAGTCTCTTTAAAATGTCGACGACTAAACTATTTTTAAATCAATCATTCCACAGTAAAGAGAAATTAAATAATTAAAGGAACAACAAACCGTTTTACTATTATGAACATTTTCATACATTAAAATCAAATTTTCTTTAAGCAAAAGTGCTTTATTATAAAAACTTATGATGAAAGTTCTTAATACAATGTTTTTTGTGAATACAAGTTATGACCACGTGGAACAGAGAGTAGTTCATTTGAAGCCGCTGTTTGGACATTTTGACTTATCCTTTTTTTATTCATCGTAGGTAATTTTTTCACATATCTTGCTGGAAAAAAATGGAAGCAATAATGAAAATTGTTAAAAATTAACACCATGTAATGAAATATAGTTTTTTAATTCATCATTTTAACTTGTAACTTACCATATTTGGGGGCATTTTATTAAATGGTGTAAGGAATTCAACTTTTCTTTGGAAAACGTATCTCATAAAATTTGTACCTGAAACAATTAGAGAAATAATGAAGTATTCTAAATAAACTCATAAAACTGTGTTGTTATCGATGTGAAAGATATAATAAAATAAATATTCTAGTTGAAAGAAAGCCAAAGTTTTAATATAAAACTTACCAATTCTCTATTAAATTGTACGCTGAGGGGAAATATAAAAAGTTGTCCAAATTTATTTGGGTTACTCTGAAATTAAATATTTATTTTTTACATTAAATAAAATTATTAAATAGGTTTTCAAAAAATCTAATGAAAAAACAAGTATATACGGCCGTAAGTTCGGCCAGGCCGAAGCTTATGTACCCTCCATCATGGATTGCGTAGAAACTTCTTCTAAACACTGCCATCCACAATCGAATTACTTAAGTTGCGGTAACGCTTGCCGATGGCAAGGTATCTTAAAACCTCCTAACACCATCTTCTAAATTGTATGTCCATACGTGGTATATATTAAATCAAAAAAGATCGATCCAATACGTATATAATTCAGTTTGACAAAGTAGACATAACATTTTGACAAAATTTTCTACAGAAAGAAAATATTAAAACATTTTCTATGGAAATAAAATTTTCACAAAATTGTCTATAGAAATAAAAATTTTGACAAAATTTTCTATAGAAAGAAAATTTTGACAAAAATTTCTACAGAAATGAAAATTTAACAAAATTTTCTATAGAAATAAACTTTTGAAAAAATTTCTATAGAAATAAAATCTTGGTCGATTATTTTTGGCTCGAGTGGCAACTATGATTATGAACCGAATAAAATTTGAACAAAATTTTCTATAGAAATAAAATTTTGACAAAATTTTCTATAGAAATAAAATTTTGACAATGATGAAAATTTTATTTTGAACCGAATAAAATTTAAACAAAATTTTCTCTAGAAATACAATTTTGACAACATTTTCTATAGAAATAAAATTTTGGTAGATTATTTTTGGCTCTAGTGGCAACCATGATTATGAACCAATATGGACCAATTTTTGTGTGATTGGACCAATTTTGGTATGGTTGTTAGCGACCATATACTAACACCACGTTCCTACTTTGAACCGGATCGGATGAATTTTGCTCCTCCAAGAGGCTCCGGAGGTCAAATCTGGAGAACGTTTTATATGGGGGCTATATATAATTATGGACCGATATGGACCATGTTCCAAATTACAACCGGATTGGATGAAATTTGCTTCTCTTGGAGACTTCGCAAGCCAAATCAGTGGATCGGTTTATATGGGGGCTATATATAATTATGAACCGATGTGGACCAATTTTTGCACGGTTGTTCGAGACCATATACCAATATCATGTACCAAATTTCAGGCGGATCGGATAAAATTTGCTTCTCTTTGAGGCTCCGCAAACCAAATCTGGGGATCGGTTTATATGGGCGCTATATATAATTATGGACCGATGTGGACCAATTTTTGCACGGTTGTTAGAGACCATATGCTGACACCATGTACCAAATTTCAGCCGGATCGGATGAAATTTGCTTCTCTTTGAGGCTCCGCAAGCCAAAATCTGGGGATCGGTTTATATGGGGGCTATATATAATTATGGACCAATGTGGACCAATTTTTGCATGATTGTTAGAGACCATATACCAACACCATGTACCAAATTTCAGCCGGATCGGATGAAATATGCTTCTCTTAGAGGCTCCACTAGTCAAATCTGGGGATCGGTTTATATGGGGGCTATATATAATTAAGGACCGATATGGACCAATTTTTGCATGGTTGTTAGAGACCATATACCAACATCATGTACCAAATTTCAGCCGGATCGGAGGAAATTTTCTTCTCTTTGAGGCTCCGCAAGCCAAATCTGGGGATCGGTTTATATGGGGGCTATATATAATTATGGACCGATGGGAACCAATTTTTGCATGGTTGTTAGAGACCATATACCAACACCATGTACCAAATTTCAGCCGGATCGGATGAAATTTGCTTCTTTTAGAGGCTCCACAAGCCAAATCTGAGGGTCCCTTTATATGGGGGCTATGCGTAAAAGTGGACCGATATGGCCCATTTTCAATACCATCCGACCTACATCGATAACAACTACTTGTGCCAAGTTTCAAGTCGATAGCTTGTTTCGTTCGGAAGTTAGCGTGATTTCAACAGACGGACGGACGGACGGACATGCTTAGATCGACTCAGAATTTCACCACGACCCAGAATATATATACTTTATGGGGTCTTAGAGCAATATTTCGATGTGTTACAAACGGAATGACAAAGTTAATATACCCCCATCCTATGATGGAGGGTATAATAATAATATGCATAAAAAACCAAATATTCTTGATAACCCTAGACAGTCATCATTCGTCAAAATGACACGTAATTTCATTGTCGATTTAAAATGCATTTTAGTCTATTGGGAAAAGGTAACTTTAAATTATACTAATTCGACCGTTTTATGAATTTTTGTTTTATACTACTTAAAACCAAAATGAATAAGAAAATAAATTCAAGTTTGGTTCACTTTTTCGCTCACGATGAAAATTATAGCGTCTTGAAATGAGCCGTAGTCAAAATGACGAAGGCTGACGTTAATGTACAAAAAATAAGGATGACTGTCCAGGGTTAAAAGAAAGTTAAAGAATCCTTACCAATTCACTATTAAATTACAGGCAAAGGAGTACTAAAAATTTGTCCAAATTTTTAAGGGGTTATTCTGAAATTAAATATTTGTTTTCACATTAAAAATATTACATTGGTTTCCAAAAAATTTGATTAAAGAAATACTAAAATAAGGCATTAAAAACCTGTAATTTTGATTTGAACACAAACGTAAATATTCTAGTTGAAATAAAGCCAATTTTTAAAAGAAAACTTACCAATTCTCTATTTTTCAAATTTGTTCGAATCCATCTGGAGTTGCTCTGAAATTAAATATTGTTTTTACAACAAAGAAAAACATTAAACTGGTTTCCAAATTAAATTAATTAACACATAATAATATACATAAAAATATTCTTTTTAAAAGAAAGTCATATTAAAAAAATACTTACCAATTTATGAATAAACTATACGCTGAGATATAACAAAAATTTTCCAAATTCATCTGGAATTGAACATTAATTTTTTACATAGAATAATAAAAATTTCAATACACTTTCAATTTCAACATATTTTCCTAAATATTCTTAATACCTTTTTTCTAAACTACCGATAAAATATTAATAACATTCATTTAAAAGGTTTAATAAACAAACACCAATATATGTCTCAAAAATCCAAAATATTCCATGCCTTTATACTCCCTTGTTGCATACCTACTTAAAAGATGCAACAGCCCACGCCAACGCCAACTATACAACTGAAGCATGCCAAACAAAACAAAACTAAGAAAGCCAAAACATTCCTACAACAACAAAAACACATGTGCCTTTATTGAAAACAACACCTCATCCAGCCAAATAAACCATCCGCGAATAACAAACACACATACAAACCACTAAATGAACAAAAATAAAAACAACCCCACGCTCATGTATGCACAACAAAACTCAAGTAACATCATCTTTACATTAATCACATTCCACTATACCGATAAAGATCTCTGTACTATGCATTAGTTCATAGCATCTGCTGACAATTTACTGTAAGAATAATATTCGTAAAGGCACACCAGTTTATGAACGATGAAACGTTTAAGTTAAAATTTGCAAAATTTTCATGAAATGTTATCTACCATTTTTGACGAAAATGTCTATAAATTTAATTACATGTGAACTAAAAATATTTCATTGTGTAATTTTTTACCAACAATTATTAACTATAGGAATTGTCAGTAAGAAATTTCTATCCACTTTCAAGTTCATTTTTCGTAAAAAAATATTTTCTCATACAAAAATATCTTATAGTAAATGACACTTATTATTTAGAAAATACTTTACATTTCACAAGTAGTTTTATAGCATGACAAACGAATTTTTAACTACCAGTTAAGAAATTTTTTAAGGAAATTTCCATCGTATTTTGTAGGCCATGAACTAAACGATTGCTACTTAGAATTTGTAAAATTTCCTTTCGAGTAGTTAATTTTCGTTGAAGATACGAAAAATGAACTAAAATTCTGGAAAATTCTTGTAATAAATTATTGTAAAAATCTTCTTAAATTTACGAGATACTTTTTTTTCTGTGTGTCTTCCTTATTTTTTCATTCATACTAATAAAGAACATTTGGAGAAGTAGTTAGAATGTTATGCCTTGGTGTCATATTACGATCATATCACAAACATTGGAATTGACTTTTCGAAGCTTCGTGCTCAATAGCGTTTGTGGCTGAGTGTGCTAAGGCATTCTGTTGTAGTGCCAACAGACTCAGGTTCAACCCCTGGTGGGTGGTTTTTCAAATTGTAGAAATTAGACAATAATAAAAGTTTAATTAAAAATATTGATAAAAAAAAGTGAAATTGGTGAAAAATTTTGTTTTTGAGTTTAAATTTCTCCATTCAAATTAACTTTGAAGACAGAACTTCTAAAGGTAAAGGATGTAAAGGATCCGAAAAGAAAGTACTTCCGTCCTATGTCGACCAATGTAAAATTCATTCAAGTATGCAATACTTCACAAATTGGGAATCCAAACCACTTTTTTTGAAGCTTTTTTGCTGGTGTATAGATGCCCAGCAAAAAAAGCGTCGCCAAAAAAGTAATGAACATTTTCTTTTTGGATCCGGAAGTGGTGCAAAATTGACGCAGAAGCGATGAATTTAACATGGGCTTGTCATAGGACGGAAGTCCTCCATTTCAACAGTCGTTGCACTGAATTTGCATCACTTCTTTAGGTGTGAACCGAATTCAATGTTTTCGATGTAAATAAAAAAATTCTGTGATATTTTGTCAAATAAATAATTTTTATAATTTTTTATAATTTTTAGTGGATTCTAACGCTTGTCGGAAACGTTTGACCTCAAATATTTTCAATAATTCACAATTTTTCCAGATTGGATTTAGCATTTTTGTCAACAAAATTTAAACGATTTGTACCATTTTATGAATTCTTACTGTTTTTAACCTATTTGAAACAAAAAAGTTAAAATTATCAATTAAAAGTTTTAAAACCCCAATTATAAAAAATTGAATTAAAAGAACTTCCTGGGTAGTTAAAATAAAGAACATCATCTGGAAGTGCTTTTAAAGTTGTGCCTTTGGAAGAACTGGGTGGTTCAAAATAGAATGTGTGAATGTCAATATTTTTTTTTTTTGGCTTCTGTCTTTTTTTGGTAGAGCTGACTTGAGAAACAAGTTTTTTAGAACCTTAAGCAAATTTGCTTTTACAAAATTTGCTTAGCTCGTATAATATTCATCTTTGCTTTGGAATCAACACCATAACCCTTAAGCCAACGTCAACAACTTTGGATCCAAGTAAACTTCTTCTGTTTAGAGCACTAAATTACTTTACATACATCCATTCTTTTCTTTATTGCATCCTAATATATTGTAAATAATTATATCCTATAATATTTTTGTCCACCTTTCTATTACTATACCAATTCGTTAGGTAAGCTCTATTTCTAATTTCTAACTACAATGCAGTTTTTACCACAAAGTTGTTTTATAAATGTATGGTTTAAAAATATTATTGTTATTATTACCACAATATAAATATGAACTGAATATACACTTTTATATTCAATTTATAATGAAAAGTGTATGTAACCGCAGAAATTTCAAAAAAAATTGCCTTGAAGCAATTTAGAAAATTAGCAACGAATGCCTTTGTATTTGAACAATGGGCGAACAAAACAATGTAAAATAATCAAGATAATGTCTTTCCTGTACAACCAACGATTACCGCTTGTTTGGTCAACAAATAGAATAAGAAATAACGCTGGAGAAAATACAGTTGTCATAGGAATAAAGAAGAGTTGCCTCTTTTTTTCTACGACATTCTTTGAGATGATGAAAAAATGCCGTTTCATTTTAAGAATATAGAAGTGTGGCCTTATTGTCATGGCTGTTTATCCTCAAACTATTTATGGCAAAATGATTTTTTGTGGCTGTATAACATACTCGTATGAGGGTGGTCCATTAAATACTTATGACAAAATATTTATTTCGATTGGGGAAAAAGGTGCAACATTCTCGAAATTGATTGTAAAATATGAAGAACTTTGTCATAGCTTTTGGGTCCTGTATCCCCCACAATAACTTTGAAATGGCACTATCATGTAGGCGAAAATGTACACTGAAAAAACAGTGAACCCACCAGGAAGAAAACTTTCGGTTAATTTTAGAAAATTTTAAATATTTGTAGAAAATTTTAACTAAACAGTATTACAAACGTTGGCATCACGCCGATGTCATAAAAATAAGTAAATATTTTTCGACAAATTCAAGAAAATTTATTAGACATAACTAAGTTTTTTCACTTGTTAAAGAAAATTTTGTAGTTTGAAGGAAAAACTTGGAGTTCAAAATTGTAAGAATGTCTTTAGTGACATACGAAGTTCATGATGGACGCATTTTTGGTAAAATTTACAAATGTAAAGAAATTCTGAACTATTTTGTGGAAGATACGAATTTAGTTAATCTTTATGCTTCATTTGAGTATATTTTTTTCGTTGGGTTTAGTTAATTTAACTAACGTACACAAAAAATTATTAGAGTAGAGAAAACTTTCTCCAAACATAATAATTATATGAACTAAAATAAAGTTAAATTGGCTTTAGTGAAATAGAGAGTTCACTTTTTTTTGAGTTTAGTGAGGGAAAAAATTAGTGTAACACCAAGGCAACATATTTTTGGCGAAACGAAAACTGCCTTAGTCTCGAAAGTTTAGCAAGAGCATTTTAGGAACCCACCGTGTGTTTTAAAGCTTCACCCATCAGTTTCACTGCAATGTGGAAAGCCGTTCGGACTCGGCTATAAAAAGGAGGCCCCTTGTCCTTAAGTTTAACAAAGTTAAAAGTTAATTGTGTGAGTTAAGTTTTTAAAAGATTATTTATTGTACTCACCACCATAGAATGGTGACGGGGATATAATAAGTTTGTCATTCCGTTTGTAACACATCGAAATATCGATTTCCGGATATATAAAGTATATATATTCTTGATCAGGGAGAAAATCTAAGGCGATATAACCATGTCCGTCTGTCTGTTGTAATCACGCTACAGTCTTCAATAACGAAGCAATCGTGCTGAAATTTTGCACAAGCTCGTCTTTTGTCTGCAGGTAGCTCAAGTTCGAAGATGGGCTATATCGGTCCAAGTTTAGCCCCCATATAAACCGACCTCCCGATTTGGGGTCTTTGGCCTATAGAAACCCCCATATAGACGGATCTCCTGATTTTACTTCTTGGGCTTATAGAATCCGTAGTTTATATCCAATTTACCTGAAATAGGAAATCTAGAGGTATCTTAGGACCACAAAGAGGTGTGCCAAAAATGAGGAGTATCGGTCCATGTTTTTTTATAGCCCCCATATAGACCGATGTCCAGATTTTACTTCTTGGGCTTAAAGAATCCGTAGTTTTTATCCAATTTGCCTCATATTGAAAATCTGGAGGTATTTTAGGACCATAAAAAGGTGTGCCGAAAATGATGAGTATCGATCCATAGTTTTTATATAGCCCCCATATAGACCGATGTCCAGATTTTACTTCTTGGGCTTGTAGAAACCGCAGTTTTTATCGAATTTGCCTAAAATTGGAAATCTAGAGGTATTTTAGGACCATAAAGAGGCGCGCCGAAAATGTTGAGAATCCGTCAATGTTTCAATATAGCCCGATTTTACGGTAATTTTTATCCGATTTGCCTGAAATTGTACATATACTGGAATTTTAGACTAGAAAAAACGTGTATCGGATCGATTTCACTTCTTGAGGGTATAGAATGGGCACTGATCATGAAGATTGCTTGAAACTGAATGTAAAATTTCCAGATTTTACTTCTCGTAATCATTTAAATAATAGGTGTGACAACCTACAGATTTTCAATTTGAAACCGAGGCGTTATTTAATCATTTTCGTGCACACTTACAAGAGATGTTAATGATTCATCTAAAAAGCAAACAATGTTTCTTATAAGTCCAGAATCTGACATAGTCTTCATAGGTAAAATTCTTAAATTTATCTTCGGGAAGTTTACTGGTTGAACTGCTCACAAACAAGATATTTTATTCTACTCTCAAAAGAAAAAATACTTGGATTAAAAAGGTTTTGACATTCCCTCCAAGAGTTGGTATTGATTCCGAGCCAAAGAGGTTTCTTCTTTAAAATAAGGAAATTTTTTAGGGGACTATCTAGCTCTAAATTTTTTTTGGGAGCCACCGTGGTGCAATGGTTAGCATGCCCGCCTTGCATACACAAGGTCGTGGGTTCGATTCCTGCTACGACCGAACACCAAAAAAAGTTTTTCAGCGGTGGATTATCCCACCTCAGTAATGCTGGTGACATTTCTGAGGGTTTCAAAGCTTCTCTAAGTGGTTTCACTAGAATGTGGAACGCCGTTCGGACTCGGCTATAAAAAGGAGGTCCCTTGTCATTGAGTTTAACATGGAATCGGGCAGCACTCAGTGATAAGAGAGAAGTTCACCACTGTGGTATCACAATGGACTGAATAGTCTAAGTGAGCCTGATACATCGGGCTGCCACATAACCTAACCTAACCTAACCTAGCTCTAAATTTAGGCCTTATAAATTTAAACTTACGATACAGATCGCATTTATCGAATTTTCGTTTTGCGACGAAAAAAAAATATTCCCGTACAAATTTTAAAATCCATATTATAGTAGAAACTTCAAAGCAAAAAATCTGTTTTCTTAATTAAAAACAAAACAAGTATATACGGCCGTAAGTTCGGCCAGGCCGAATCTTATGTACCCTCCACCATGGATTGCGTAGAAACTTCTACGAAAGACTGTCATCCACAAATTTCAACTCACATGGTTGTTAAATATCATCAACCAGATCGGATGAATTTTGCTTCTCCAAAAGGCACCGGAGGTCAAATCTGGGGATCGGTTTATATGGGAGCTATATATTATTATGGACTGATAGGAACCAATTCCTGCATGGTTGTTGGATACCCTATACTAACATCACGTACCCAATTTCAACCGAATGGGAAGAATTTTGCTCTTCCAAGGTGCTCCGGAGGTCATCCGGATAGGTTTATATGGGGCCTATATATAATTATGGACCGATATCGACCAATTTTTGCACGGGTGTTTGAGGCCATATATTAACATCACGTACCAAATTTCAACTGAATCAGATAAATTTTGGTCTTCCAAGAGGCTCCGGAGGTCAAATCTGGGTATAGGTTTATATGGGAGCTATATATAATTATGGACCGATATGGACCACTTTTTGCATGATTGTTAGAGACCATATAGTAACACCATGTACCAAATTTCAGCCGGATCGGATGAAAATTGTTTCTCGTAGAGGCTCTGCAAGCCAAATCGCGGGATCGGTTAATATGGGGGCTATATATAATTATGGACCGATGTGGACCAATTTTTGCATGGTTGTTAGAGACCATATACTAACACCATGTACCAAATTTCAGCCGGATCGGAAGAAATTTGCTTCTCTTAGAGGCTCCGCAAGCCAAATCGGGGGATCGGTTTATATGGGGGCTATATATAATTATGGGCCGATGTGGACCAATTTTTGCATGGTTGTTAGAGACCATATACTAAAACCATGTACCAAATTTCAGCCGGATCGGATGAAATTTGCTTATCTTAGAGGCCTCGCAAGCCAAATTTGGGGGTCCGTTTATATGAGGGCTATACGTAAAAGTGGACCGATATAGCCTATTGGCAATGCCATCCAACCTACATCAATAACAACTACTTGTGCCAAGTTTCAAGTCGATAGCTTGTTCCGTTCGGAAGTTAGCGTGATTTCAACAGATGGACGGACGGACGGACATGCTCAGATCGACTCAGAAATTCACCACGACCCAGAATATATATACTTTATGGGGTCTCAGAGCAATATTTCGATGTGTTACAAACGGAATGACAAAGTTAATATACCCCCCATCCTATGGTGGAGGGTATAAAAACTTTGATCTAAGCATTTTTTGAAGCATTTTTATCTTTAATGCAGATTCAATATCTCAGTTAATTTAAAGTTCTTTAAAGTTCAAATAGGGGTAAAGACATTTTTCGAATTTTGAACTCTAATTTATTTCTTCAAACTACGAAATTTCCCTCAACAAGTGAAAATAAAAACTGTTCTTAAACGTTAACACCCATATACAAAAACAAAAAAAAATTAAAGAAAACTTCTCTATATATATTCCTTCGATAAACTGTCAATAAATCGTTTTGCGTGTGGGCATAAATATTTAAACATTTTTTTATCTTATCGACGTATATAATATAGCTAAGATAAGATTTCCTAAAACCAACCTGGTGCATTCACTTTTTTTTTTTAGTGTACCAAAAATTTCGTCACATTTTTATGTTACTTCCTACAATTGAAATATTTGCAAGACATTTTTTTTATGCAAAAACGCTCTACACAAGATTGAGGATCTCATGAATGGCTGGGAAGTGGAGCAATGACTTAAAGTGTCTGTCGACACTATTTATAATTGTCTCGATGAAATATTTGCTCGAATTTCGAACTCGCAGTTGAAGCAAATCTTCCCCCATATATCTTGCATTCCATGAGCTGTATAAAGGCCACTTTGTTTTACTTCATGTGGACGACAAATCCCTGCCATTTATAAGAACTTCCTTTTCCCTGTAGCAAATAAATGACTTTGGCCAAAAATGTATGAGGATTATTCACACCAAACAAAAGACAAAAGAATTGGTTGTCTGACAATATGCATTCGTACCCGATATGAGTGTGAAGATTGAATCCTTATGTCAGTGAATGTAGCATTTCCGGTACTTATCCTTATTTAGGGACATTTGCACTCATCTTTATTGTCTTGTGTGGAATTTAATGCAACAGCATTTTTCTTTTCTTTGACATTTATTTTTGCCACTGCTATCTGGTGCGTTGTAGTAGTTCTCAGTTCTACGTTGTTCGATTTAGCCCTACAGTTATTTGGCTACTGTCTGCTACTTTCAATAATAAACGCAATCAATTCATTCGGGCATCCGACCATAGAAAGGAACTGGTAAAGCATAAAAGCTTAAGTCATATCCTTCGGTCTTAAACACAGTGGTAATTTTGCACAGAATATCAAGTAGAGGTGTGCACGTGACACGAAATTGTCATGACTCACGAAAATTTTCGTGACTCACGCGTGAGTTACGCTGATGGCAACGTGGTGAGTGTGTGTGAGCGTGATTAACCAAATGTCGTGCGTGAGCGTGAGTCACGAAAAGAATTTCTTCGTGAGTGTGCGTGAGTAACGAATTTCGGAAAAATACGCTCACGGAAATAATCCCGTCCACGGACATAAAACGCTTACGAGTTAAATTCATTTACAATTTTAGTGACACCTGGGATGTTAAGAGCTTAATAACGCTCTATATTTTAATATTTTTATCATGCTCATGTTTTCAAACACGTCGCTAAGATAAATTACTCATAAAATTATTCGTGAGTCACGACATTTTTCGCGAGTCACGATATTTTCGTGAGTCGCGGTATTTTTCGTGATCACGACATTTTCGTTCGTGAGTACAAATTTTCTTTTCGTGAGTGTGCGTGAGTCCTACCAAGCAATATCGTGCGTGGGGTTACGTTGCGCGTTTTTACTAACCGATTATCGTCAAATTTCGCACAAAGTAATCTTTTCCATCACCCTTCAAGTGTACAAAATTTCATCGAAATCGGTTCAGATTTTGATATAGCTCCCATATATATGTATCGCCCGATTTTCCCAAATGTGGCCGCAAAACCCTTATTTATTACCCGATCTTACTCAAATTTAGCAAAAGGTAATCCTCCGTAGTATCATCCAAACCTGTCAAATAGCATCTAAATCGGTTCAGATTTAGATATAGCTCCCATATATATGTATCGCCCGATTTTTAAAAATTTGCCCTAATAACCCTATTTTTTTACCAAAACAGCCTTATTTACTACCCGATCTTACTAAAATTTAGCACAAGATAAACTTCTATTGCATCAATCAAACCTGCCAAATATTATCGGTTAAGATTTAGATATAGCTCCCACATATATGTATTACACGATTTTGAAAAAAATTGCCATAATAACCATATTTTTGACCATAGACGCCTCATATATTATCAGATCTTATTCAAATTTAGCACAAGGTAACCTTCTGTGGTATCAATCAAACTTGCCATATATTATCCAAATTTGTTCAGATTTAGATATAGCTCGATTTTCCCAAAGTTTGACATAAAGGGTGATACGGGTGTATCGCCCGATTTTTAAAAATTTGCCCTAATAACCCTATTTTTTACCAAAACAGCCTTATTTACTACCCGATCTTACTAAAATTTAGCACAAGATAAACTTCTATTGCATCAATAAAACCTGCCAAATATTATCGGTTAGGATTTAGATATAGCTCCCACATATATGTATTACACGATTTTGAAAAATTTGCCTTAATAACCATATTTTTGACCATGACGCCTCATATATTATCAGATCTTATTCAAATTTAGCACAAGGTAACCTTCTGTGGTATCAATCAAACTTGCCATATATTATCCAAATTGGTTCAGATTTAGATATAGCTCGATTTTCCCAAAGTTTGGCATAAAGGGTGATACGGTCAAAATTTGATCAAGGGAAAACGCGTGTAAATCGGTGAAATCGTTTATTTAAAAAATCAAATTAAATTTCTTTTTCAAGTTCAATTAGTATAAAATTCAGGAAAAATATTGAGTTAGGCTTTCGCTTTTCCAAATCCGAGTTGCCGGGCGTCACGCTTGACACCTGCCATCAGATTTTGTACAGCCACCTTGTCCACCATCTTCGCCGCAGAAAGCCAGTTTGCCTTGAACTGCTGCTCGTCCTTAGCAGTTTTTTTGGCCTTCTTTAGGTTCCGCTTGACAATAGCCCAGTATTTCTCAATTGGGCGAAGCTCTGGCGTGTTGGGAGGGTTCTTGTCCTTGGGAACCACCTGCACGTTGTTGGCGGCGTACCACTCCATGGACTTTTTACCGTAATGGCAAGATGCCAAATCCGATCAAAACAGTACGGAACAACTGTGTTTCTTCAGGAAAGGCAGCAGACGTTTATTCAAACACTCTTTCACGTAAATTTCTTGGTTGACAGTCCCGGAAGCTATGAAAATGCTGCTTTTCAAGCCACAGGTACAGATGGCTTGCCAAACCAGATATTTTTTTGCGAACTTTGACAGTTTTATGTGCTTGAAAATATCTGCTACCTTTCCCCTTCCTTTTGCCGTATAAAACTCCTGTCCCGGAAGCTGCTTTGACGTAGGTTTCGTCGTCCATTACCACGCAGTCAAACTTCGTCAGAATTGTCGTGTTCAGCCTCCGGGATCGCGCTTTGGCCGTCGTATTTTGTTTATCATCGCGATTTGGAGTCACTACCTTCTTGTAAGTCGATAGTCCGGCTCGTTTTTTGGCTCGATGCACGGTTATAGACGATACACCCAGCTTATTTGCGGCATCTCGGAGAGAGAGGTTAAGGTTTCGCTTGAAACTACCGGCAACTCTCTTTGTCGTCTCAGCGGCTTCCGGTTTTCGATTTCCCCCCGATCCAGACTTCCTGGCTATCGATAAACGTTCCCCACATACTTTAATTACATTTGTAACGGTTGATTTGGCAACTTTTAGCGAATTTGCCAGCTTTGCGTGCGAGTAGCTCGGATTTTCGCGATGCGCGAGCAAAATTTTGATACGCTGCTCTTCATTCTTGGACGGCATTTTGACAACTGAAGAGTGAAGTCCAAAATCAAAATAGGAGCAACATTCTACACACACACACCTTCAAAATGAGGGGTGCTCAGGTTTTTTAAATGCAAAATTGAAAGAAATACGTCAAGTTTATATTGACCAAATTTTGACCGTATCACCCTTTAATGCTCTTATCTATTAACCAACGTTACTTAAATTTAAAATTTTTATGTATTAGACGATCTATTTAGCCATACATGTAGCTTGTACATAAATATATATTAGCCGATTTGCCCAAATTTCGATTTATTACCCAAACTAATTGAGCGATTTCCTCTTTTTTTAATATTGGAAGCAATATTAGTGGTATACAAACTCTATAGCTTTTAATACCAGACATTTCTGTTCAGATTATGATAAAACTCCCATAACTATGTACCCCTTAATGTTCTTACATATGGAAATGCGGGTTATCTCCCAATCCCCACAAACAATGTTTACTAATTCAGTAGGGGTGGTTTAGGTTATGATATAGTCGGCCCCGCCCGACTTTCTACTTTACTCACTTGTTATTGATTTATTATACCCTCCACCATAGGATGGGGGGTATACTAACTTTGTCATTCCGTTTGTAACACATCGAAATATTGCTCTAAGACCCCATAAAGTATATATATTCTGGGTCGTGGTAAAATTCTGAGTCGATCCAAGCATGTCCGTCCGTCCGACTGTCCGTCTGTTGAAATCACGCTAACTTCCGAACGAAACAAACTATCGACTTGAAACTTGGCGCAAGTAGTTGTTATTGATGTAGGTCAGATGGTATTGCAAATGGGCCATATCGGACCACTTTTACGTATAGCCCCCATATACACCGACGCTCAGATTTGGCTTGCAGAGCCTCTTAGAGGAGCAAAGTTCATCCGATCCGGTTGAAATTTGGTATATGGTGTTAGTATATGGTCTCTAACAACCATACAAAAATTGGTCCATATCGGTCCATAATTATATATAGCCCCCATATAAACCGATCCCCAGATTTTACTTGCGGAGCTTCTAAGATAAGCAAATTTCATCCGATCCGGCTGAAATTTGGTACATGGTGTTAGTATATGGTCTCTAACAACCATGCAAGAATTGGTCCATATCGGTCCATAATTATATGTAGCCTCCGTTTATACCGATCCCCAGATTTGACCTCCGGAGCCCCTTGGAAGAGCACAGTTCACCCGATCCGGTTGAAATTTTGTACGTGGTGTTAGTATATGGTATCTAACAACCATACAAAAATTGGTCCATATCGGTCTTAATTATATACCCCCCATTTAAACCGATCCATAGATTTGACCTCTGGAGCTCTTGGAGGAGCAAATTTCATCCGATCCGGTTGATATTTGGTAAGTGGTGAAATTTGGTACATAGCGCTAGTATATGGCCACTAACAACCATGCCAAAATTGGTCCATATCGATCTATATACATATGGCCGATCCCCAAATATAATCTACCAAAATTTTATTTCTATAGAAAATTTTGTCAAAATTTTATTACTACAGAAAATTTTGTCAAAATTTTATTACTATACAAAATTTGGTCAAGATTTTATTTCAATAGAAAATTTTATTTCTATGTGAAATTTTGTCAAAATTTTATTTCTATAGAAAATTTTGTCAAAATTTTATTACTATAGAAAATTTTGTTAAAATTTTATTTCTATAGAAAATTTTGTCAAAATTTTATTACTATAGAAAATTTTGTCAAGATTTTATTTCTATAGAAAATATTGTCAAAATTTTATTTCTATAGAAAATTTTGTCAAAATTTTATTATAATACAGAATTTTCTAAAGATTTTATTTCTATAGAAAAGTTTGTAAAAATTTTATTGGTATGTAAAGTTTTGTCACATTAAAATATAAAGGGTGATACGGTCAAAATTTGGTGAATATAAACTTGACGTATTTCTTTCAATTTTGCATTTAAAAAACCTGAACACCCCTCATTTTGAAGGAGTGTGTGTGTAGAATGTTGCTTCTATTTTGATTTTGGAATTCACTCTTCAGTTGTCAAAATTCCGCCCAAGCAAGAAGAGCAGCGTATCAAAATTTTGCTCGCGCATCGCGAAAATCCGAGCTACTCGCACGCAAAGCTGGCAAAATCGCTAAAAGTTGCCAAATCAACCGTTACAAATGTAATTAAAGTGTTTGGGGAACGTTTGTCGACAGCCAGGAAGTCTGGATCAGGGGGAAATCGAAAACCGGAAGCCGCTGAGACGACAAAGAGAGTTGCCGGTAGTTTCAAGCGAAACCCTAACCTCTCTCTCCGAGATGCCGCAAATAAGCTGGGTGTATCGTCTACAACCGTGCATCGAGCCAAAAAACGGGCCGGACTATCGACTTACAAGAAGGTAGTGACTCCAAATCGCGATGATAAACAAAATACGACGGCCAAAGCGCGATCCCGGAGGCTGTACATGACGATGCTGACGAAGTTTGACTGCGTGGTAATGGACGACGAAACCTACGTCAAAGCCTACTACAAGCAGCTTCCGGGACAGGAGTTTTATACGGCAAAAGGAAGGGGACAGGTAGCAGATATATTCAAGCACATAAAACTGTCAAAGTTCGCAAAGAAATATCTGGTTTGGCAAGCCATCTGTACCTGTGGCTTGAAAATCAGCATTTTCATAGCTTCCGGGACTGTCAACCAAGAAATTTACGTGAAAGAGTGTTTGAATAAACGTCTGCTGCCTTTCCTGAAGAAACACGGTTGTTCCGTACTGTTTTGGCCGGATTTGGCATCTTGCCATTACGGTAAAAAGGCCATGGAGTGGTACGCCGCCAACAACGTGCAGGTGGTTCCCAAGGACAAGAACGCTCCCAACACGCCAGAGCTCCGCCCAATTGAGAAATACTGGGCTATTGTCAAGCGGAACCTAAAGAAGACCACAAAAAAATGCTAAGGACGAGCAGCAGTTCAAGGCAAACTGGCTTTCTGCGGCGAAGAAGGTGGACAAGGTGGCTGTACAAAATCTGATGGCAGGTGTCAAGCGTGCGGCCCGGCAATTCGGATTTGGAAAAGCGAAAGCCTAACTGAATATTTTTCCTGAATTTTATACTAATTGAACTTGAAAAAGAAATTTAATTTGATTTTTTAAATAAACGATTTCACCGATTTACACGCGTTTTCCCTTGACCAAATTTTGACCGTATCACCCTTTATAGTATGTAATCGGCCTTTTTTGTTTAATATATACTCCGTATGGACTAACTTACAGTTGAGTAGACGGTGTTAAAAAGTTTTAAGATACCTTGCCATCGCAACCCAAGTAATTCGATTGGCAGTCTTCAGTAGAAGTTTCTACGCAATCCATGGTGGAGGGTACATAAGATTCGGTCTGGCCGAACTTACGGCCGTATATACTTGTTTTTGATTTTAGCGGCTAAATACGAACTTAATACCCAACTTAAGTTCTTTTGCGAAGGTTATGAAAATTACGAGAATTTTAAATTTTTATTGTGGCTGAGTTATGTTATAGTGCCAACAGAGCCAGAGCGAAAGTTTTGCAAATTGTAAAAATTAAATAATAATAAAATAAAAAAAAAAATAAAAACAATAAAATGTGAAGTTAGTGATTTTTTTTTAATTTCTTCATTCAAATGAGCTTCCCAGGCACAACTTCTAAAGCAATGCAAGGTATTCAAAAACGGAATACTTCCCTCCTACAAATCCATGTAAAATTCATTGGAGATGATCCAAGTTTGCACTACTTCCGGATCACAGATTGTGGATCCAAACTAAAGGTTTGCATGCAAATACACAGAAAAAAGATCACCAAAATATTCCCAATTAAAAAGTTGATTGAAGTTGAAACCTTTTTCAATTAAAAAATTAATTGATACTATTAATCTTTTAATCAAACTAAAAACATTAAGTCAATTAAGTCAATGATTGAAATTTTTTAAATTTTCAATTAAACAGTTAATTGATACAATTAACTATTTATTAAAAATCTGGAGAAAAAGACAGTTAAAAACTTAAGGACATATTTTTTAAATTCTTAATTAAAATTTTTTGAAACTATAAATTTTTGAATCAAACTAAAAAGGATTAAATATAGTTATACGAAGTGATTGAACTATAGTATAACGATTACAAATTGTTTCGTTTTTAATTAAAAAATAATTGAATTTTGCAATCATCATCAATTAAAAATTTAATTGCATCAATTAAAAAATTCATTGAAATTTGCTAATTAAAATTAATTTTTTAATCAAGTGTTTTTTTGATGCTCAATTAAAACTGTGATTGATACTATAATTTTCGTGATTGAAGACATTTCAATTAAAAAATTAAT
This sequence comes from Haematobia irritans, assembly GCF_050003625.1. Lineage (NCBI taxonomy): Eukaryota > Metazoa > Arthropoda > Insecta > Diptera > Muscidae > Haematobia > Haematobia irritans. Next base: position 86,892,682 of record NC_134400.1, read on the forward strand.
TGGATCAATTAATTTTGTGATTGAATCTGAAAAAAATTTTTGCGTGTAGTGACCATTTTAACCGTAGTTCATTCTTATTCTATTCTATTTTTGGAGATCGTACGAAAATGTTCTTCTGCTCTAGTTCATATTAAAATTATGTGTACGGTCATTGAACTTTAGTTCATAAAATGTTTGAGACATACTTAAGAAAAGAAAAATTTTTAATTGGGCTGTGAAAATTTCGAAAAAATAGTAAAATTTAACTTCAAGCAAATAATTTTTTTGCAACAAAAATAAGTTAAATTTAGTGTTAGTTCAACTACGGACTTTGTTTTAGTGCACATTCCTTCTATGTGTGTATAGAAGAATTTCCTAATAGGATTATCTGAGCATCTAGCGCGTAAATTTTATCGAGTTTGCCAATAAATGGGCTTTTCTGTCATTTGGATTAACAAATATATGTGCTAAATGAAATGACACTAGCCCAATCTTGCTTTGCAAGATTTTCTTCGAGTGTTAGTTCGGTTTTGACTTTGGCGATTGGCCAGGCTCTAGCCATAACAGATATATCCTCCTGTTTATTGATAATGAAAGTAATTTAAGGCGTCTCGCAACCATGTGCCATTAAAAGGTGGTCTTTGTTGCAGAATGTTGGATTTTGTGGTGCTTCGATGTCAATAAGTAAATCAATAAAAAAATCCAATTTAAATGCTCAGTTTAAACTGGTAATTTTTGAGGACGAAATACAACAGTTTGGGGACAAGAGTTAGACACTTTTTTGTTCTAGTTTTTGCCACTTGTACCTCATTGTCGAAGAGAGAAGTTCACCAATGTGGTATCACAATGGACTGAATAGTCTAAGTGAGCCTGATACATCGGGCTGCCACCTAACCTCACCTACCCCATTGTCGAAAACAGGACTATCCTTTTAAGCCATTATTTCCATTTAGTTCCTTACAAAAATCGGTATTTATAGAGCATTTAATGCAAACGGCTCTTACAGTACATGAGCAGAGCAGACGGCAAAGGAAAAATGAATTCTGCCTGCATTTGTTTTGTGTGTACGAGTTTTTTCCAAAATATTTACAAACCATTTGAGTTTTTTTTTTGCTTGTTTTTTTTTTCATTCTTCCTCCAATTTTAAATCTTCAAAAGCTCCCAAGATCCTCTTGTAGTGGAAAGGATGATTTTTATCCTTGAATTTACATGCATTATGGCTTACATGCAGCAAACCATTTCTCCTTGTATGTTAAAGTGGAATTTGGTATTGTAACAATGCAGCGGTAATTTGGACCAAATGTTGAAATGTGTGAGAGCAAGTTTGGCTTTCCATCCTTGCTGTGTTTAGCTTGGTACATATTCACATCCTTGATGGTGGCATTCCGTTCATACATTGTTTTTACTAAATTTGCATTCATTGCAAGCTTCGAATATTACCGTTTATTTGAGATCCCATTATTTTGCTTGCACCAACCACTCCGAATTTTATTTTTAGTTCTTCTCCTTGGTTTTCAAATCCTTTGAAATTGATTGTATTCGCACATGTTCTTCTTCTTTTTTCTCCACAACCGTTTAATGCATATGTATATTTTTCTATGATAGGGTCCTTCTTTGTACCCACATCAAAGGTAGAGAGTATAATTCATTTGGTACAAACCAAAGCAACAAAAAATTTATTTTTAGCGAAATTGTACAAATACGTGCCAACATTAAACTATATTTTACATTCCTTAAATTACAAATGCATTAAAAATAGAAATATTTAAATTATGCCATAAAATTAAAATATTAAAAATTTAACAAATACATAATTTTTAACTTATGACTTTTTTTTTAAATTTTAACTTTTACGACATCGATTTTGTTCAATTAAAAAATTATGATAAAAATCTGTTAAATTAAATTATTAAATTAAAACACACTTGTAAAAATCAGAAACCAAGTTAATTTAAATAAAAATAAATTAATTTAAATTATCTCACATTAAGTTAAACTGATCTAAATCACCGAGTCTCTACCCCAGTATTGTGCACTCGCAAATTTTCTAGTTTTTGTCCCTTCGATTTCAAATGTGTCCTTACCCCTAGCCAAAAGTATTACAGCAGTTTTAATATTACAACAAATGAACCAGCATATTTTAATATATTTCTGGGTATCACTTAATCGATTATTTTTATACAAAGTGAATTGAAATCATTTGATTTTTTTTAGTCCTAAATAACTGTGGTCAAATGGAAACACAAACCAACGAAATATAAAAACAATATAAATGGGCACAATAATTGTAAAACACTAAATTTTATATTTAAATTAATTACAAATAATTTGTTAAGATCCACGTAAACCACATGGCGGTTATGGTCACTTGGATAAACACACATAGGAAGAAATGTATTGTGAGCTTAGAGAGGATTATGAATATTCCAATTTAGCAATGATACCATTAGTTAACAAAAAGTTTATGAATCTAAAAAAAAAAATAATTTTAAATGATAAAAGTTACACTGCTGATTTGTACGTACAAGACAGTAATGGTGACCATGTTCTTTTTCATTCGAACAAAATTAGGTTTTCGAGATCATAGCCAGTTTAGAAGACAATCATTTTCACGTAGTTTTCTCGTCGGCTATGGTAAGCTCACTCATCTCCAGAGTCCCACTCTAGAGTGAATTATCAATTTTTAGTAGAGACTACTTTTCTGAAATCTGATAATCTCTCTCAGGAAATGAAGGAATTTTCACTTTGTATACACAAAAAAAAATAATAACTTGAATCCTTCGCGTATGAATTTTGGTATTGATTCCGAGCCAAAAATGCGACTTCTTTAAAATAAAGAAATTTTAGCGACCTTTCTGGCTTTAAATAATAAAATTAAAATTAGTATACAGGTCTCATTTATAAAATTTTCAGCCTCTTTTCGCGGTATATTAATTAAGCTATTCACGTACAAACAAAAGCCAGTTTAAAAATCAAAATACTTCATGTACAACATGTTTCCAAAAAAAAAAAAAAGAAACAAAAACTTTAAACCAAATATGCTAACTCCTCAAAATAAGTTTTACGGCCAATTTCATGTAGCTCCGTTAGGCTTTAACTGCCAGTTAACAGAAAATAAATTTCAAATATCTTCTCTCTGGTTAACTTTAACTGACAAATTTTCAGCAGTTAAGTTTCTAACTGACATATGCAATATATAGGCAAGATGACAGATATGTCCATAGTGCGGTTTAAAAGTTCGTTAGCTAACGTAGCACTAACGGAGCTTAATGAAAATGGGGGTTCGTCTATATTTGAAGCATTTTTATTTTAGGTTAGGTTAAAGTGACAGATCTATTTGACTCAGGCTCACGTAGGCCATATTACATATGGGCACTTAAATTTTTGTACCGTTGAAACCACCCGATTATTTTCTTGTCCTGAACCAACTTGATTGTTCCAAAAACATTACCAGACTGCTTAATTTAACTTTTTCTAGCTCCGCCAGTAATCTAAAGCTGTATTTCCCCAAAATTCGCTTGCGCCTTATACAAAATCCAGGCCACTCGTATAAGAGGTTTCTAATTAATTCCTTTTCCTCCGCATCATGACAGCTCATGCAGTACTCATTGTATTTCACGCCAATAGTTTTTGCAAACTCGCCTATCAGGCAACGACCCGTTGTAGCAGATATCAGGAGTTATATCTGACTGACCAACAGATTCTAGTTTCCCTGGAATACATAAGGTATTTCCTTTTCTTGCTTACTCATCCACAGGTAACAGGTTGGTAAAATGTCCCCGAAATTCGTTTTTATTATTCAACATAGTTCCCTTCAAGAGCGATACAACGATTATAACGACCTTCCAATTTATTGATACCATTTTGGTAGTACTCCTTCGGTTTTGCCTCAAAATAGGCCTCAGTTTCGGCGATCACCTCTTCATTGCAGCCAAATTTTTTCCCTGCGATCATCCTTTTGAGGTCTGCGAACAAGAAAAAGTCGCTGGGGGCCAGATCTGGAGAATACGGTGAATGGGGAAGCAATTCGAAGCCCAAGTCATGAATTTTTGCCATCTTTCTCAATGACTTGTGGCAAGGTGCGTTGTCTTGGTGGAACAACACTTTTTTCTTCTTCATATGGGGCCGTTTTGCCGCGATTTCGACCTTCAAACGCTCCAATAACGCCATATAATAGTCACTGTTGATGGTTTTTCCCTTCTCAAGATAATCGATAAAAATTATTCCATCAGAATCATCAACACGTTGTTGTTTTTGGTCAAATGTGAGCTCGCGCGGCACCCACGTTCCTTTGATATCCGTAAGGCCTCTGCTATCTCGATCAACTTCATTTTACGGTCATTCAAAACCATTTTGTGGATTTTTTGATGTTTTCGTCGGTAACCACCTCTTTCGGGCGTCCACTGCGTTCACCGTCCTCCGTGCTCATTTCACCACGCTTGAATTTTGCATACCAATCAATTATTGTTGATTTCCCTGGGGCAGAGGCCGGAAACTCATTATCAAGCCAAGTTTTTGCTTCCACCGTATTTTTGCCCTTCAGAAAACAGTATTTTATCAAAACACCAAATTCCTTTTTTCCATTTTTGTCACAATAACAAAAATTGCTTCACAAAAGACGCTCTATCTCACAAACTAATTGACTTACAGACGTCAAATTTTGACACGAATCATTTGAAGGTTGGTATCAGAGAACGGCTACGATCTACCGCAACCGATCAGTGTATTTAGTAAACACCAACATTTGCAATCTTAAAACACCAATTGGTAAAAAAAAAAATTTCAACCACCAATATCCAATGCAACCGACGACTGTCGGTGTTTGTTAACATTCTATGAGTGTTGGTCTCTGGAAAACACAGTAGTAAAGCAATCACACAAATTGGTTACCCATATCTCAGCACTTTGGTACAGTGTTTAAAATTTGTTTTCGTTTGAAGTAAATAAAAAATAAAATTTGCTATTTAAGAAAATACTTTAAAACAAAAGAGATTTTCGTTTGTTTAAAATTTCATCCCTGAGGAAATTATTTTTTTTATGGATGTAATAATACAATATGTATATCAATTTAAAAAGCGGGCTTACTCTTAAAAAGCTTTCAGCTGCTAAGTTAAAATACGATTGTTTTTAATTTTGTCAAATATTAAAAATGCCCTTTCAACAGAAGAGTTAAAAAAAAGATAACGAAAATAATGCTATTGGATAGTTGTTTGTATTTAGGATCTTCTTGTTGACTTTCCGCATCTTTTTTCTCATAACTCATGCTAGAATTGTTCCGAATTTGCTTGAGAATTGCTCCACTTTATATGGTCTGAAATAATTTTTTACCTCCAAAAATCCCCCCAAATAAATATTTCCCCTAAAAATCCCCCTAAACGTGAAAAAAACCCCTAACCTGGCAACACTGCTTTGGTATTCTCTTATTTGGTACTCTCTCAATTCTCGTGAGCGAATGCCAACTGCTGGTAATTGTTGTTGTTGAGTGCAATCACACTTAAGTGCCACACTCGTTTTTTCTTTACCGAGCGTTGTTACGATGTCCATTGGTTTAAGATTGCAAGGCACTGCATACGAACATTGTTATATACTAATGGTGTTTTTATTCTCGCATTTGTATCAATGTAAAAGATCGCATGGTAATTGGTGTCTTACTTACTGCCACCGACATTTTGTGGGTAAGATTGCAATACGAAAAAAAGCCACCGGTTGCAGTTCTCTGGTTGGTATTATATAAAAATAATATGCATTTAATACTAGTGACGCCATCTATGTGTCAGACCGGGGACTTATCAGCCAACCTGTTTTGTTCCTTTGGCCTGCCACCCAGGTGAATATTGTACTGCTCAGCCATCTCGTTGAGAGATTTGCGACAGTTTATGGCCGTTTTCGAGTTGCGGCAGTCGATGGTCGTATTGGAGTTAAGAAACATACACACAAAAAAATTATTTTCTGATTCAATCACGAAATTAATTGATCCAATTAATTTTTTAATTGAAATGTCTGCAATCACAGAAATGATAGTATCAATTAAAAAACAAGTATATACGGCCGTAAGTTCGGCCAGGCCGAAGCTTATGTACCCTCCATCATGGATTGCTTAGAAACTTCTAAACACTGCCGTCCACAATCGAATTACCTAAGTTGCGGTAACGCTTGCCGATGGCAAGGTATATTAAAACCTCCTAACACCATCTTCTAAATTGTATGTAAGTCCATACGTGGTATATATTAAATCAAAAAAGATCGATCCAATACGTATATAATTCAGTTTGACAAAGTAGACATAAAATTTTGACAAAATTTTCTACAGAAATAAAATTTTAACAAAATTTTCTACAGAAATAAAATTCTAACAAAATTTTCTATAGAAATAAAATTTTCACAAAATTTTCTATAGAAATAAAAATTTTGACAAAATTTTCTATAGAAAGAAAATTTTGACAAAAATTTCTACAGAAATAAAATTTTAACAAAATTTTCTATAGAAATAAACTTTTGACAAAATATTCTATAGAAATAAAATCTTGGTAGATTATTTTTGGCTCGAGTGGCAACCATGATTATGAACCGAATAAAATTTGAACAAATTTTCTATAGAAATAAAATTTTGACAAAATTTTCTATAGAAAAAAAATTTTGACAATGATGAAATTTTTATTATGAACCGAATAAAATTTTAACAAAATTTTCTCTAGAAATAAAATTTTGACAAAATTTTCTATAGAAATAAAATTTTGACAAAATTTTCAATATAAATAAAATTTTGGTAGATTATTTGTGGCTCTAGTGGCAACCTTGATTATGAACCAATATGGACCAATTTTTGTGTGATTGGACCAATTCTGGCACGGTTGTTAAAGATCATATACTAACACCATGTTCCAAATTACAACCGGATTGGATGAAATTTGCTTCTCTTGGAGACTTCGCAAGCCAAATCTGGGGATCGGTTTATATGGGGGCTATATATAATTATGAACCGATGTGGACCAATTTTTGCATGGTTGTTAGAGACCATATACCAACACCATATACCAAATTTCAGCCGGATCGGATGAAATTTTCTTCTCTTTGGGGCTCCGCAACCCAAATCTGGGGATCGGTTTATATTGGGGCTATATATAATTATGGACCGATGTGGACCAATTTTTGCATGATTGTTAGAGACCATATACCAACACCATATACCAAATTTCAGCCGGATCGGATGAAATTTGCTTCTCTTTGAGGCTCCGCAAGTCAAATCTGGGGATCGGTTTATATGGGGGCTATATATAATTATGGACCGATGTGAACCAATTTTTGCATGGTTGTTAGAGATCATATACCAACATCATGTACCAAATTTCAGCCGGGTCGGATGAAATATGCTTCTCTTAGAGGCTCCACAAGCCAAATCTGGGGATCGGTTTATATGGGGGCTATATATAATTATGGACCGATGTAGACCAATTTTTGCATGATTGTTAGAGACCATATACCAACACCATGTACCAAATTTCAGGCAGATCGGATGAAATTTGCTTCTTTTTGAGGCTCCGCAAGCCAAATCTGGGGATCGGTTTATATGGGAGCTATATATGATTATGAACCGATGTGGACCAATTTTTGCATGGTTGTTAGAGACCATATACCAATATCATGTACCGAATTTCAGGCGGATCGGATGAAATTTGCTTCTCTTTTAGGCTCCGCAAGCCAAATCTGGGGATCGGTTTATATGGGAGCTATATATGATTATGAACCGATTTGGACCAATTTTTGCATGGTTGTTAGAGACCATATGCCAACAGCATATACCAAATTTCAGCCGGATCGGATGAAATATGCTTCTGTTAGAGGCTCCACAAGCCAAATCTGAGGGTCCCTTTATATGGGGGCTATACGTAAAAGTGGACCGATATGGCCCATTTTCAATACCATCCGACCTACATCGATAACAACTACTTGTGCCAAGATTCATGTCGATAGCTTGTTTCGTTCGGAAGTTAGCGTGATTTCAACAGACGGACGGACGGACGGACGGACGGACATGCTTAGATCGACTCAGAATTTCACCACGACCCAGAATATATATACTTTATGGGGTCTTAGAGCAATATTTCGATGTGTTACAAACGGAATGACAAAGTTAATATACCCCCATCCTATGATGGAGGGTATAATTAATTGGCAGTCAATTAAAAAATTAATTGATCCAATTAAAAAATTAATTGATACTATTAATTCGTGTGACTGATTTTTATTTCAATTAAAAAATTTATTGATTCAATTACATTTTAATTGAATATTTCTTAAAACTCAATTAAGATTTTAATTGGAAAAATGTTGGTGAAATTGTTTAGGGTCCAAGGATTTTATTGCAGGTTGGTTAGGATAGGTAAGGTTATGTGGCAACGCTATGTATCAGGCTCACTTAGACTATTCAGTCAATTGGTATACCACAGTGGTGAACTTCTTTCTTATCACTGAGTGCTGCCCGATTCCATGTTAAGCTCAATGACAAGGGACCTCCTTTTTATAGCCGAGTCCGAACGGCTTTCCACATTCCAGTGAAACCACTTAGAGAAGCTTTGAAACCCTCAGAAATGTCACCAGCATTACTGAGGTGGGGTAATCCACCGCTGAAAAACTTTTTGGTGTTCGGTCGAAGCAGGAATCGAACCCACGACCTTGTGTATGCAAGGCGGGCATGCTAACCATTGCACCACGGTGGCTTTCGATACTAGGAATTTGGGTATCGCCATGGACATGAATTTGGGTATATTTCGCATCACAGTTGGCGAGTGTTACAGTGTCACTAAAGAGTCTATGGTAGTGATAGGGATACAATCGATTTTGAAATGCTGGCAGGGAATACAGACTCAAATAGAGTTGGACACTAAACGTGAACTGATAATTATAATTTGTAAAAATACTTTTCACAGAAAACGTGAATTTGATATAAAATTAGATATGTGCATATATTTTTTTTTCATTTACTGCTCAAGTGACAGCTGATGATTCGAACGATAGTCATTTGTTTGAATGATATATCAAAAAATCTGACAGACAAACGTACATTTAAAAAGTATGAAACCCCAAAAATATTTTTGAAAGCGATTTAATTTCAAATCGTTTTCTTTTCTAAGAAATGGGAACAATGAAAACTTATGCCTTGAGTAATTTGCCGGTTGGCAAATTTTGTGAAAGATTCGGGACATATCCTGGAGACGAAATTCCAGGACAATCCAAGCGAATCCCGTTCATCTGGCAAGCCTACTTTTCTCGCCCATTTTGCAATATTAGGCTTATTGTTCAGCTTCCTTCCTGTCCAATATAACGCCAAGGTATGTTGCACACTCGCCAAAGGGAATTTCAATACCACCTAAGGAGATGGACTTAACCGTGGGTAGGGATGCCAGACGAGCTCTTTTAAAGAGCACATGTGCTCTTTTTTTCAAAATGTGCTCTTTAAACAAGACAGACCAAAAGAGCACGTAAAAGTGCTCTATTTTTAGTTAAGTGCGCTTTTTATGCATCACAGCAAATATTAATCCAACGCGATTCAATAAATGGTAAAAGTAAACTGAAAATACGTAAATGTCGCAGAAAGAGATTTTCCTAGCCGTTATTTTTTAATTAAATAGTGTTTTACTTTATATATCAGAGTCGTAGAAGAGCACGTCGATGTTGCTTCTTCACTTTTCTAAATGTAAACAAACTTCTTCAATAACATTTTTCATAAACACACCAAACAGATGACTTTCAAAGTATTGTAAGAAAATTAGCTTGAGTTGAATGTGGGTTATTTTATGTTTATGGTATGAACCTTTTTGTTATGTTTAAATGAATTATATTTCAATAAATTGGAATTAAATGTGTTTTCTTTTATTTGAAAAGGTGTGCTCCATTTTTTTCGTATGTGCTCTTTTTATAAGTTGAATGTACTCTTTTTGCGTCTTCAAAATCTGGCATCCCTAACCGTGGGAATTTTGCGTTCTATGCCGTACATGACTAGTACAAGCAATTTAATCCATGTCCTATGTCAGCATTTACCCATTTGCAAAATTTACCTCTAGACCATGCTCCTTCGCCCCTTTCTCAGTCGTCCGTAGGACTCTCTGTATAATATCTCTAATAGTGGATGGGAATTTTCCCCTGACTGCAAGAGCAACATCGTCTGCGTATGTCATCACTTTTATCAGTTTTTGTTTTTCTAAGGATACCAGCAGGAGGTTGTTTATAGCAACATTCCAGAGAAGAGGTAATAGAACTACTCCTTGGAGGGTTCAATAGTTAGATGAGACTACTCCCGCTGGGGACTGTAGAATCTGAAGAACTCCGGGGGAATCGGATATTTTTGTCCTTAGATATGGTATATCGATTAATCAAGGAGTAGAAGCGGATTTTGTCACGATAATTTCGAAGACCAGTATCGTAAAGCTTAAAGCGTAAACTTTTCTCTTAGTGAAAAGATCTTTGTTTCAACGATTTTTTTCTCAATAGTGTGCATAATTTTGTATCCTAAAATGTAGACTGCAGTATCACAGGCAGAGAATGAAGCCGACCCATTTTTGCCGGCGGCGGCTGACACTAATTTTTTGCCTCCGACGGCGGCGGCTTGATGGCTAAGCCGATATAAATTCGTCTATTCGGCGGCGGACAATTATCCATTATAAAATCGATTTGAGGTAATCCGAATGGTAATGAGATTAGTTGTACAGCCAAACTTACAATCAAATTTTCATTTCATTTACATTTTCTGAGCTAAAGGCCGGTATGCACCTCTAGCGAAATTTTCGGTAGCAAAAATTTATTTAAGTCTACAACAAAAAAACAGGGTTGTGTACACAATTTTTAAACCAGCTAATCGCTTTTAAAAATTGTTAATATATGTTCCAAATATTCCTCAAATAAATTGTTTATTATTTACAGACCTTTTAAAACTTTTACGCACACAATGATTGTAATAAATTAAATGTTTGCTGCCAAAATATGCTTTTGACAACCCTGTTATTTTCATTAGAGGTGCGTACTAGCTTACGAAATTGAATGCTACCGAAAATTTCGTTAGCATAAATAGCAATGCATTTCTTATGGGAATGAAATTTTTCGCTAGAGGTGCATACCGGCCTTAAATGGTTGCAAAGCTATTATAGAAACATGATACTGATGGATTTTGGGTTGAAAGTTAAACATTTTAACAAAAAATACAACAATTATTTATAAATTTTTCTGATTTAAATCAATATTTTTGATTACTTGGCGGCTACTTATGAGTCGAGATGAGTCGATATATTCGGCGGCGGCTTCGGCTGGAAGAAACTGGTCGGCGGCGGCTAAAATCGGCGGCGCGACTCGGCGGCTTCATTCTCTGATCACAGGTATTCAGTCAATATTTTTTTGCAGTATACTCTCTAACTGTCTATGTTATTGTTCTGTTGCAGCAATTGCTGTAAATGCTATTTAACCGGGCTATTAATTGAACAATCATGTCCCCCCTGGTATGTAGTAACAAGCAATTTAATCCATGTCCCATGTCATTGTTGCAGCCTGTGACCCAACCAAATCGGAATAATGCTCATGAAACCACCAAAACCATGGTGTTTTTGTCTGTTGCTGTCTGTATTCCTGTGGTTTATTTATGCGCATTTTGTCGAGAAAAATATGTTCATCTGACCTAGTGCGACTCTTGTCGTTTTGTTTTTTTTTTCTGTTGTGTTATTTTTTTCTGCCGCAGAATTTGCCCCGCCATTTGTATTTGCAACACCACCATCTCATGTCCTTTCCAGTTAAGCCTTTTTTTTGCTCATGCCTTTATTTTCATTTCCATTGCAGATTAATACAGCGTGACACACGGCCAACACCTATCATCAAATGCCGCATGGGTAGTGGGAAACATACAAGAGGTGTTTCCCCAGCTCCGGATCATCGCACTGAGGCACGTTTGCGTATCGACCCCAAAGTTCTGGTTTTTGTGGAGACCACATATTCCGGACTGGGTCGTGATATTGCAGAATTGCTTGTCTACAATAGAATAAAGTGAGTAACAATTAACCAATTAGACACCAGTAGAATATTTATTTGTATAGACATTATTTTATTATTATTCAAGCGACCAGGATAATATTCCTTGAAAACTATGTGTATAATACTTGAAATCTATCTTGGAATCAAGCAATATTTTTTAGTTAGAGAAGGTCAACCTGAAAGAACTGACGAAGGCTTGTGTTAGTTGTTTTTGTACTGTGTCTTTAGTTATAGTTTTATTATGTCAGCTCCCTCCCGCACATTAGAGTTAACTTTAAAGAAAGTTATGCTAATTTGAAAGATCTATGATGCCTTTTACATAACTTCAACTTATTCCCAAAACTTTTATGTCTTCCACAAAAGTTGAAATGCGTCACATTCAATTCGCTTGGGAATTTCTAATAAACGAAATGTCTCTGCAATGCTTCACCCATTTTGAAGAAGATATCATTAGGTCACAATCTGTCGCCTCTTCAAACATCTGCCTTTGGGACATTTTGTTTATGGAATATTAGCAAAAACAAATATGCCGAGTGTCTTTGTAATTGAGTAGGGTCCATCCATCCTCTGAGCATTGGGCTATAATTATGAAAATTGGCCACAACAGTCTAAATTTGTTTAGCAACCACACCATTCAGCACACACACCAGACACTAAGAAGTGAATATGTTGGGAGTAAGTTTGTAAAATTTCCTAATCGTATTTGGATAAGAAATTATTATGATTTTAGTTTGGGGATTTTGGGAGGACAATTTATAATAGAGAAGTAAAATTTGATTGGAATTACATAAACGGAATTTCATATGGAAACATGGCGAAAACATCGGAAGTTGTTATACGGGCACAATACCCCAACAAACAAAGCGTCGCCAATGAAGTAGTGAAAATGCTCTTTTTGGATCCAGAAGTGGTGAAAAATGGGCGCAGAAGCGATGAATTTTTAACATGGGCTTGTGATTTTATGATTTTAATGTATTCTAACAGTAGTTTGAAATTTGAAACAAAACACATAAAATCTGGAATTTTTTCAGTTTCAAGCAATTTTCGTGATCAGTGCACTTTCAGTACCCACATGTAGTGGAGGCCTTTCCAAATGGACCGATAAAAACTAAATCCTATACGCGTTTTGTGGGTCTAAAATACCGGTATATTTACAATTTCAGGCAAATTGGATAAAAACTACGGTTTCTATAAGCCCAAGACCCCAAATCGGTTGATCAGTCTATATGGGGGCTATATCAAAACATGGACCGATACTCACCGTTTTCGGCACACCTCTTTGTAGTCCCAAAATATCTCTAGATTTCAAATTTCGGGCAAATTGGATAAAAACTATGGTTTCTATAAGCTCAAGACCCCAAATCGGTTGATCAGTCTATATGGGGGCTATACCATAACATGGGCCGATACTCAACATTTTCGGCACACCTCTTTGTAGTCCCAAAATACCTCTAGATTTCCATTTTCAATCAAATTGGATAAAAACTACGGTTTCTATAAACCCAAAACCCCAAATCGGTTGATCAGTCTATATGGGGGCTATATAAAAACCTGAACCGATATAGCCCACCTTCCAACTTAACCTGCCTGCAGAGAAAAGACGTGTTCGTGCAAAATTTCAGCACTATTGCTTTATTATTGAAGACTGCATCGTGATTACAACAGACAGACTGTAACAATCCACCTGTGACGGCCCTACTCCCCTTGAGAATGGCTAACTCCTTGCCGCCGGCCGTGCTCAGTCTTGGGGCGGTTCTTTCTCGTTGAGAGTAGGTTCGAATACGTTTCCATAAAAGTTAAAAATTAAGGTAGCTCTTTGTTAGAAAAATTAAAATAGAAAGAAAAGAAGAACAAATAATTTGTGAATGATGTACGAGATGAGTTGCAGCATTAGATGGTGTTTTGCTGCCATTTTTCAAAATCCCACCCAACCATACTGACTATGTATTTGGTCAGCCCTAGGGTCCTCTACCGCCTTTACCAACGCCTTTCGCGAATTAAGAAATCACTGAATTCTAAAACATAATTATTATTGAATATTTACATCGAAAATGGGACTAGATTTAAAAAATACAAGGAAATGAATAAAATGATTCCGCGGAAGGAATGGCGATTAAGTTATTAGAATAAATAATAAAAGTTTATAATTTTAGTTTATATGTTAATAATAAAAATAGTTAAAAGAAATAATTAAAACTTAGGGTTAAAAAAAAAACACAAAAATGATTGTAAATCATTGAATTTAGTTATTGTCTCGTGTATTGAGCGTATGCAAATAACGATAAAAAAAAAAAACTAATTTGGACTCACCATTTGTTATCCTCGATGTCCTCAGGCCTGTGACTTCGGGTTTGATCCGTAATTTGTTCATGAAATTTTTAATAAAAGTTATCGAATTTGCATTGCTCAATTTTGAAGTAATTTCTTATTCCGTATTTATGTCCATATTTATAACTGAACAAAATTTATTAGTAGGTATAATCCGGACCCTTTTGATTTGAAGTTTTCTTCATCCAGATAATAATCAATAAAAATTTAGTTTGGGTTAATTCTGTGTTTCTTCCTGGATTATACGGTTAAACAATGTGGTCTACGGCAAATAAAAAATCCACAAAGGATTTATCAAGAAAATTCAGGTTTGGTCTAAGTTGAATGAAATCCGGAGCAATAACTTTGGATTGCGCTAAAATATCCCCGCGAAGGTCCACTATAATTTGCTGACAAAATAAAAAAAATTCACAAGCCTTTCCCGAAAGATATAAACTTACCAATCTATGGGCTTTTTATTGAGAATAATAAAAAAATATATAATTCCAAACAATTGCATTAGCGGATAACACAATATCGCGAATTGGGATTTTTCTTTAAATGTTAATTATTTTTATTACAATGTTTCTTTATAATTGAATTGACTGGAATGTTCAGCTTGCAATTTGAAATGAAAATTTCTTCACGTTGAAAATATAAAATACAAAAGACACAGCAAAGGCTGCTTGGTTTAGAATAAATTTGAACAAGTTGAATCATTCCTTAACATATAGCAGCAATGCAAAATTGAAATGAAAAATTTTCAAATTTGGAAACTTTAAATAGAAAAGAAACAGCATTGGCTGCTTTGTTTCTATTGTAATTAATTTGAACAAGTGGGAACAAACTAGTATTGCTCCAAATTAGGACAACGCTACAAGACGGACATGCTTAAATCGTCGTAGAATTTCTCCCTGATCAAGAATATATTTATACTTTTTTTATTGTTATTTTCTATAGTCTATAGATTACAATATCCTTACACACAAAAAATTTTTTTTCTGAATCAATCACGAAATTAATTGATCCAATTAATTTTTTAATTGAAATGTCTTCAATCACAGAAATGATAGTATCAATTAAAAAATTAATTGACAGTCAATTAAAAAATTAATTGATCCAATTAAAAAATTAATTGATACTATTAATTTGTGTGATTGATTTTTATTTCAATTATAAAATTTGTTGATTCAATTAAATTTTTAATTGAATATTTTTTAAAACTCAATTAAGATTTTAATTGGAAAAATGTTCGTGAATTTTTTTTTCTGTGTACAGACTAAAATATAAACGTTATGGATACATATTTACAAATTCTAGATTTATTGATAACATAATTCATTCATTCAAATATAGTATAATTTTACGCTTTAAAGAGCATCTATTTTCAGAAAGATCAATAAAGTGGTAGTACTTGTTGAAATCATAAAAGAGAAGACGAAGAGAGACATGGTTAGCATAGTCTCTCTGAAAGTATTGAATAGCCAATAACGTAAAGTTTCTTACGCTTTATATAGTCGGAAATCGATACTTCGATGTTTTACAAACGGAATGAAAAACGTATTATACCCCCCCTCAACAATCTATGGTGGTGGGTATAAAAAGTTAAAATTAACAACTAAAAATATGAAAAAAGCGAGTTATTGAATTACAAGAAATTCCTGTGTAGTGAAAATGAAGATCATCTTTGGGAGGATGTTTTTGGAAGTGCTTTTAAAGTTGGGCATATCGAACAACTTCCAATTGTTTTTTTGCTGGGATAGAAAGCTCTTTAAAAAATATCCTCCCAAAGATGATAACTAAGGAAGTTATTTTAGTTAATTTTTTTTTTAACTCTCTGTTTTCATATTTGTAAGGAATAATTTAAAATGTTTTTGTTTCAAATACGTTTCGTTTCCTCCGAACGTCCAATATTAAACGTTCTTTTGTAAAAAGCCCCCATTTCTGGCGAGCTACAGCCGCAGCAAAAAGCCAAGAGTGCCACCGCTTTTCCACAAATCCTGTCCATTACATTTTGAATTTTAATTGTTTTAAAATTGTTAAAGCCTTTAAAATTATGTTGAATCAACGAGGGAGGACTTACTCACAATGGACACGTATTTTAAAATGTTTAAATATATTAAATTTATAGAATTTTTTCTCAAAATTTTATTTCTATAGAAAATTTTGTCAAAATTTTGTTTCTATAAAAAATTGAAGTACCTTTTAGTTTGAGAGAATATTTTGCAAAATCTACCAAAACATCAAGAATTCTACCAATCCACTATGGCGATTTTAGCAGCAAAAAGTCAAATTTTCAACTTTAGATTTTTAATATTTTCTAGATGGGGTTTACTAACGAACATATTGATAGTAAAAAATCAAAATAAATTGTTATTGTTGGCAACCCTGTTTATGCACAAACAGCCGTTAATATTGACAAAACTTTTAATAGGTGGCAACAAGAGTAAAGCAGCGCAATTTTCTTAAAATTAAAAACTGTTTTTAGATAAATATTTTTATAAAAAAAAAAATATATGTAAGTATGAGTTCTAATACTCAAGGAGAGTAGTTTAACTTTATACAAATAGAATTTGCTAAATTTTTGTATTTCGTAGTTATTTTGATGGTTTTTTTGAGTGTACTTTTTTGTGAAATTTTGAAGAGTTTTATCGTTTTTCGTGGAGTAAAACTAAAAATGTTTTGAAGTGTCATGGGAAATTTTTACATGTGATTGTTTGTGGAAATCTCCAGTTTTATGCCATGGCAAAATGAGAGATTTTTTCAGCAACACACAGGTTTAATATTTTTGAAATCTTTGAGTGTTTGTTTGCAAATAAGAGAAATGATTCGAATTATATATAGAAATTACATATTACAGGCGTAGTCTTGGCAGCAAGAAAAAGAAAAACTAAAAATTAAAAGAAAAAGTTTTGGGTCTTCATGTCGAAAAGCCGAAATCAAATGGCAGTGGAAACGAACGTGAGAAGAGCATCTTCCGCATCTTTTACTCGGAGAGTCACTAAACGTTGTAAAAGGCTTGGATTACAAAAAACAACTAAAATTGCAAAAAATTTTGTTAAGGAGTAATCGTATGATCTTTGTGTGAACTAGAAAGTTGTTCATAAATATATAGGCTACATTTCTTACCATGATTGTTTGGTAAAATTTTCCATAGTTCATGAGCTATAGTACACGCAGAGAAGAAACATGATTGTCACAATCATAATCGAAGAGCAAAATAATATGCTAGGAGCTATTTTTGTGGCGACCATGTAACATTTTCACCTACAACCATGTTGGCTCAGTGAACATGGTTCTAAGAAAAATAAAATTGTCCTCATCTAAAATGTTATTATATTGATAAAAAGAATTTTGTTGGAATCAAAAGACAATGGTCACGATCTAAAATGTTATGGTGTTCGTCAAAAATGTTTTTCTTCTAGTTAAAAGAACATGGTCATAACCTATAATGTTATGATCTTTATGAAAAAACTTTTTTCGTCGTCGAAAAAAAGACGCCACTTGAGAAAACAAAACACAAAATTAACTTTATTTATAAACTAATTCATTTTTTATTTGTATCGTGTGTACCTGTTCAATGTTTTTAAAGGGTGATTCTTTTGAGGTTAGGATTTTCATGCATTAGTATTTGACAGATCACGTGGGATTTCAGACATGGTGTCAAAGAGAAAGATGCTCAGTATGCTTTGACATTTCATCATGAATAGCCGAACGATCTGCCACAACGTCGAATTTTCAGTGAATGGGCCCTAGAAAAGTTGGCAGAAAATCCGCTTTTTTATCGACAAATTTTGTTCAGCGATGAGGCTCATTTCTGGTTGAATGGCTACGTAAATAAGCAAAATTGCCGCATTTGGAGTGAAGAGCAACCAGAAGCCGTTCAAGAACTGCCCATGCATCCCGAAAAATGCACTGTTTGGTGTGGTTTGTACGCTGGTGGAATCATTGGACCGTATTTTTTCAAAGATGCTGTTGGACGCAACGTTACGGTGAATGGCGATCGCTATCGTTCGATGCTAACAAACTTTTTGTTGCAAAAAATGGAAGAACTGAACTTGGTTGACATGTGGTTTCAACAAGATGGCGCTACATGCCACACAGCTCGCGATTCTATGGCCATTTTGAGGGAAAACTTCGGAGAACAATTCATCTCAAGAAATGGACCGGTAAGTTGGCCACCAAGATCATGCGATTTGACGCCTTTAGACTATTTTTTGTGGGGCTACGTCAAGTCTAAAGTCTACAGAAATAAGCCAGCAACTATTCCAGCTTTGGAAGACAACATTTCCGAAGAAATTCGGGCTATTCCGGCCGAAATGCTCGAAAAAGTTGCCCAAAATTGGACTTTCCGAATGGACCACCTAAGACGCAGCCGCGGTCAACATTTAAATGAAATTATCTTCAAAAAGTAAATGTCATGGACCAATCTAACGTTTCAAATAAAGAACCGATGAGATTTTGCAAATTTTATGCGTTTTTTTTTAAAAAAAAGTTATCAAGCTCTTAACAAATCACCCTTTATAAAATTCTTTTCCCTGCACAAAAGTTAAAAAATTACATGGTCACGAAACAATGTACATGGTCTGTATGTCCATGTAATGGTTCTAGACATGTCTATACGTAACCTATAAAAATACTTTTTTTCCTGCAATTGCTTATTGCAATTTTTCTCGGCTAAAAAATTATTTTCACAAAAATAAAATTCATGGTTCTCGCGACAATTACGTGCTCTACATAAGCACTAAATCGATGCGGCAACCATTTCCAAACATGTTTTTTCTGTACGTGTAGAAAAACCGAAAAAATCGATGAAAACGTTTCATTTTTTCAATATTTTTCTGCGTTTTGAGCATGAGTATGTAATTGTCGCGAAAACCATGTATTTTGTCTTTGTAAAAATAGTTTTCGAGCGGAGAAAAATGTATGGTGGCGATAAGCATTTGAATGGTTCTCAAATACCGCAAACATGTTCTATTATTTAAATGATAGAATTTGAGACCATTACACGTTCGGGAAAATCATGTACCTGACCATTCAATTTTTGGCTTTCTTACACTGAAAAAAATATTGTCTTGAGGTCAAAGATTTCATTTCTTTAAAATACGAATGCAAATTTTGCTTAGCATAGAAGACGCATTTCTCTAATATAAAGTTTTTTTCCTTGTCCAAAAGTCGATAAACCTTTAAATGAAGTCATATTGTCCTTATAATTAAGTGATTTCACTTAAAAATTGGTATCATAACATGAAAGAAAAAATGTTTGGGCTAAGGTCAACTTGACTTTAATAATTCAGAAAAATTCTTTAAATTTAATGAAATTGTCTTTAAATTTGTTGTCTGTTTGCATCTTGACTACAAAGCAAAAAATCGTTCAAATATAGGACATGTTTTTTCAAAACTTTATTTTAAAGAGGTTTTTTACTTGAAACATAGCATAATTTCTACTGGAAGTCGAGACTTAATTTGGAAAATAAGGATGTCGTTAACTCGTTTTTAAAGGACTTTGATAGCATATGAAGAAAAAAAGCTGAAAAAGCGAAAATTTAAAAGTTGCTTCCTAGAAGCAAGTACACAAAACCCAAATTTAAAAGAGAATTGTGTCTTAAAAGTATCCTTACTTGTATTCTTCGCTTCTTTGGCTCGGAATCAATACCAAATTTTTTAAAGTAAAGACAAAATCTTTGGAACCGGGCATGCTTTTTTTTCAGTGTACATGGAAAAAAGTATTTTTATAGGTTACGTATGTCTAGAAACATTACATGGCCATGTACATCGTTTTCGTGACCATTTCATTTTTGATTTTTTTGCAGCGAAAAGAATTTTATAAAAGCATTGAGCAGGTACACACGATTTTCATTTTGCGCGTCAGTCGTGTGTTGGTTGTTCCTTGGAATGGACGGAGAATACGGAATTACTTGGTTTTGTGTTAATTTATTTATTCAGAAGTGGCACGTGGTTTTATGCGAAAACAAAACAGGAAAGTGTAATTGAAACAAGTATATACGGCCGTAAGTTCGGCCAGGCCGAAGCTTATGTACCCTCCATCATGGATTGCGTAGAAACTTCTTCTCAACACTGCCATCCACAATCGAATTACTTAAGTTGCGGTAACGCTTGCCGATGGCAAGGTATCTTAAAACCACCTAATACCATCTTCTAAATTGTATGTAAGTCCATACGTGGTATATATTAAATCAAAAAAGATCGATCCAATACGTATATAATTCAGTTTGACAAAGTACACATAAAATTTTGACAAAATTTTCTACAGAAATAAAATGTTAACAAAATTTTCTATAGAAATAAAATTTTCACAAAATTTTCTATAGAAATAAAAATTTTGACAAAATTTTCTATAGAAAGAAAATTTTGACAAAAATTTCTACAGAAATAAAATTTTAACAAAATTTTCTATAGAAATAAACTTTTGACAAAATTTTCTATAGAAATAAAATCTTGGTAGGTTATTTTTGGCTCGAGTGGCAACCATGATTATGAACCGAATAAAATTTGAACAAAATTTTCTTTAAAAAATAAAATTTTGACAATGAGGAAAATTTTATTATGAACCGAATAAAATTGTTACAAAATTTTCTCTAGAAATAAAATTTTGACAAAATTTTCTCTAGAAATAAAATTTTGACAAAATTTTCTATAGAAATTTATTTCGGCAAAAGCCGGCTATCAATGTAAAACCTTTTTTCGGAGGGTTCAAGTGTGGTTTTTGTTGGGTTTAATAAACTGCCTGAATTTATTCTGATAATTGGTTGATAGTTTTGCTACAAGTAGAGGATGCTGATGAGGAATGTGGTAATTCCGAAACGTGCGTCCATCCAACCATCTTGCAGTCTATAGGGCTTTGCCCAAATAAATTTGACAAACATTCTTTTCCTCTGTTGGTTAAGCTACTCTTGTAGTTTAGTCAATGTATGGTTTTAAGCTGAAATAAAAAAAAAAACAACAACAATAAAATTTTGGTAGATTATATATGGCTCTAGTGGCAACCATGATTATGAACCGATATGGACCAATTTTTGTGTGATTGGACCAATTTTGGTATGGTTGTTAGCGACCATATACTAACACCACGTTCCTAAATTGAACCGGATCGACCGAATTTTGCTCCTCCAAGAGGCTCCGGAGGTCAAATCTGGAGAACGTTTTATATGGGGGCTATATATAAATATGGACCGATATGGACCAATTCTGGCACGGTTTTTAAAGATCATATACTAACACCATGTTCCAAATTACAACCGGATTGGATGAAATTTGATTCTCTTGGAGACTTCGCAAGCCAAATCTGGGGATCGGTTTATACGGGGACTATATATAATTATGTACCGATGTGGACCAATTTTTGGCGTGGTTGTTAGAGACCATATACCAATATCATGTACCAAATTTCAGGCGGATCGGATGAAATTTGCTTCTCTTTGAGGCTCCGCAACCCAAATCTTGGGATCGGTTTATATGGGCGCTATATATAATTATGGACCGATATGGACCAATTTTTGCACGGTTGTTAGAGACCATATACCAATACCATGTACCAAATTTCAGCCGGATCGGATGCAATTTGCTTCTCTTTGAGGCTTCACAAGCCAAATCTGGGGATCGGTTTATATGGGGTCTATGTATAATTATGGACCGATGTGGACCAATTTTTGCATGATTGTTAGAGACCATATACCAACACCATATACTAGATTTCAACCGGATCGGATGAAATATGCTTCTGTTAGAGGCTCCACAAGCCAAATCTGAGGGTCCCTTTATATGGGGGCTATACGTAAAAGTGGACCGATATGGCCCATTTTCAATACCATCCGACCTACATCGATAACAACTACTTGTGCCAAGTTTCAAGTCGATAGCTTGTTTCGTTCGGAAGTTAGCGTGATTTCAACAGACGGACGGACGGACGGACATGCTTAGATCGACTCAGAATTTCACCACGACCCAGAATATATATACTTTATGGGGTCTTAGAGCAATATTTCGATGTGTTACAAACGGAATGACAAAGTTAATATACCCCCATCCTATGATGGAGGGTATAAAAATGTACCTGTGTTTTGTTCTGCATTTTGATGTATGGTATAATTCATTTGCAATTACATGATGTGTGCACTGAAAAAAATATTGTCGTGAGGTCAAAGATTTCATGTCTTTAAAATACGAATACAAATTTTGCTTAGCATAGAAGACGCATTTCTCTAAAATAAAGTTATTTTCCTTGTCCAAAAGTCGATAAACTTTTCAATGAAGTCGTATTGTCCTTATAATTAAGTGGTTTGACTTAAAAATGGGTATCTTAACATGAAAGAAAAAATTTATAGGCTAAGGTCAACTTGATTTTAATAATTCAGAAAAATTCTTTAAATTTAATGAAATTGTCTTTAAATTTGTTGTCTTTTTGCATCTTGACTACAAAGCAAAAAATCGTTCAAATATAGGACATGTTTTTCAAAACTTTATTTTAAAGAAGTTTTTTACTTCAAACATAGCATAATTTCTACTGGAAGTGGAGTCCTAATTTGGAAAATAAAGTAGCCGTTAACTTGTTTTTAAAGGACTTTGATAGCATATGAAGAAAAAAAGCTGAGAAAGCGAAATATTAACATTAGCTTCCTAGAAGCAAGTACACAAAACCTAAATTTAAAAGAGAATTGTGTCTTAAAAGTATCCTTACTTGTATTCTCCGCTTCTTTGGCTCGGAATCAATACCAAATCTTTTAAAGTAAACACAAAATCTTTGGAACCGAGTATGCTTTTTTTTCAGTGTGCATTGGTACGTTTGATGGGTACGAAGTAAATATGGAATGATTACTTATTATTGAAATTGAACCAAAATAGAGTGTGTAAAAATATTGGATGTTTGCTTGCACGACATTATAAATACAAATAAAGGATGATTTAATTTATAAATAAATAGAAACCAATAAATAAAGTTAATTTTGTGTTTTCTTTTCTCAAGTAGCGTCCTTTTTTCGACGACGAAAAAAGTTTTTTTTTCATAAAAATCAAAACATTTTAGGTGGTGACCATGTTCTTTTATCTGGAAGAAAACCATTTTTGACGAATACCATAACATTTTAGATCGTGACCATTGTCTTTTGATGCAAACTAAATTCTTTTTATCAATATAATAACATTTAAGATGAGGAAAATTTTATTTTTCTTAGAACCATGTTCACTGAGTCAACATGGTTGTGAAAATGTTACATGGTCGCCGCAAAAATAGCTCCTATCATATTATTTTGCTCTTTGAATATGATTGTGACAATCATGTTTCTTCTCTGCGTGTATGCGGCAATGCAGCATGATTGTGTTAATTCAATTCAATTTCCCTTAAAAAAAAATGGGCTACAAACTTTTCCAGAATTTGCAAAAGTTCTAATCATTTTTTCTTTCCTCTATGCAAACCAAGCGTGTGTGTTTGGTGGTTATGATTATGGCACTGGAATAATATTTTCCACTTCTGTAGTTTACCAACACTTGCATCGTTGTTGGTTGGCTTGCTTCGTGGAAATTGTGCTCTGTGCCTGCATTGGTGTTTTTTAAGTGCTTTCCGGCACCAATTCCCATTGGCACATAATTTGCTGTGGCCTTTACAATTTGCCGCCTTCTTTTGTAACGTCCCCCGCTGCCACGCCGTGCCATGGGAAGGAATGTGTGAAGCAATACCACCAATATTCCTTTAATTAGGTTACCGTTTTACATTTTAATTAGGTAAATTAGTTAAAAGCATTCGCATTCTTCCGCCCCCAACCCCTTGACAAACATCTCAATTTCTCCATAATAATGGGGAAATTGTGGTGGTGCCTGATGTTGTGGAAATTAGTCGGGCTTTTATGGCGGTGGCTTTTAAGGAAATATGAATTGTACAGAGATTGTTAGGACGTGCTTTCTATTGCTGATATGCCCTGTACAAATTAACGCCTATGTACTAGCAGACGAGATGTTGTCACCATCACCCATGGAAATGTGATTCGAAGTTGAGTTGACGGATCCCAGTGCACCGAAAAAAAAGCATGCCCGGTTCTAAAGATTTCGTCTTTACTTTAAAAGTTTTGGTATTGATCCCCAGCCAAAGAATCGGAGAATACAAGTAATGACACTTTCAAGACACAATTCTCTTTTAAATTTGGGTTTTGTGTACACACAAAAAAATTTCACGAACATTTTTCCAATTAAAATTTTAATTGTGTTTTAAAAAATATTCAATTAAAAATTTAATTGATTCAACAAATTTTTTAATTGAAATAAAAATCAATCACACGAATTAATAGTATCAATTAATTTTTTAATTGGATCAATTAACTTTTTAATTGACCTTCAATTAATTTTTTAATTGATACTATCATTTCTGTGATTGAAGACATTTCAATTAAAAATTAATTGGATCAATTAATTTCGTGATTGAATCAGAAATTTTTTTTTGTGTACTTACTTCTAGGAAGCAAATTTTAATTTTCCCCTTTTTCAGCTTGTTTTCTTCATATGCTATCAAAGTCCTTTACAAACGAGTTAAAGACAACTTTATTCTCCAAATTACTGACTGGACTTCCAGTAGAAATTATGCTATGTTTCAAGTGAAACAGTTTTTAAAATAAAGTTTTGAAAAACATGTCCTATATTTGAACGTTTTTTTGCTTTGTAGTCAAGATGCCAAAAGACAAAAAATTTAAAGACAATTTCATTAAATTTAAAGAATTTTTCTGAATTATTAAAGTCAAGTTGATCTCAGCCCAAACATTTTTGCTTTCATGTTGTGATACCCATTTTTAAGTGAAATTACTTAATTATAAGGACAATACGACTTCATTGAAAAGTTTATCGGATTTTGGACAAGGAAAAAAACTTTATAGTAGAGAAATGCGTCTTCTATGCTAAGCAAAATTTGAATTCGTATTTTAAGGGCATGAAATCTTTGACCTCAGGACAATATTTTTTTCAGTGTGTTGGGAAGACATACAATCCAGCATATTGGAGACAAATATTACAGGCAGGGCAAGGATTGTATCGTCATATCATTAGGATTAGAGACATGACTTTATAGCGCTATTCTCACGGAGTGTTTGGGGGTATGTCAAAGCGTTTTTTAATTGTAAGATTAAAATAACAGAGTACCATTAAATTTTATTGAGTGTAATAAAAAGTTTTTCAGTAAGACGTGTTGAAATTGTGAATTCTTCGGAGTGGCAGTAGCTACACCCAGAAAAAAGGGGCTCTAATGCCAACTGAACTTTCCCAGTCAGAAATTTACGATGGTTATAAATATTGAGCGTTGTAACAGCGTTGGAAGCCAACGTTGAAACAACGCTTGCTAAACAAATTAATTTACGGTTTTTAAATAGTACATTTTCCATAAAATTATCGTTAAAAATTCATGTTCCATCAATGTCCAATGGTTTTTAATGAGTAATGGAGGTATTATTGTTGATAGGAATTGATTTATAATAGGATAGTGTTCCTTTATCATATAAAGTGAATATGTACATTAACAGTGAAACCACTAGGAACAACAATTTTGGTTAATTTTACAAATGAGGCAATTGTAGAAAGTTTTAACCAAACAAAACGCTGACATCACGCCAAAACCCAAATATAAGTACTTATTTATCGACTAATTGAAGAAATTTTGTTAGACGTAATTACTTTTTTTCACATGTTAAGGTGAGTATTAACTTCGAGTTTAGCCGCTTAAATCGCTAAAGTGAAAACTAAATCAGTAAGAAAAATGCATAAAATTATACATATTTGTTGCAAATTTTATTATAACTTGATGGGGAAAAGCCTAAAGCAAATTTTCACAAAGTTTGTATTCCTTAAAATGGATTATTAAGAAAAGTAATCGTGAAAAATGACGTTTTTAGCGCCTAAACTCGAACTTAATGCCCACCTTTAAAGAAAAGTTCATTGTTTGAAGGAAAAAATTGGAGTTTAGTATTGCAAGAATGTTCTTTTGGTGCATTTGGGGTAAAATGGATAAATCTTTTGGCGCATTTGGGGTAAAATGTACAAATCTTAAGAAATTCTGAAGTGTTTTGTTTGAAATATTTATAGGAAATAATAAAGGCATATGACTAGCCACTAAAATCGCAAATTTTTCACGATTACTTTTCTTTAATAATCCATTTTAAGGAATACAAACTTTGTGAAAATTTGCTTTGGGCTATTCCCCATCAAAATATAAAGAAATCTGCAACAAATATGTATACTTTTATGCCTTTTTTACTGATTTATGGCGATTTCGATTGGGAAAAAATGTGCAACATTCTCGAAATTGATTGCCAAATATGAAGGACATTGTTGGATCCTGTATCCCTCACAACATTATGAATTACCAATAACTTTGAAATTATACTATAATTTGAGAGAAAATACAATGAGGAAAAAAGTAGTGTAACACCACGGCAACATATTTTTTGCGAAACGAAAACGCCCTTAGTTTTCACTTTAGCGATTTAAGCGGCTAAACTCGAAGTTAATACTCACCTTAACATGTGAAAAAAAGTAATTATGTCTAACAAAATTTCTTTAATTAGTCGATAAATAAGTACTTATATTTGGGGTTTGGCGTGATGTCAGCGTTTTGTTTGGTTAAAACTTTCTACAATTGCCTCATTTGTAAAATTAACCAAAATTGTTGTTCCTAGTGGTTTCACTGTTAATGTACATATTCACTTTATATGATAAAGGAACATTATCCTATTATAAATCAATTCATATCAACAAGGTAATAAAATATGAACTCTGTAATAATTTACTAATCATTTTTTATAGATTTTTTGTTAAACAGATTTGAAAATGAGACTGAGGCTACTAGAGACAGGGCTGGAGGAAGATCAGGAGGTATATGACCTTGACGTAATATAATCATTTTTGACCATATTATTAAAAGATTTTTTTACCAATTAGAAATGTCAATCTTAATCTTAATTATGTATTTTTCCTATTAATTGTTAATTGTTAAGTTTTCTGATGTTCCTTTGTAAAGTGTAAAACACTAATTTTGTTTTGTTTCAATAGCGGTTTTAAGGTACTGTAAAATTATAATTCTAACCCTCCTAAAACAATTGAAAAGACGTATGAAATATTGTTTTTCAGTGCTTTTTAATGGTTGTAAAAACCATCGATACACCGTATAACGATGTTATCATTTTGGGGTTGTCAAAGCGTTCGTTAAACCATCGGAAAAGCGTATAAAATATTGTTTTCATGACGCTTTGAAAACGTTGTTAAATACAATCGATACACCGTGGAATGATGTTATCATTTTGGAGTTGTAACAACGCTTTTTCCCACCGTGTATCAACCGTTCACAACGCTTTTACAACGCATTTCCGATGGTTTTTTTCTGACTGGGTTATTTTAGTTCATGAAGATTAGTAGATTTTAGTTAAATTTTTAACAATATGAGTAAATGTTCCTTATTTGAATAATTTTTTGCTAACTTTAATGACGTGAACTAAAAATAAAAAAAAAAAGTTGTATACAAATATAGTGCACACTTTTACTACAAAATAAAATAGTTCATATTTTCCTAAAATGGCAGAAGTTTGCTAAAATTGAGTTCATAAGTCTCTCAAATGAGTAAATTTTACTAAATTTGTAACTGTCATGAACTTCGTATAACGCTAAAGACATTTCAACAATTTTTAAATCCCATTTTTTCTTTCAACATATAAAATTTTCTTAAACAAGAGAAAAAAAAATATTTTTAATAAATTTTCTTTGATTTGACAAAAAGTATCAACTTATTTGTAACATGTTGCAATTAGAAAACTATTTTAGTTAAAATTTTCTAAAATAAACCTACATTTTCTTCCACGGTGGGTTTTGTAACATGTTGCAATTAGAAAACTATTTTAATTAAAATTTTCTAAAATAAACCTACATTTTCTTCCACGGTGGGTTCCCTTTTTTTTGGGTGTATTGAATGATATTTAACAGCCATGCCAAAAGTGGCCCATATCAGTCCATAATCATATATAGCCCCCATATAAACCGATCCCGATATTTGGTTTTGGAGCCTCTTGGAGGAGCAAATTTCATCCGAGTCAGTTGAAATTTGGTACATTGTGCTATTATATGGCTGTTAAAACCATGCCCAACTAGGTCCATATCGGTCTATAGTCACACAAAAATTGGTCCATATCAAGTTCATAATTGTATATAGCCCCCATATAAGCGTCACCCATATTTCAATTCTGGCTCCCTACGTACCGTGCAAAAGTCCATATCGATTCGTAATTATTTGTAGACTTACATACTTTTTGTCTAATATGTACCACGTGTAGACTAACTCACAATTTAGAAAACGATTTAAGATACCACAATCCAAGTAATTCGATTGTGAATGACAGTCTTTCGTAGAAGTTTCTACGCAATCCATGGTGGAGGGTACATACGATTCGGCCTGGCCGAACTTACGGCCGTATATACTTGTTTCGTCTAAAAGATTGAATTTTGGATTTTTTTATGGAATTGTAGTTTATTAAAAAGTAGATACACAGAAAACTAGTCAGTTGTAATACTGACACTAAAATTAAATAACATATCGATGTCTACATTCCAAAGTGAATTTTACAGGAAACAGGGAACAAGTTTTGTTTTTTGAAAATTTTCAAAACCCGTACAAGATAGAAATTCCCTTATTTTCGGTCTTAAAATCATACACACAAAAAAATAATTCATTTAATTTATGAATAGTGTTCCAAAAATTTTTCCAAACACGGAATTCATAAATTGTATGAAAAAAGTTCATAAATTAAAAAATACAGGTTTTCATTGGCTACGAATGTATACATAATATTAATGAAATTTTTAATATTATAAATGAAGTATACATAATTTTCGACATTCAAAATATGTATTTTTATACAATATATATTAAAAATGTCATGCATTAAATATAGCTCTTCTTTTCTTTTTTCTTTTTCGATTTTCCCCTAATTCTTAATTGGTCAAAATGTATGAACCCATTTATTAAAAACCGCATTAAAGTCCTGCGAGTTAAAAAAACATTTTATAATATTTTTTATTACTTATAAATATGATCACCAATGCTTCCAGTTAATTAATAAAATTGTTTTATTTCGTCAACCTTTTTCGCCAATAAATAATCTTCGAATCGCGACGGCGACTCAAACTGAACTGAAAAAACCAAACACAGCAAAGCCACGTGTTGCCTTCAAAAACATTATGTTTCGTTTTTGTCTTGTATTGTATGCTTGTATTGTCAGTGATTCCAACTCCCGAAGGTCAAAAAGCACCAAAAATATATTTTAAATTCTAACATACCTCCTCCCACCACAAACTACTAAAGCCAGCTAAATTTCAATGCTCTACTAAAACTTCCAAAGATGTATTATAGAACTTTTTGAAGCATGATTTGATTATGAAATTATTAACTTCTATTCAAGTGTACACCTTGATAAGTTTGAATGTTTTCATCCAATTCAATTTGATCAGTATTGTCTTTAAAATTTCACACTATTTTTGTCAGACATTTTTTCGACATAAAATTTCGAAATATTAATATTGGGAGTATATTTCTAATTTCAGTTATGAGTGCTTATGTGAATTTATTACAAATGTTTTTAATGACATCTTTATCAAGTTCAGAAATTCGTCACCCGCCGCTAAGCGTTTCTAAAGAATACCCTAAATACCAATATTGATTAAAAAAAGAGTCAATACCACCTTCATAACAATCAAATTCTATATTTGGCAGTACAGTTGAGTTTCTTAAGTTTTTGAAAGTCTAATCCGAATTTTTGTATGAAAAGATATTTTATTCTGTTAGTTAATACTGTTCAAATTGAAAAAAGCTCCAAAAGCACTAAATAAAAATGCCAGAAAGCACCAAGTTGGTGCTTCTTTTGAAAAGGCACTAAAAAGGCAATCTGGTGCTTTTTGGAAATATGACAGCACTAAATTTGGTGCTAAAAGCACCAAATTGGCATCACTGTGTATTGTATACATATGAGAGTAACTCTATGTTGTGGCTCTCTCAAGCTAAGAGAAAACCAGTATTTTTGGATATATTATGTAAAGTTTCATTAATTTTATGGAAGAATCCATGCGCATTATTAAAAATTGCTTAATTTAATAACAAGTATTGACGAATAAAAAAATACATCTATTTCTTGAAAGAGTCCATAAATTTTCAAAAATGTACACATTTATGTACTAATTCATATTTTATTTTTTTGTGTGTATGTTATATATTTTTTTAGTATGTACGAACTCAAAATAGTGATAATAGAACATGGCTAAAAATTACTTAGACCACTTTAGACCGAACACAGCTTTTTGCCCTTTTTGGATTGGACATTTTTTAAAACTTTAGACACAGGCTAAGTACAATAGTAACCATAACTTTTGATAGAAATGTCCAATAAATTCGATCTTTTGACAGGATGCAATACACATCAATCCGAATAAAAAACAGAGAACTCCATCAAAACATGCTAAGTCGGCTTAGCGTACTCTGGAATAAGGGCATCGATATATTGCAAAAAGTTTTTTTTTTGCAAACATTTTTCCCATCCCAACGAATTTTTCTGTATTCCAAGTATGTCTTAACATTTTTATGAACTAACTGGCAGTAAAATTTCAATGTCATACTAAGACAGAAGAAGTTTTTCGTTCACTTCTCAAAGCTATTAAGCATGAACTAACTACACACCGAAAAAACAGTGAACTACCCACCAGGAAGAACTATTTTGGTTAATTTTAGAAAATTTTGTTATGTTATTTTTAGAAAACTATAACTAAACAGTATTAAACACGCTGACATCACAAAAATAAGAAAATATTTTTCGACATATTCAAAAAAATTTATTAGACATAATTATTTTTGTTTCACTTTTTAAAGAAATTGTTGTAGTTTGAAAAAAAAATTGGAGTTCAAAATTGCAAGAATGTCTTTAGTGCCATACGAAGTTCAAGATGGACGAATTTGCAGTAAAATGTACAAAGTTGAAGAAATTCCAAACTATTTGGTGGGAAACACGAATTTAGTAAATCTTTATCCTTCATTTGTGTAGTTTTTTTCTCTTTTTTAGCTAATTTAACTAACTTGCGCAAAAAAATATTAAAGTAAAGCAAACTTTCTCCAAACATAATAATCCCATGAATTAAATGAAGTTAAATTCGCTTTAGTGAAATAAAGAGTTATCTTTTTTTGAGTAAATATTAGCAATAAGAGAGGTGGCGAATTGGTTGAGAAGTAATGTTCCCAAATGTGGGTATTAATATATACCTGCAATAAAATCCTTGGACTATGTCTTCCTCAACTCGAGAACGGCCATCGACTGCCGCAAATCTCTCAATAAGATGGCTGAGCAGTACAATATTCACCTAATATGGATGCCTGGACATAGGAACATACCGGAGAACTGCGAAGCGGATGAGTTGGCAAGACTAGGGACTACCTTACATATTCCAGGGGAACTAGAATCTGTTGGTATGCCCCTAGCTACCTGCAAGCTCATGCTGCGTGAGAAGGCTGTTATGATGGCAAATGTTCGATGGGAGAAGGGCTGTAACGACACCAAGCAAATGTGGCCCCTTTTAAACTTAAACCGCACACTAGATATGCTAGTGTTCTCGAGACGTCAGATATCACTCCTGATATTTGCTATAACGGGTAGCTGCCTGATATGCGATTTTGCAAAAACTAGTCGCGAAGTATAATGACTATTGTATGAACTGTCATGATGTGGACGAAAAGGAATCAATTAAACACCTCTTGTGTGAGTGTCCTGCATTTTGTGTGAGGCGTAAGCGAATTTTAGGGGCATATAGCTTCAGATTACTGGCGGACCTGGAAAACGTTAATTTAAGCAGTCTGCTAATGTTTTTGGAACAATCTGGTTGGTTCAACAAAGAAAAATAATCAAGAAGGTCCAGCGGTTGAAACTAGAAGTGCCCATATGTATTAGGTACTTTTAGGTAATGTGGTATCACAATCAACTGAATAGTCTAAGTGAGCCTGAATCTTAATCGGGCTGCCACTTTAACCTAACCTAACCTTTTTTGAGTGCAGCGTGATTAAAATAGTCGTAGGGGTCAGTCCCTACGAGTTTTTCTTAATTTTTAGTTGATAAATGGTAGTTAAAAATCCAAAAGTCTCCGAAAATTTTCGTTAATATAATTAATTTGGAAAACAATTTAGTTCACTTCTCGCACGAGATAGTTCGTTTTTCCCATAACATAGTTTACTTTTCGGTGTAGGTTTTCCATTGCGGTCATTGTACTTTGCTGTTTGATATTTAAAAATGTTTAGATCTCTGTCATCCTAAATTGTTCTGCGTAATTCTATTTCTAGTTCCTCGGCAAGGATCTCCTTTTGTCTTGTCGATTACAAGCTCAAACTGTCAAGTGTTGCAGCATAAAAATTTTTTTAATATTTGGAAATTTCATGTGTTTCCTTAAAACAAGCTTTTAGTCCAAATCTAGGCATACTAAGGATAAATCGTCATTTCTGGGAACAGTAGACAGAATTCTGAAAAAGCTCAACCAAAAGTGTATCTCTCTTTGAAATTCCGATTTTTGCAATATTCAAATCCTGTTCAAATCGAATTGTTACGTTGCTTAAAATTGACTTTTAACGTCTATGACGATAAATCGTCATTTCTGGGAACAGTAGACAGAATTCTGAAAAAGCTCAACCAAAAGTGTATCTCTCTTTGAAATTCTGATTTTTGCAATATTCAAATACTGTTCAAATCGAATTGTTACGTTGCTTAAAATTGACTTTTAACGTCGAATAATATTTTTGGAGTTTTCTACAAAATACTCCCACCTGTTCTGGTTTACGAATTCGCAAAATGCAAAATTTTCCTCTTTCGCTAGTTTCCGAACCACAATGATATATAATACGAAATTTTTATATACTTTTCCTATGGATAAGGAAATTAAAAGGAAGAAATTTCTTGGCAAAATATGAAGTGGTTCAGAAGTTATTTACAGATAAAAATTTTGCGTTTTGCGAATTCGTAAACCAGAACATGGGGGACTGTTCTAGTTAAAAGTAGTGGCAAAATTGCTCATTTCTTAACTTCATCCTTTCATGATGTCCAAACCAAAGATCTTGACGAATGAAAAACATCATATTTTTTTTAAATTTATTTTAATAATTTTTAATCCTTTGTGGTTTGTTTTGACTTAGTTTGATGTTTTGTTGAGTTTATGCAGGTACTTATAGCAATACTCAAGGATTTGCGGTGTGCCAACGTTTATAGAATTCCAAGAATAATAATCGTATTTAGCTTTGAGAAGTAAATTAAGGCGCCACGTTAGAGGCAATCATGGAAACCAAAGAAAGGAACCCAAACCAAAGTTGCCAGACTACCATATTTAGATGAAAGGATGAAGCCAAGCAGACAGGCATTAGCATAACATATTGCTTAATTAAATTGGGGGCCCTTTGTAATAAAGAGAAGACAGGAAGATCTGTCCGTCTACTCGTTCATCCGCATACACATTTGCTTTTCCTTTGCTTCGAAACATGATTAGAGTTTGATTTCCTTCCCATTTTCTTTCGCAGTGGCTTAATTAAGTTTCTCCTAGTAATTTATCTTCATTCTCGGATGTCGGATGTGCAGCATGTATACAAAATCCTTTGAACAAGATAGAATGGCGAATATTTTTCCTCTCCTTTCCAGGATAAAAGCCTGCAGCTAAATACGGAAAGGAATATATAGGGGTTCTTCTATAAAGGGCAAAAAGTAGAGGCATCAATGAATGATGGAGTAGCAATAACCATTAGCGATATGAAAGTATCGGTCGTTTGGAACACTAAACGCTTTGTTCGATGTCATAAAAAATTACTCTATGCTATTTTTATGGTCGTTGCTTATCATCAATTTCAAATGACGAAGTCAATGACATAGATGGTGCTGGCAAAAGCCACCAAATCTATGTGACACTCTAAGAAATGATTGGAGGTACAGCTATAATAAAATTTTTTGGTAAATTGATTAGTTGACAAGCCTCCATTATTAGCACCCAACCTTAGGCGAGTGTCAGATCTGAGTCATTCAATTCATTGCAAAGGATCCTTTGGCAAAGCATGAACAATTTTCTTTAACTTGATTCTCTTGAACACAGGATTGGAATTTGAAATTAATCATACACCATAAAATTATTTTTTGTAACAATCGCTTAGCATTTAGTTACAATTTTTTTTTTGTAACTATCGCTTAGCATTTTACATAAAATGAAATCTTAATCTTAAATTTAAAATGAAAATTTTTTCAAATCGAATGAACCTTTTTACACCCACCCCCATAGAATGGTGACGGGGGTGTAATAAGTTTGTCGTTCCGTTTGTAACACATCGAAATATCGTTTTTCGACTATATAAAGTATATATATTCTTGATCAGGGAGAAATTGTAAAACGATATAAGTATGTCCGTCTGGACGTCTGTCTGTTTGTTGTAATCACGCTACAGTCCTCAATAATGGCGCTATCGTCCTGAAATTTGGTACAGGTTCGTCGTTTGTCTGCACGCAGCAGAATTGTTTCACCTAAAACCGCTTGATTTTCCCAAAAAATAGCTAAAAAAACAAGTAAGGAAAGTCTAAAGTCGGGCGGGGCCGACTATATTATACCCTGCACCACTTTGTAGATCTAAATTTTCGATACCACATCACATCCGTCAAATGTGTTGGGGGCTATATATAAAGGTTTGTCCCAAATACATACATTTAAATATCACTCGATTTGGACAGAATTTGATAGACTTTTACAAAATCTATAGACTCAAAATTTAAGTTTGCTAATGCACTAGGGTGGAACACAATTTTAGTGAAAAAAATATGGGAAACATTTAAACCTGAAGCAATTTTAAGGAAACTTCGCAAAAGTTTATTTATGATTTATCGCTCGATATATATGTATTAGAAGTATAGGAAAATTAGAGTCATTTTTACAACTTTTCGACTAAGCAGTGGCGATTTAACAAGGACAATGTTGGTATTTTGACCATTTTTGTCGAAATCAGAAAAACATATATATGGGAGCTATATCTAAATCTGAACCGATTTCAATCAAATTTGGCACACATGACTATATTACTAATTGTACCCCTAGTGCAAAATTTCAACCAAATTGGTCCAAAACTCTGCCTTCTGGGGCCATATATGGTTAGGTTAGGTTAAAGTGGCAGCCCGATTAAGATTCAGGCTCACTTAGACTATTCAGTCCATTGTGATACCACATTAACTAAAAGTACCTATTACATATGGGCACTTCTAGTTTTAACCGTTGAACCTTCTCGATTATTTTCTTCTGTTGAACCAACCAGATTGTTCCAAAAACATTAGCAGACTGCTTAAGTTAACGTTTTCCAGGTCCTCCAATAACCTCAAGCTATATGCTCATTATACTTCGCACCAATAGTTTTTGCAAAATCGCCTATCAGGCAGCGACCCGTTATAGCAGATATCAGGAGTGATATCTGGCGTCTCGAGAACACTATCATATCTAGTGTGCGGTTTAAGTTTAAATGGGGCCATATTTCCTTGGTGTCGTTACAGCCTTTGCAATTCTCCCATCGAACATTTGCCATCATATATATATATATATATATATATATATATATATATATATATATATATATATATATATATATATATATATATATATATATATATATATATATATATATATATATATATATATATATATATATATATATATATATATATATATATATATATATATATATATATATATATATATATATATATATATATATATATATATATATATATATATATATATATATATATATATATATATATATATATATATATATATATATATATATATATATATATATATATATATATATATATATATATATATATATATATATATATATATATATATATGGAAGCTATATCTAAATCTGAACCGATTTCAATCAAATTTGGCACAAATGTGGCTCCAGCAGCCACAGTTTTATACCGATTTGCTTGAAATTTTGTACAAACATAACACGTAGTCGTATAGTCAAGTGTGCAAAATTTGATTGAAATCGGTTCAGATTTCTTTCGCCCGAAAGATATATATGGGAGCTATATCTAAATCTGAACCGATTTCTTCCAAAATCAATAGGGTTCTATTCTGACCAAAATTAGGAACATGTGCCAAATTTGAAGACTTTGATCACAAAAATGTGTTCACAGACAGACGGACGGATGGACGGACGGACGGACGGACGGACAGACGGACATGGTTATTTCGACTCAGGGACCCACCCTGAGCATTATTGCCAAAGACACCAGGTGTCTATCTCGTCTCCTTCTGGGTGTTACAAACATATGCACTAACTTATAATACCCTGTTCCACAATGTGGCGCAGGGTATAAAAAAGCTAAAAAAAAATAGCTAGGAAAATTTTTTGTACCAAAAGTCACATTTTGATTGAAATTTAAGAATCTTATTTCAGCTTTATTTCACTTGAAATGCATATTAATTTAATTATATTAATTTTAATTGTACCTCTGTACCAATATCTAAGTCATATTAGCTCCGTTTGATTTTGGTATTGATTCAGAGTCAAATTTGAATTCATTCGTTTTTCCCGAGAGAAGTTCACCAATGTGGTATCACAATAGACTGAATAGTCTAAGTGAGCTTGATTCATCATGCTGCCACCTAACCTAACCTAACCATCATGAGCTATCAAAGTCCTTTAAAAACGTGCTAACGACAACTTACATTTCCAAACTCAGACTCGACTTCAAGTAGACATTTTTCTACGTATCAAGTAAAAACATCTTTAAAATAAAGCGTTGAAAACGCTCCAAAACCAAATCTCGGGATCGGTTTATATGGGGTCTATATATGATTATGGACTGATATTGACCACTTTTGACATGGTTGTTAAATATCATATACTACACACAAAAAATTTTTTTTCTGATTCAATCACGAAATTAATTGATCCAATTAACTTTTAATTGAAATGTCTTCAATCACAGAAATGATAGTATCAATTAAAAAATTAATTGAAGGTCAATTAAAAAGTTAATTGATCCAATTAAAAAATTAATTGATGCTATTATTTTTGTGATTGATTTTTGTTTCAATTAAAAAATTTGTTGAATCAATTAAATTTTTAATTGAATATTTTTTAAAACTCAATTAAAATTTTAATTGGAAAAATTTTCGTGAAATTTTTTTGTGTGTACCACCACGTACCACATTTCAACCAGATCGAATGAATTTTGCTTCTCCAAAAGGCACCGGAGGTCAAATCTGGGGATCGGTTTATATGGGGGGCTATATGTAATTATGGACCGATTTCGACCAATTTTTGCATGCGTGTTTGAGGCCATATATTAACACCACGTACCAAATATCAACTGAATCAGATGAATTTTGGTCTTCCAACAGGTCAAATCTGGTGATCGGTTTATATGGGGGCTATATATAATTGTGAACCGATGTGGTTGTTAAAGACCATATACTAACATCATGTACCAAATTTCAGACGGATCGGATTAAATTTGCTCCTCCACGAGGCTACGAAAGCCAAATCGGGGGATCGGTTTATATGGGGGCTATATATAATTATGGACCGATTTCGACCAATTTTTGCATGGGTGTTTGAGGTCATATATAAACACCATGTACCAAATTTCAGCCGGAATTTGCTTTTCTTAGAGGGTCTGCAAGCCAAATTGGGGGGTCCGTTTATATGGGGGCTATACGTACAAGTGGGCCGATATGGCCCATTTGCAATACCATCCGACCTAAATGTATAACCACTACTTGTGCCAAGTTTCAAGTCGACAGCTTGTTTCGTTCGGAAATTAGCATGATTTCAACAGGCGGACGGACGGACATGCTCAGATCGACTCAGAATTTCACCACGACCCAGAACATATATACTTTATGGGGTCTTAGAGCAATATTTCGATGTGTTAAAAACGGAATGACAAACTTAATATACCCCCATCCTATGGTGGAGGGTATAAAAAAACAAGTCTAGCGAGAAAATAGCTAAATTGGCAACGCTGGCACGCAGGCCAAGTTTGAAGATGGGCTATATCGGTCCATGTTTTCATATAGCTCCCATATAAACCGATCCCCCGATTTGGCACCTTGGGCTTCTAGAAATCATAGTTTTTATTCGATTTGTCTGAAATTGGAAATCTAGAGGTTTTTTAGGACCATAAATAGGTGTTTGGAATATATTGTTTGTCGGTATATATACCTCTGTAGGGTTTTCAGAACCACAATTAGGTGTGTATCGGTGCATGTTTTTGCCATAGCACCCATATGGATTGATCTCCCGATTTAAATCCTTGGTCGTCTATAAACTGTTGTTTTTGGTCTGGCCGATTTCACTTCTTGATGGTATTGAAGACGCACTAATCATGAAAATTTCTCAAAACTGAGATTTTACTTCTCGTAATCATTTGAATAATGAGGGTAAAAATCTACAGATTTTAGATTTCATATCAGGGCGCTACTTAATCTTTTACTTGCACACTTGCACGAGATGTTTATGACTCCTCTAAAACTCAAATAAAAATGGTTCTAATAAATCCAGAATCTGATCTAGTCTTCACAGGTAGAATATTTAAATTTATTTTCGGGAAGCGTACTGGTTAAACTGACCGGCTTGGGAGAATATCTGTCATCAACATCCCCCCTGAAATTCTGTATATTATCAACCCACAACAACGAAGAGTTTTCAATTTCATATTTGATTCATGGTGGTGGGTATTTAAGATTCGGCCCGGACGAACTTACTGCTATATATACTTGTTTCAAACTAAAATCAAACCAATTATCAATCAAATGAAATCTATAGTTCACCTTAAAAATATTTAAGGATTAAACGTATAAAATGGGCATTTTAAGAATATCGTTAAGTTCATTCCCTAATTTGGTCATAAACTGATCGCCATATGCCTTTATGCTGTAATTTTAGAATAATTCGATAAAATGATCGGCAATAAATATAATAAACATATTAAAAAGCAAAATATCGATGATTTTAAAGTTGGTATATCACAAAAATGAATTTTGGAAGAGTGCATTGCCCACAAAACTGCGTCTGGTGTTAAAAACAGAGGATGCACAAAAACTGTGCACTGACTGTGTGAAAACTGTGCACTGACTGTGTGAAGAAAACTTAAGACTACGCCAGAAGAACATCATATAATGAAATGAACTATGCAACAATTCACTCATATAACATTTATAGAAGTCAAAAATTAAGTTCAACTGGAATATATCAACCATAGGTTAGTTTAGGTGGCAGTTCGATGTATCAGGCTCACTTAGACTATTCAGTCCATTGTGATACCACAATGGTGAACTTCTCCTTATCACTGAGTGCTGCCCGATTCCATGTTAAGCTCAATGACAAGGGACCTCCTTTTTACAACCGAGTCCGACGAATGGTGTTCCACGGTGTTCCACATTGCAGTGAAACCACTTAGAGAAGCTTTGAAACCCTCAGAAATGTCACCAGCATTACTGAGGTGGGATAATCCACCGCTGAAAAACTTTTTGGTATTCGGTCGAAGCAGGAATCGAACCCACGACCTTGTGTATGCAAGGCGGGCATGTTAACCATTGCACCACGGTGGCTCCCAACCTCCAAACTTCGTCTTAAAACAACTCAATCCTCCATTTTTGGATGGGCCTACACTGAAAAAATATTGTCGTGAGGTCAAAGATTTCATGTCTTTAAAATACGAATACAAATTTTGCTTAGCATAGAAGACGCATTTCTCTAAAATAAAGTTATTTTCCTTGTCCAAAAGTCGATAAACTTTTCAACGAAGTCGTATTGTCCTTATAATTAAGTGATTTGACTTAAAAATGGGTATCTTAACATGAAAGAAAAAATTTATAGGCTAAGGTCAACTTGACTTTAATAATTCAGAAAAATTCTTTAAATTTAATGAAATTGTCTTTAAATTTGTTGTCTTTTTGCATCTTGACTACAAAGCAAAAAATCGTTCAAATATAGGACATGTTTTTCAAAACTTTATTTTAAAGAAGTTTTTTACTTCAAACATAGCATAATTTCTACTGGAAGTCGAGTCCTAATTTGGAAAATAAAGTTGCCGTTAACTCGTTTTTAAAGGACTTTTATAGCATATGAAGTAAAAAAGCTGGGAAGGCGAAAAATTAAAATTTGCTTCCTAGAAGCAAGTACACAAAACCTAAATTTAAAAGAGAATTGTGTCTTAAAATTATCCTTACGTGTATTCTCCGCTTCTTTGGCTCGGAATCAATACCAAATTTTTTAAAGTAAAGATAAAATCTTTGGAACCGAGTATGCTTTTTTTTCAGTGTAGGCTGGTTATTTGGATTTTATTTATTTTTAGAACATGTATGTTAAGAGGTTTTTGTTTGCTGACCGCCGACTAAATAGGCCGGCCTCTACAGCCGGATTGTCCTTTCGCTAATTTTTAAATCTAAAAAGATGCGTATATGACTAAAAGATGCTGTGGGATCGTTTTGTCGTGAAGTTTCATGTGGTCTTCCCCCAGAATGTGTGGGATATGTGCGACCAGTCTGCAAAAACTTTTTAATTAGCCTTGAAATTATTGATCTGTTCATCGAATATTTTGCACTCAATTTATGTCTTGGTAACCCAGCAAAAAAAGCGTTTTCTTTTTGGATCTGGAAGTGGTGCAAAATTGACACAGAAGCGATGAATTTGACATGGGCTTTTCATAGGAGGGATGTCCACCATTTCAACAGCCGTTGCACTGAATATGCATCACTTCTTCAGGTGTCATCCGAATTCAGTGTTTTTGATGTGAATGGAAAAATTTTGTAATATTTTGCCAAATAAATAATTTTTATATACACTGAAAAATATATTGTCGCGAATCCAAAGATTTCATGTCTTTAAAATACAAATGCTAATTTTGCTTAGAATGGAAGACGCATTTCTCTGTTATAAAGTTTTTTTTTCCTTGTCCAAAAGTCAATAAACATTTCAATGAAGTCATCTTGTCCTTATTATTAAGTGATTCGACGTAAAAATGGGTATCTTAACATGAAAGAAAATTTCGTTTGACTAAGGTCAACTTGACTTTAAGAATTCAGCAATATTATTCAAAATTAATGAGATGGTCTTTAAATTTGCTGACTTTTTGCATCTTGACTACAACGCGAAAAATCGTTCAAAATTAGGATATGTTTTTCAAAACTTTATTTTAAAGACTTTTTTAATTGAAACATGGCATAATTTTCACTTGAAGACAAGTCTGAATTCGAAATTTGGTGCTTTAACATATTTTTAAAGGACTTTGATAGCACATGAAGACAAAGGTAAAAAAATTAGAATTTGTTTACTAGAGACAAGTACGCAAAACCTAAATTTAAAAGAGAATTGTGTCGTAAAAGTATCCTTACTTCAATTCTTCGCAAAATCTTTGGAAAAGGGCATGCTTTTTTTCAGTGTATTTTTATGATTTTTAATGCATTCTAACGCTTGTCTGGACCGTTTGACCCCAAAAATTCGATATTATTCTAGAATGGATTTAGCAAATTTTTCGACAAAATTTAAAAAATATTTACCATTCTATTATTTTTTACTCTGTTTTTAACCTTTTTGAAACCAACAAAGTAAAAATTACCTATAAAATAATATGAACAAATTGAAATAAAAGAACTTCCAGAGTAGTTAAAATAAAGAGCATCTTTTGGAGGTCATTTTTGGAAGTGCTTTTAATGTTGTACCTTTAGAGGTAATTCCAAATTATTTTGCTGGGAAGTCAAATCTCCAGTCGTCAAGTATTCCAATTTAAAAATTCACTTGATTACATATTGCTCGCCATTACTTCTATTTCAACGAAATCTTTACAATGATTACAATGACAATTTTTGCATTAATTCTTACTTGTTCTTCTTCTTAGCACAGAATCATAATTTTTTGTACCGTTAAGTAGAACAACAATGTCGCAGTAGCGTA
Source organism: Haematobia irritans (assembly GCF_050003625.1). NCBI lineage: Eukaryota > Metazoa > Arthropoda > Insecta > Diptera > Muscidae > Haematobia > Haematobia irritans. Next base: position 86,934,968 of record NC_134400.1, read on the forward strand.
GTTTTACCAACAGAAGAAAACTTCATTGGTCTAAAATTTCCTATATTTAAAGATCTCGATCAGCGTTCTAACAAGTGTCACAAAAGATGTCGTTGGGGATAAAAGATGGGGCACTATTATATAAAAAGTGACACACTTTTTTGTAAATTCCAAAAAAACGAATTAAATTAAATATATTTTTTTTAAAAATTGTCTACAGTATTTTGAAGTCGCTATTTATCGAATTAAATCAAACTAAACCCAACACTAATTTTCTCTACTACAACGAAAATCACACCTTGAAATTTACAGTTCAGGGGAGAACACGACTTAATTACTGCATACAGTTTTGCTTTGTCTATTTTTAGGCGTCACAATTTTACTCTTGGTACGAGAAGGAAAGATCGATCAAAACTGTAGTATTGGACGTATTCAAGTTGAATTGTATGTTAAATATGGGTACCTAAGTTCGAGTTTAAGGCTAGTACCCACCATAAACTCGATCTTAGCACCCACATTTAACATAAAATTATGTTCGTCTTTCACAAATGAAAATCAGTAAAATTGTAACTTAGTGGACAATAATTCAAAACCCAACAAACATATTTGGAAGTTGTTCTAAAGGCACAGCTTTAAAAACACTTCCAAGCCCATGTTAAATTCAACGTTCAGTAAAAAAAAGCTTCGCCAAAAAGTAGTGAAAATGTTCTTTTTGGATCTGGAATTGGTGCAAAATTGGCCCAGAAGCGATGAATTGGCAATTTTTCTAGACTGGATTTAGAATTTTTTTGACAAAATTTTAATAATAATAATTTTGTACTATGTTATTAATTAGCAATCTATTTTTAACCTATTTGAGACAAAAAAAGTTAAAATTACTGATTAAAAATATGAAAAAAATTGGGTCGCTTCTGCGCCAATTTTGCACAACTTCCGAATCCAAAAATAACATCCCATTCCCTACTTTTTGGCGACGCTTTTTTAACACACATTGATATGGTACAAATTAACCACCTGTATGATATCACAAATGGCTTGTTATTCTATATATATCAGGCAAACTTATGCTTAACCTTCATGTAAATTTAATTTTGGGGAAGTTTTGTTTGTTTTTTCTCCGTTTAAGTTTTAGTTTACCGGATGTAATCGTATGACCACCCATGTCTCTGTGGAATTTTAATTTGCCATAATCGCTTCAATAACTTTGAGGAAAATTAAAAAAGTTTCTCCCAAATAAGTGACATGATTTGTGTGCCAAACTCTAGTCAACTCCCTGCCTTCAATTCTTTTCCTGATCACCATCCAATGTGAGGAAGTTTTCGATGGAGTTAGAAAGGTTTTTTGAAGTTCTGCATTAGTTTGTTTTGGGGGTAGCTGACACCTATGTAGTCATGCTGATGTTGTACTCTACGAACTGCCATTTCAATTGAGTCGTTAGGACGTTAAGCCCACAACCAGGGTTGCCAATAAAATTTCAAGAAAAATTGCCACTTCTTTCCGAAGAAATCGTCATTTCTATTTTAAAAATCGTCAAAAAATCTGCAATGTAAATAATATTAAAACCAAACTAATTTTTTGGTTACAAACAAAAGTACACAGAAAAAAATATCACCAAAATATTTCCAATTAAAAAGTTAATTGAAGTTGAAATTTTTTTCAATTAATAAATTAATTGGTACAATTAACTTTTTAATCAAGATAGAAACATTAAGTTAATTAAGTCAATGATTGAACATTTTAAAATTTTTAATTAAAAAGTTAATTGATACAATTAACTTTTAATCAAATTCGGAAGACTAAGTCAGTTTATGATGATGATGAACATTTTTTTTTTTTAATTTTTAGTTAAAATTTTTTTTTTCAAACAATCAATTGTTAATCCAAATAAAAATTCTAAGCCAATTCAGAATGTAATTGAAAATAGTTACCTTTTTTAATTAATAAATTAATTGAGTTTTGCAATCAACATCAATTAAATTTTTAATTGAATCAATTAAAAAATTAATTGAAATTTGGCAATGAAATCAATTAATTTTTTAATCAAGAATTTAATCAAGAATACAATAAGTGTCAAGAAAAAAGTAAAAACATTGTTAGCATTTGAATGAATTCTCAGGCCAAAAATTTGAAAATACTCATTTTTGATATTCAATGTCTTCTCATACAACCGAAACGATCTTTCAAAAATATAAAAACTCAAATTCATTGGAATTCGAGTGACTGCACGGATGAAAAAGACTGTTTATCATATGTTTGGCTATAAACATTATATGTTTGGAACACAATATTTTTGAGTGCAAGCATATAATGTTCATAAACTATCATAACATGTTTGGGACATATATGTTAATATGTTAGAACATATTATGTTTGGGACATAAACTGTTTGTAAATATAATATGCTTATATGCAAACATATATTAATTTAGAAATGGCCTATAAACATATATGTGTTTGGAAAGAGAAACTTTGAGAATATGCTGCAAGTAAAATAATGGAAGTAACCAATTGGCGCCTTAAAAATGTATCCACACAAAAAAAATTTCATTAACATTTTTTTCTACCAATGTATGTCCTAAGGTGAAACATAATATAAAGGGTGATTTGTTAAGAGCTTGATAACTTTTTTTAAAAAAAAAAACGCATACAATTTGCAAAATATCATCGGTTCTTTATTTGAAACGTTAGATTGGTCCATGACATTTACTTTTTGAAGATAATTTCATTTAAATGTTGACCGCGGCTGCGTCTCAGGTGGTCCATTCGGAAAGTCCAATTTTGGGCAACTTTTTCGAGCATTTCGGCCGGAATAGCCCGAATTTCTTCGGAAATGTTGTCTTCCAAAGCTGGAATAGTTGCTGGCTTATTTCTGTAGACTTTAGACTTGACGTAGCCCCACAAAAAATAGTCTAAAGGCGTCAAATCGCATGATCTTGGTGGCCAACTTACCGGTCCATTTCTTGAGATGAATTGTTCTCCGAAGTTTTCCCTCAAAATGGCCATAGAATCGCGAGCTGTGTGGCATGTAGCGCCATCTTGTTGAAACCACATGTCAACCAAGTTCAGTTCTTCCATTTTTGGCAACAAAAAGTTTGTTAGCATCGAACGATAGCGATCGCCATTCACCGTAACGTTGCGTCCAACAGCATCTTTGAAAAAATACGGTCCAATGATTCCACCAGCGTACAAACCACACCAAACAGTGCATTTTTCGGGATGCATGGGCAGTTCTTGAACGGCTTCTGGTTGCTCTTCACTCCAAATGCGGCAATTTTGCTTATTTACGTAGCCATTCAACCAGAAATGAGCCTCATCGCTGAACAAAATTTGTCGATAAAAAAGCGGATTTTCTGCCAACTTTTCTAGGGCCCATTCACTGAAAATTCGACGTTGTGGCTCGTTAGTAAGTCTATTCATGATGAAATGTCAAAGCATACTGAGCATCTTTCTCTTTGACACCATGTCTGAAATCCCACGTGATCTGTCAAATACTAATGCATGAAAATCCTAACCTCAAAAGAATCACCCTTTATTTGAACAATACAAACAATATTTTGTTTGGACCAATCGTGAAAATATATATGCTTGAAGCAAAATGTGTTTGGGGTATATGTTACAGAAGCGATTTTTTTTTGAGAGTGTAGAAACAACAAAACAAAATCTTATATAGGAATAAAATTTTCTATATAAATGAAATTTTCCAAATATTTTCTTAGAAATAAAATTCTGCAAGAATTTAACATACTATAGAAAAATTGCCAAAAATGTCCTATAGACAGAGAAATGTGCAAAAATTTTCTACAGATATAAAGTTTTGAGAAAGCTTTCTACCGAAATAAAATTTTGACAAAATTTTCTATAGAAATAAAATTTTCTATAGAAATAAAACCATCTTGCAGTCTATAGGGCTTTGCCCAAATAAATTTGACAAACATTATTTTCCTCTGTTGGTTAAGCTACACTTGTAGTTTAGTCAATGCATGGTTTTAAGCTGAAATCAAAAAAAAAACAACAACAATAGAAATACAATTTAGACGATATTTTCTATAGAAATAAAATTTTGAAAAGATTTTCTATAGAAATAAAATTTTTACAAAATTTTCTATAGAGATAAAATGTTGACTTTTTCTGCAGAAATAAAATGTTAACAAAATTGTCTATAAATTCAATATAAAACATTTCTTTCGAATAAAACAACATTTGTTTATATACTAACAAAAATTTGATCAACAACTTCAAACATTTTTTTTTTTATTTGTTGGATGTTTGGTAAAAATTACCCTCAAATTTTGGTGGATTATTTTTGGCACGAGTGGCAACAGTGGTACTAATACTGTGGTTATAAAATGAGGTATAGCTCCTACATGTATGAAATTTCTAGCAAAAACTCTTTTTTGCTGGCTCTGAACTGCTTCTATTCAAAACGGAGCTAATATCGTCATTTTTGGGGCAAAAAATCGGAAATTCGGCATTTGCTATTTTTTGAGTAAAAAATCGTCAAAATGCCGATAAATCGGCAAAATTGGCAGCCCTGTCCACAACACCAATAAAATGAAATTTCTCTCATTCCGCTCTCTACCACTTTAGTGGAGCAGAAGGATGTGTGAATGTTGCTGTGCAAAATCACATACTTGCAAATGAGCGCTTTAGCGTATTTGCGTGTGTGTGTGTGTATCTGTGCACGTGAGTATCATATAAAAACATTTTTTTGGTTACGTTCCATCACAAAATTATTGCTACATTGCCTGGAAAATTGTAAGCTGGCAGAAAATTATGCAGTGACTTTTCATCCTGTCCCATCAAGCTCGCTCGCTCGCTCGGCAACTAAGGAATGAAAAACCACATGCGATGCTCCAACAAAAGTGATTACTCCGCACCAAACCTAAAGGGGGCAACAATAGAGAACCAGATCTTCAATTTCCCCCTTTTTGCCAAGCCACAATGTGCTGCCTTCCTGTCAAAAAGTTAAATGGGTGGCAGCATATAAACATGAAATGGGCCTGTCTCTAATAAAAATAACACAAAAGGATGTAACACCAGTTGACATGTTGGCTTGCGTGCATCCTGATTTCTTTAAAACGTTTTTTTTTTTTTTTTGAATTTGTGGTTTCTTTTTTATTGCATTGATTTCAGGGAATACGTTAAATAATTAAAGGAGAAATTATTCTTTGTAGGAGCTGAGAATTCGGTAGTCAAAATAGAGGAGATGAATATTTACATGGATTAAATGGCATATTAAAATAGGACGGAGATCTCCCACTGGGCATATGGTATTACCAAAATCCCTGATAGATGTGTAAACATAATTATTTTCCTTATTGCCAATATGAAACTCTAATAATTTTTAGTTTTCTTTAGAGACATGAAAAACAAGCAACAAGAAACACAGATGAAGCATACAATTTTACTAAATTCAAAGTTCCTACAAAGTTATTCAGAATTTCGTTAAAATTTGAACATTTCGCCAAAATTGTTTCCACATTGAACTTCGTATGCCCCAAAAGACATTTTTATAAACTCTAGCTCGAATTTGTTTCATGATACATTTTTGAATTTGGTATTATTTTAAGGATATTTTAAGGAATATGACGGCTAGTAGGGCAAGTAAAGTAACATTGGCGTTGTGTTCTTATACACAGTGGTCTACACATACATCTTCCCGCATAGAAATCAAGACCGTAGTAAAACTAATGCTAAACTTAACCTATTTTTATTTTATTCTATTTTTTTCGAACTTGTCCACAGCCCAATGATACTTTCCTTACCAAGTATGTCTCAAAACTTGTAGGAACTAAAGTTGGTTACAAAAACCGTACACATAAGTTCAATGTGAAGTAAAACTGAAGAAAAATGAATTTGTACTGTATGGTACAAATGGTCATGATTCGGCGCCAAATGACTTTTTCTTTAGTTGTACTTCATTTGGTTCAACCCTAGTTTCGACGGAACACCGCAAAGTTTTTCAGCGGTGAATTATCTGGTGATATTTCTGAGTCGTTCGAAGCCTTTCTTAGTGGTTACACTACAATGTAGACTCGGCTATAAAATGGAGTTCTTCCCTTATCACTGAGTATAAGAGTGAAGGTCAAAATACACAAAAAATAAAAACAAAATAAAATATGAATTTGTATATAAATGTGTACTTTTGCATAATATATTGTTTTTTTATATGAATATTTTCATAAAAATGCATGAAACTTTACCTAACGTTTTCGAAAATAAGGGGGTTTTCTTGGCGTGAGAGAGCCACAACATAGCCTTACTCTCCTATGTGTACAATACAAAAATATAACACAAGCAATATAAGGCGCACACAATTTTTTTCTGGTTCAATTACGAAATTAATTGATCCAATTTATTTTTTAATTGAAATGTCTTCAATCAGGAAAATGATAGTATCAATTCATGAAAATGGGTGTTAGTCTTCCGAGTTTGATTAAAAAGTTAATTGTATCATTTAATTATAGCCTCCACCATAGGATGTGGGGTATATTAACTTTGTCATTCCGTTTGTAACACATCGAAATATTGCTCTAAGACCCCATAAAGTATATAAAGGGTGATACGGTCAAAATTTGGTCAATATAAACTTGACGTATTTCTTTCAATTTTGCATTTAAAAAACCTGAACACCCCTCATTTTGAAGGTGTGTGTGTGTAGAATGTTGCTACTATTTTGATTTTGGAATTCACTCTTCAGTTGTCAAAATGCCGTCCAAGCAAGAAGAGCAGCGTATCAAAATTTTGCTCGCGCATCGCGAAAATCCGAGCTACTCGCACGCAAAGCTGGCAAAATCGCAAAAAGTTGCCAAATCAACCGTTACAAATGTAATTAAAGTGTTTGGGGAACGTTTGTCGACAGCCAGGAAGTCTGGATCGGGGGGAAATCGAAAACCGGAAGCCGCTGAGACGACAAAGAGAGTTGCCGGTAGTTTCAAGCGAAACCCTAACCTCTCTCTCCGAGATGCCGCAAATAAGCTGGGTGTATCGTCTACAACCGTGCATCGAGCCAAAAAACGAGCCGGAATATCGACTTACAAGAAGGTAGTGACTCCAAATCGCTATGATAAACAAAATACGACGGCCAAAGCGCGATCCCGGAGGCTGTACACGACGATGCTGACGAAGTTTGACTGCGTGGTAATGGACGACGAAACCTACGTCAAAGCCGACTACAAGCAGCTTCCGGGACAGGAGTTTTATACGGCAAAAGGAAGGGGAAAGGTAGCAGATATTTTCAAGCACATAAAACTGTCAAAGTTCGCAAAGAAATATCTGGTTTGGCAAGCCATCTGTACCTGTGGCTTGAAAAGCAGCATTTTCATAGCTTCCGGGACTGTCAACCAAGAAATTTACGTGAAAGAGTGTTTGAATAAACGTCTGCTGCCTTTCCTGAAGAACACGGCTGTTCCGTACTGTTTTGGCCGGATTTGGCATCTTGTCATTACGGTAAAAAGGCCATGGAGTGGTACGCCGCCAACAACGTGCAGGTGGTTCCCAAGGACAAGAACCCTCCCAACATGCCAGAGCTCCGCCCAATTGAGAAATACTGGGCTATTGTCAATCAGAACCTTAAGAAGTCCAAAAAAAACTGCTAAGGACGAGCAGCAGTTCAAGGCAAACTGGCTTTCTGCGGCGAAGAAGGTGGACAAGGTGGCTGTACAAAATCTGATGGCAGGTGTCAAGCGTGAGACCCGGCAATTCGGATTTGGAAAAGCGAAAGCCTAACTGAATATTTTTCCTGAATTTTATACTAATTGAACTTGAAAAAGAAATTTAATTTGATTTTTTAAATAAACGATTTCACCGATTTACACGCGTTTTCCCTTGACCAAATTTTGACCGTATCACCCTTTATATTCTGTTGAAATCACGCTAACTTCCGAACGAAACAAGCAATCGACTTGAAGCTGGGCACAAGTAGTTGTTATTGATGTAGGTCCCCTTTTACGTATAGCCCCCATATAAACGGGCCCCCAAATTTGGCTTGCGAGTCCTCTAAGAGAAGCAAATTTCATCCGATCCGGCTGAAATTTGGTACATGGTGTAAGTATATGGTCTCTAATAACCATGCAAAAATTGGTCCACATCGGTCCATAATTATATAAAGCCCCCATATAAACCGATCCCCAGATTTGGCTTGCGGAGCCTCTAAGAGAAGCAACTTTCATCCGAACCGGCTGAAATTTGGTACATGATGTAAGTATATGGTCTCTAATGACCATGAAAAAAATTGGTCCACATCGGTCCATAATTATATATAGCCCCCATATAAACCGATCACCAGATTTGATCTCCGGAGCCTCTTGGAAGACCAAAATTCATCTGATTCAGTTGAAATTTGGTACGTGGTGTTAATATATGGCCTCAAACTCCCATGCAAACATTGGTCGGTATCGCTCCATAATTATATATAGGCCCCATATAAACCGATCCCTAGATTTGACCTCCAAAGCCCCTTGGAAGAGCAAAATTCTTCCCATTCGGTTGAAATTTGGTACGTGATGTTAGTATATGGTATCCAACAACCATGCAGGAATTGGTTCTTATCAGCCCATAATTATATATAGTTCCCATATAGACCGATCCCCAGATTTGACCTCCGGTGCCTTTTGGAGAAGCAAAATTCATCCGATCTGCTTGAAATTTGGTACGTGGAGGTAGTATATGGTATTTAGCAACAATGCTAAAAGTGGTCCATAATCATATATAGCCCCCATATAAACCGATCCCGAGATTGGAGCCTCTTGGAGGAGCAAATTATATCCGAGTCAGTTGAAATTTGGTACATTGTGCTAGTATATGGCCGTTAACAACCATGCCTAACTAGGTCCATATCGGTCTATAGTTATATATAGCCCTCAGATAAATCGATCCCCAATCACACAAAAATTGGTCCATATCAAGTTCATAATTGTATATAGCCCCCACATAAGCGACCCTCATATTTCAATTCTGGCTCTCTACGTATCGTGCAAAAAGTCCATATCGATTCGTAATTATTTGTAGACTTACCTATACATAACTTTTTTGTCTAATATATACCACGTATGGACTAACTCACAATTTAGAAAACGATGTTAAGAAGTTTTAAGATACCACAACCCAAGTAATTCAATTGTGGATGACATTCTTTCGTAGAAGTTTCTACGCAATCCATGGTGGCGGGTACATAAGATTCGGCCTGGCCGAACTTACGGCCTTGTTAATTGAAAATTGTTGTAACTTCAATCAACTTCTTAGTTGGAAATATTTTAGTCGTTTTTATTTTATTTCATCGACCACGATGAGTTAATTCTTATCTTCTAAAATGTATGATTTTTTTGTGTATTTCGAAGTAAAAATTGTATTGAGACTGTAGAACATTACAATTTTATGAATTACAATTTTAAATGCGAGCTAATTGGACATGAAGATTAAGGAATTGGTATTATTATGCTATTGAAAAGAAAATGTCAGGTACCCATCTTACAAGCCTGACTATACATATGTTTCAGTGTTGGCTAATCCACATTTCCATAGTCGCTAGTAAGATCTGGCTGGGTGAGATGATTCAATTTGGGTCTTATATGCTAATTTCTTATGGAAATTACATACGAGAATCATTTCTACCAAGTTGCATCATTTTTTCACCACCACTGTGCATCATCTTCTCATATACCTACAATCCCTTAATCTTATTTGTTTGATTTCAATTTGTTATTACATTACTGCAACAACAGATTACAATTTTAAATTTTAAACAAAAACTCAGCTAAGAAAATTATTGAAATTGTTTATGCTTTCAATTAAAATATTCACACTCAAAAAAGTGAACCTATCAGGAACGAAAATGTTGTTAAATTTTGGACATTTTTAACTAAACCGTATTTCACGACGAGCGCCCTTATCACAAATATACGAACATATTTTTATTTAAGTCGAATCTTATTTGCAAGTCATTTTTATATCCGGATTGTTAAGGTTTATCCGTTAGTTTAGGTTTAACCTACACTGAAAAAAATATAGTTGTCGTTAACTAGGTTTTAAAGGACTTTGATAGCCTATGAAAAAAAATCCTGAAAAAAACGAAAAATTAAAATGTGCTTCCTAGAAGCAATTACAGAAAATCCAAATTTAAAAGAGAATTGTTTCTTAAAAGTATCCTTACTTGTATTCTCCGCTTCTTTGGCTCGCAATCAACACTAAAATTTTTTTATACCCTCCACCATAGGATGTGGGGTATATTAAATTTGTAATTCCGTTCGTAACACATCGAAATATTGATCTAAGACCCCATAAAGTATATATTCTGGGTCGTGGTGAAATTCTGAGTCGATCTGAGCATGTCCGTCCGTCCGTCCGTCTGTTGAAATCACGCTAACTTCCGAACGAAACAAGCTATCGACTTGAAACTTGGCACAAGTAGTTGTTATTGATGTAGGTCGGATGATATTGCAAATGGGCCATATCGGTCCACTTTTACGTATAGCCCCTATATAAACGGGCCCCCAAATTTGGCTTGCGAGGCCTCTAAGAGAAGCAAATTTCATCCGATCCGGCTGAAATTTGGTACATGGTGTTAGTATATGGTCTCTAACAACCATGCAAAAATTGGTCCATATCGGTCCATAATTATATATAGCCCCCATATAAACCGATCCCCCGATTTGGCTTGCAGAGCCTCTAAGAGAAGCAAATTTTATCCGATCCGGCTGAAATTTGGTACATGGTGTTAGTATATGGTATCTAACAACCATGCAAAAATTGGTTCACATCGGTCCATAATTATATATAGCCCACATATAAACCGATCCCCCGATTTGGCTTGCAGAGCCTCTAAAAAAAACAAATTTCATCTGATCCGGCTGAAATTTGGTACATGATGTTAGTATATGGTCTCTAATGACCATGCAATAATTGGTCCATATCAGTCCATAATCATTTATAGCCCCCATATAAACCGATCCCGAGATTTGGTTTTGGAGCCTCCTGGAGGAGCAAATTTCATCCGAGTGAGTTGAAATTTGTGAATGACAGTCTTTCGTAGAAGTTTCTACGCCATCCATGGTGGAGGGTACATAAGATTCGGCCTGGCCGAACTTACGACCGTATATACTTGTTTTACTTTAAAGACAAAATCTATGGAACCGGGCATTTTTTTATTTCAGTGTAGGAGATGATATGTAATATGAAGACCCACACCAATGTAGCCCTTGCTTGAAGGTCCCTTATCATTGAGCTAAACAGAGAATCGGGCAGCACTCATTGATAAGAAAGAACTTCACCGCTGTGGTAGCACAATGGACTTAATAGTCTAAGAGCATGGCCACACTTGGCAAATATTTGACCAAAATGAGTGTGGATACAGTTTTGGATACAGGTCTGTGAAATATTTCCGTAGTGTGACCATACCGTAAGTGAGCCTAAAATAAGTAAATTGTTGAAATCTTTATGTTTATAAAAATATATTTTATATATATTCACAATGATTTGACAAGAAAACACCACTTTCCCCGCTGGAATTCATCTTATTCCACTAAGACTATCTACCCTTGTGTATGTGTGTGAAATGTCTGAAAGGCGTTGCTTTTAGTTTCCGTTTCCTTTTTGGGGTGTATATGTGTTCTGCTGTGTGTGTGTGTTTTTTAATAATTTGAGTGTTAACAAAAACCTTTAGCAAAATTTTGTGTGCTCGCGACTTGACTTCTTTCCTGTCGAGCTGTTGCCACTGTCACAGCACTGACACAGTAGCAATGCTTTATGGCCTGAAAGACATTTAAATTATGAATTCGTTGCCATTTGTCAGCAACAAATGTTGGCTGGCTGCTGTTGCCGAATGACAAATTTACATAAATTTGTTTTGTTTGTCGTTTTTACGGTGCAAGCATTTTTTGTGAGTTGGTTTTATTAGACCAGATTCACACCGAACAAGAAAATGGCTGGAATATTTGTGTTGCCATAAAATGTTTGTTTGTTTTTTTTTTTTTTTAATTCCAAGTGGGTAGTTTCTCTGTTTTACATAATAATTCTATGGGGGCAAAAACTGAAAAAAAACCCACATAAAAATGCAAGCAATTTGATAGGATGTCATAAGAGAATAAAAATAGAGGAAATGAAAAGTTGCCAACATCCTTTTAGTCCTGTGTAATATTGAAGTCAACAGTTTGTCCATGTGATATTTCTCTATTATAACAAGTTGGCAGGATTTTTTCGTCAAAATTCGTTTTTATTATTCAACATAGTATCCTTCAAGAGCGATACAACGATTATAACGACCTTCCAATTTCTTGATACCATTTTGGTAGTACTCCTTCGGTTTTGCCTCAAAATAGGCCTCAGTTTCGGCCATCACCTCTTCATTGCAGCCAAATTTTTTCCCTGCGAGCATCCTTTTGAGGTCTGAGAACAAGAAAAAGTCGCTGGAGGGCAGATCTGGAGAATACGGTGGGTGGGGAAGCAATTCGAAGCCCAATTCATGAATTTTTGCCATCGTTCTCAATGACTTGTGGCACGGTGCGTTGTCTTGGTGGAACAACACCTTTTTCTTCTTCATATGGGGCCGTTTTGCCGCGATTTCTTTCACTGCTGATGGTTTTTCCCTTCTCAAGATAATCGATAAAAATTATTCCATGCGCATCCCAAAAAACAGAGGCCATTACTTCGCCAGCGGACTTTTGAGTGTTTCCACGCTTCGGAGACGGTTCACCGGTCGCTGTCCACTCAGCCGACTGTCGATTGGACTCAGGAGTGTAGTGATGGAGCCATGTTTCATCTATTGTCACATATCGACGGAAACACTCGGGTGTATTACGAGTTAATAGCTGTAAACACCGCTCAGAATCATCAACACGTTGTTGTTTTTGGTCAAATGTGCCCTCGCGCGGCACCCATTTTGCACAGAGCTTCCGCATATCCAAATATTGATGAATGATATGACCAACACGTTCCTTTGATATCTTTAAGGCCTCTGCTATCTCGGTCAACTTCATTTTTTTTATTTATTTATTTATTTATTTATCCTGCACAACAAGACTTACGACTTATATTTACTGTACAGGAATTTTCATTAAAAAGTATTTCCTCTTAGTAATTTAATAACAAGTTACGTTAGGTTCATATAAATAAAGAAAATCGAAACAAAAAATCTAAAAATACAATTAAAGAAGTAAGAGAAAATATTATAATTTAAAAGGAAACAAAAAAAATTATAAAAATTAATTACAAAAATAATTATTAAATGATTATAATTATTAAGACAAAGGAAAAGAAATATAGCATATGCTGTTAAGATTAGTTTGATAATAAATTTGAATAATGGGAAAATAATATGTTTTTGAAATCTAATGTGTTGCTGTTTCGTTGTATGTTATGAGGGAGTACATTCCAGACACTTATCGCATGTGTGAAGAAATGCCAAGTTGAAACCAGACTTCGATGCCGCAAAGGAACTAATTTCCTACCCCTGTTAGACCTCTCGAACCGAAGCCTCTCATATAGGTACCTAGGTTCGCGTGTATAAATAATTCTATGAAGGAACAAAAGTTGTCGGATTCTCAACAAGTTATCGAATGACACGCCATAAAGAAGTTCCCTGTATCTGGTGATATGGTCAAAGCGCCTCAATCCATAAACGTATCTCACAATATTATTGTAAACAACATTCAACTTCCGTCTGTTTCCGGCATCGCAACCCGAAAATAGTTCACTTCCATACAACAATCCTGGCAAGACATAACTCTTAGCTAATATAACCCTTGTCTTGAGCGGCGTAAATCGCTGAGTGTTCCATAAAGTTCTTAATTTCGCATATGCCTGACCAACAATGTAGTTTATATGATCCCCCAAGACAAGTTACTATTCAATACTACGCCAAGATTCTTGGCCGTGGAAACAATTTCCACCTGTTGTCCGTCAATCTTAACCTCAATGTCGTTAGGGACTTGAATACCACGTCCATGTATCACTAGGCACTTAGACTTCCTTGGATTCAGGAGCAATCCATTTCTTGTAGCCCAGTTGTTCACAGAAAGGAGGTCGTCATTGATCATGTCTATACCGGCGCTCAAAGAACGGATATCGCTGCTCATATATATTTGTACATCATCAGCGTACATCTGTACCCTGCTATATCTCAAAACATGTGGCAAATCATTTATATAGAGAGAAAAAAGGAGAGGACCAAGAGTTGAACCCTGCGGTACGCCTCTTAAGGGATCCGAAGTACCAATATCCGTGTATACTGACTGTCTCCTGTCAACGAGATAGGAATGCAGAAGACGTACCGAACTGGCCGAGAATTTAAAAAGGTTCCTTAGCTTCAAACATAAAAGGGAATGATCCAACGAATCAAACGCCTTCGAATGGTCCAGCAGCACCAGAAAATTGACTCTTCCCTCATCCTGATCAGATCTTAAAGCCTCACACACATCAGCCAGAGCACTTATGCAGCTGTGGCCCGAACGAAAACCCGATTGCCTTGAAGATAACAGGGAATATCGATTCAGAAATTCCTGCATTTGCCCATTCAAAAGTCTCTCGAATACCTTGGAAAAGAAGGGAAGCAGTTAGGTTAGGTTAGGTTAAAGTGGCAGCCCGATTAAGATTCAGGCTCACTTAGACTATTCAGTCCATTGTGATACCACATTAACTAAAAGTACCTATTACATATGGGCACTTCTAGTTTTAACCGCTGAACCTTCTTGATTATTTTTCTTTGTTGAACCAACCAGATTGTTCCAAAAATATTAGCAGACTGCTTAAGTTAACGTTTTCCAGATCCGCCAGTAATCTGAAGCTATATGCTCCTAAAAGTTGCTTGCGCTTTACACAAAATGCAGGACACTCACACAAGAGGTGTTTAATTGATTCTTTTTCCTCCGCATCATGACAGCTCATACAATAGTCATTATACTTCGCGCCAATAGTTTTTGCAAAATCTCCTATCAGGCAGCGACCCGTTATAGCAGATATCAGGAGTGATATCTGACGTCTCGAGAACATTAGCATATCTAGTGTGCGGTTTAAGTTGAAATGGGGCCATATTTGCTTGGTGTCGTTACAACCCTTGCAATTCTCCCATCGAACATTTGCTATCATAACAGCCTTCTCACGCAGCATGAGCTTGCAGGTAGCTAGGGGCATACCAACAAATTCTAGTTCCCCTGGAATATGTAAGGTAGTCCCTAGCCTTGCCAACTCATCCGCTTCGCAGTTCCCCGGTATGTTCCTATGGCCAGGCACCCATATTAGGTGAATATTGTACTGCTCAGCCATCTCATTGAGAGATTTGCGGCAATCGATGGCCGTTTTCGAGTTGAGGAACACAGAGTCCAAGGATTTTATTGCAGGTTGACTGTCTGAGTATATATTAATGCCCACATTTTTTGGAACATTACTTCTCAGCCAATTCGCCACCTCTCTTATTGCTAATATTTCAGCCTGAAAAACACTACAGTGATCAGGTAATCTTTTCGCTATTCGAAGTTCCAGATCTTTAGAATATACTCCGAAACCCACTTGGCCATCCAATTTGGAGCCATCAGTGTAGAAATCTATATATCTTTTATTCCCCGGGGTCCGTGTACACCACGCCTCACTGTTGGGAATTAGAGTCTCAAACTTTTTGTCGAAATGTGGACTCGCCAAAGTGTAATCCACTACGTTAGGCACATCTGGCATTATTTTGAGGACAGAACTGTGACCGTAACCTTTTTCCGACCACAGCGATAGCTCGCGCAACCGCACAGCCGTTGTTGCAGCTGACTGTTTGGCCAAAATGTCTAAAGGCAATAGATGCAGTATGACATTAAGGGAGTTTGTTCCTGTCTTGCTGAATGCACCTGAGATACACAAGCACGCCATACGCTGAACTTTGTCTAAACTTGTCGGCTGGTGAAGTGCCGGCCACCAGACTACAACACCATATAGCATTATAGGTCTAACCACTGCCGTGTATAGCCAATGTACAATTTTTGGTTTTAGTCCCCACTTTTTCCCTATTGCCTTTTTGCACGAGTATAAAGCTACCGTTGCTTTCCTCGCCCTTTCTTCAATATTAAGCTTAAAGTTCAGCTTCCTGTCCAAAATAACGCCAAGGTATTTTGCACACTCCCTAAAGGGAATTTCAATACCCCCTAAGGAAATTGGCCTAACCGTGGGAGTTTTGCGATCTTTGCAGTACATGACTATTTCTGTCTTTGCAGGATTTACCCCAAGACCATTATCTTTCGCCCATTTCTCAGTCATCCGGAGGGCTCTCTGTATAATATCTCTAATTGTTGATGGGAATTTTCCCCTGACTGCTAGCGCCACATCATCTGCGTATGCCACCACTTGTATCCTTTCTTTTTCTAGAGTAACCAGAAGGCTATTTATAGCAACATTCCAAAGAAGAGGTGATAGAACTCCTCCTTGGGGAGTGCCTCTGTTCACATACTTTTGTATGTTTGCTTGTCCTAGTGTGGCTGAAATACGTCTCTTCATTAGCAGTTCGTCTAACAGCCTGAGTATACATGGATCAACATTCAGAGTTGTCAGTCCATTTAATATCGAGCTCGGATGGACATTATTGAACGCCCCTTCGATGTCTAGAAACGCCACGATTGTGTATTCTTTGACAGATAGTGAGTTTTCAATAAAGCTGACTAGTTCATGTAGTGCGGTCTCAGTAGACCTGCCCTTCGAGTATGCATGCTGTCGTTTCGAGAACAAACTTGAATCGATGCTAGTTCTAAGATAAATATCTATCATCCTCTCCAGAGTCTTAAGTAGGAATGAGGATAAGCTGATTGGTCGGAAATCCTTCGCCCTCGAGTGAGAGGCTTTTCCCGCTTTAGGTATGAAAACGACTTTTGTTTCCCTCCACTTTCCTGGGATATATGATAAGTTGATACATCCTTTATATATCACCGACAACCAGGGGATAATTTTGTCAGTTACAGCTTGTAACACCGCCGGAGTAATTCCATCAGGTCCAGAGGATTTGAATGGTCCAAAGCTATTTAGCGCCCATCTTATTCTAGTTTCCGATACAATTTCCTCGACAGGAAACGACCGCTGAACAACTGTGGCACCGCCAGTACATGGTTCAACCGTCTGATTTCCAGGAAAATGTGTGTCCAATAGTACCTCCAGCGTCTCCTCACTGGACGTTGTCCAATTGCCCTCCGATGTTTTAATGAAACCTGGAGCGGAGTTGGTGGATGCTAGAACTTTCCGTAGTCTGGAAGCCTCGGACGTATTCTCAATACTGCTGCAGTAAGCATTCCAAGAGTTATGCTGAGCCTTTCTCAGTTCTCGCTTGTATCCTCTCAGATTCTTCTTGTAAGCGTCCCAGTCCTCAGGGGCTCTGGTGGACTTTGCCTTGTTAAAGAGCTTCCTGCAGGATTTCCTCATATTACTTAATTCCGTAGACCACCATGGTGGTCGATGTTTCCCCCTTGGCTTTCCTCTAGGGCATGCAGCTTTCAGTGAGATGTTGAAGGCCTTAGTAATCCGCTCCACTGCGTGTTCGATATCTTGCACATTTCTCATATTTGTCTCTGTTATTTCCGGTATCATCATATTGAACGATTCCCTATACCTATTCCAGTCAGCTTTCCTAACATTTGGCGGAAATATGATCTTGGTGATATGAACATCAAATTTGAAACTGATGTAGCGATGATCTGAGAAGCTGTGTTCACTTAAAACCTGCCACTCAGATATCATTTCATTCAGTTCTTGCGAGGCCAAGGTGATGTCCAAAACCTCTTGCCTGTTTTTAGTGACAAAGGTTGGGACATCTCCCTTGTTGCAAACTACCAGATTAGTACGCAAAATAAACTCTATTAGCGACTCTCCCCTTGCATTAGTATCACTACTTCCCCATATACTATGATGTGCATTCGCATCGCATCCCATAATGAGTTTCGTCTTTGTTTTCAGTGACTCCTCCACTAAGGTCTTAACGGCATATGGAGGCATCTCCCTGTCATGTCCCATGTAGACCGAAGATACCCAATATTTACATTTGGCTATTTCTAAACTTGCAACGACAGTGTCTGTATTGCACATTGAAGGAAGCAGAAACAAATTGAGCTCGTTTTTAGCAATTATACAGGCTCGATTTACATCATTACCAGTATACTGCAATAGTTTGAACCCCGGAGTACTTAATTCACATATTTTGTTTTTATAAACATATGGTTCTTGAATAAGAACTATATCTATGTCCCCTTTCATCAGGAGAACTTTTAAGGCAGCACATGCAGCCTTACAATGATGAAGATTTATCTGGAGGATCCGTAGGACCATCGAGATTTTCAACAACCGTCACATCAGCCGCTTCAATCGAGTCATCAAGAATGTCCTCTTCAGAGATATCGGTGACTCTCGCAATAACCATAGGTTCAACTTTGGTGAGTTCTGAGGCAGTAGAAGCCTCTTCACGCATACGGTATCTATCCATGTCTTCAAATGTTTTGGTATCCTCCTCGACTTCGCAAGAGGATCCGCTTACTTCTGATTCAGACAGAGGCTTGTCCATTTCTGAATCCTTTAGCTGATCGTTTTTATACACCTTCATTTGGATATAATGAAAGCCATAACATACACGGCCCTGAGACTTTACTAGATGTGGCAAAGACTGAGTGTTCAATATAAACACTGCATGCCGCCTTGGCCCATCCACTTCATCCAAACGGCCAACCTTCCACTCAGCTGTTGGAAGATCTGGATTGCATTGTTTCAGTCTATTTAAAATAGATTCAGGGTCAGGAGGGTTTGCAGGTATCCACGCATGTGCTCTTGGTCTAGCCGGTATGTCTTTCTTCTCGACTAACTCTAGAGCAGCTCCTTCCCAAACTTCACCAATTAGTATCAGAGCAGCTTTAAAAACATTCTATAGACCTCTGGTCCTCAAATGCGACTAGCTTAAATCGTCCTTGATACCAACCAGCCTCTTGGTGTCGAGGATCTGGGCCGGGAAACTTTTCCAGCACCTGTGAGTAGACGCCAGACAAAGCATTCTCAATTTCCCCCCATTTTTGCTTTGGAACCATACCGTCCAATGCTCCTTTATTTATGATAGCCATCACAAGGCTGTCTTTAGCAACTGAGGCAAACGATCGTTGATCCCTTTTGGAGGATGGCAGCTCATCCGGTGATCGTTCCCTTTTTCCAGCCTCAAGAATTCCTTGAGCCCATTTTAAGGAATCGCTTTGTTTAGCCGACAACGTGCTTGGGTCGACTGATCCTAATTTCTTTAGGATAAACAAAGCATTTCTGCGTTCTTTGAATCTCTTTCGTGAGGGATTACCTCCTTTTGATGCCGTTACCTTGGAAAAGGTCCGACTTGTCAAATTGTCGCCACCTGTCGACCCGTCTACAGGTCGACTAATTGGGCCTAACTCTTGGTCATTGCCCAAATTTATAACTTCAGTCGATACCCGTCCACTGGGCCCTGAAGTTAGCAACCCAGTGGATGTCTTTGAATTTCTCTGCATGGTGGCCTAATATCCCACCACACTTGAAATTTGTAGTAGGTACTTATTACGATGATTTTATCCGCTATTAAAAAACACGTCCGTTCCGTTCGACGGTTGAAATAAGCAGTGATATTGGCCGAAACTCCGATTTACCCTTAGGTATGGGTATGACCTTAGCATGTTTCCATTTTACGGTCATTCAAAATCATTTTGTGGATTTTTTTTGATGTTTTCGTGGTTAACTCTTTCGGGCGTCCACTGCGTTCACCGTCCTCCGTGCTCATTTCACCACGCTTGAATTTTGCATACCAATCAATTATTGTTGATTTCCCTGGGGCAGAGTCCGGAAACTCATTATCAAGCCAAGTTTTTGCTTCCACCGTATATTTTCCTTTCAGAAAACAGGATTTTATCAAAACACGAAATTGCTTTTTTTTCAATTTTTTTCACAATAAAAAAAGTTGCTTCACAAAAGACGATCTATGTCACAAACTAATTGACTTACAGACGTCAAATTTTGACACGAATCATTTGATGGTTGGTACTATATAAAATAATATGCATTTAATACTAGCGACGCCATCTATGTGTCAGACCGGGGACTTATCTGCCAACCTGTTATATATGTTTACTCGATATTTGTAAATTTATATATGTTTACTTTCACATATATTATTTTCATGAAACATTCATGCCCCAAACATAATATAGTCTAACATATTAACATATGTGTTCCAAACATTTAGTGTTAGTTTAGGAACATTACATGTTTGCAGTTAAATATATTGTGTTTAAAAATTGTGCCCGAAACACATTTTGTTTATATCGGAACATATGAAAAACATATTTTTCTAACAGTGTATTTTTCACATATACAGTGAGTCACAGTGAAAATGGCCCACCCACACAAATTTAGTTGTTAGAATGAAAACCTAATTTTCTTGCAAATATATATTTCAATATTTCTTTTATTTTCTTAAAATATAGATAAATACAAACTAAATATGATATTAGAAAGACCTTAAAATTCTATCAATTCATAAAACAAAAATGTTTTTAAGAAAACAAAAAAAAAAAAAAATCACGCCACAGTGAAAATGATCCAAAATGTTTAACTAAATATTTTAATTCAATAAATTATATCTAATATTTAGTGGAAAATCCTTTTTGTTTAATGACTGATTTTAAGCGTCATGGCATGGATTCTACCAATTTTGTTGTGTAAGAAGGGCTTATTTTTTGCCATTCTTCCACTAATTCTCTCTTCAAGTCTTCCTTGCAGGATATATGATACTTTCAAATTTCCACTTCAAGTTTATACCACAAATTTTCTTTTATATTTAAGCCCGGAGACTGGGCTGGAGTTTTTATGACATGCGGGCAATTATAAAGCAGCCACTCTTTTACAACATGAGCTGTATGTTTTGGGTCGTTGTCTTGGTAAAAATGAAATCAGCTACCAATGCCCAGCTTTCCCGCACTTTGCTTCAAATTATCTTTCAAAATAGACAGATATTGCATCTTGTCCATGTTGCCTTCAATAAAAATGAGATTTCCAACACCCGCAGCAGAGCAAGAACCCAAAACCATCACATGCCCTCCGCCGTGTTTAACAGTTGGCCGTAAATGCTTCGTTTGCTTTTCTCCACACATTTCTTCTACCATCTGACCCAAAAAGGTTGAATTTCGACTCATCTACGAATAGAACATCTTTCCAAAACGAAAATTCCTTTGCTGTATACGCATGGGCAAATAGTAATCGGTCTCTCTTATTCTTAGCACTTACGAACGGTTGCTTTCTTGCAATTCGTCCATGTAATCCTGATATGTGGAGAACTATTCTGATGGTTTCTGCATGGCAATTCACTTGGAGATGTTTGGCCACCAAATCTCGAATATTTGGAGCACTTAGTTTGGGGTTAGATCGACATTTATTTACTATCCATCGTTCATCTCTGTCAGAAAACAGTTTTTTTGAACTGGCTCTCGGCTTATCAATGATCCGATTTTCATCGGTATACCTTTTAATTATATTTTTAATGGTTCCACGAGGGACTTGAACCATTTCTGCAATTCGCCTTTGAATTACGCCATTTTTAAAATTATTTATTTATAAATTTCGCATCTCAAACGAAGTGTGAGGTCCCATTTTTCGATTGTTTTATCTTTTTTTTTAAGAAAACTTTAATCGACCACTTTGTTGCGTGTATGCACTTTTAATATTCTAAGAACATTGTAATGTAACAGGTAAAAGCAAATGTGATGAAATGCTGGAAGAAAACCGTTATATTTTTGCCATTTCTTTTGGTGGGCCATTTTCACTGTGGCATGATATTTCTGACATTTCTCTTAAATGTCTGCTTCCAATAATTTATAGCTGAAACCTGAACTTTATACTCACCAAATATTGTTATTAATTAGATTTACCTAAGAGAAAACTAACATTTGGATCTCTGATTGGCCAAATATGAGATAAAATTTCAAAATATTTACATTTACTCTGGTGGGCCATTTTCACTGTGACTCACTGTATATCAAAAATTTTAATTTGAAGTTGAACGCGTCCGGTTAGACGTGTGAGTCACTGTATGTATGTACGCCAGAGTTGGGGAAATAGGGTAGAATGTTTCGTATTTTAATCCCATTTTTAATGGGATTTCTCTCCAATTGCCTTGATAGTTTCCGCAGATAATATATTTAATATGCTATTTAAAAGTGTGATCTGATTTAAATAAATCCTCAATATATTTGTTCTTCCGGTTTATACAAATATGGCCAAAATACACACATTTTACACAAAATTCTGTGGTGATTTCCCCGTATCGTAGTCATATCCTACACACTGTAATGCCAAACTCTCTACAGAATGATTGAGTTTTAAATAACGACTTGGCCAAATAATATATCACAACCCACAATTGACCACATATCTTGGCGAGATTTAACCAATAGATTTGTAAAATCGCCCCTGCTCAATAGCAAAAATTGTAAAAATGACTCAAATTGTCCTATATCTCGAATACATATGTATCGCCCGATAAATCATAAATGCTCTTTTGTACAATTGCATTAAAATTGCTCTAGCTTTATATTTGCCATATTTTTTACTAACATTTAGCTCCATTCCTGGACATTAGCTGATATAAATTTAAAGTCTAGAGATTTTGTAGATGTACAAAAAATTGTCTCCAAATCGTTTGAATATTTGAATATGGCAATATAAACCTTCATAATAACTCCCAACAAATTTAAAGGAGTTGAGATGGTAATCCATATTTTGGTGTACATAGTGGTGAAGGGTACACAGAAAAAAAAGTGTCTTGTAAATTTAAGGACCATTTTGACTTCCACATAGTTCAACAAATTTACTGTAATATAGTTCATTTTTCGTAACCACAACGAAAATTAACTTAGCTAAAGGAAAACTTATAAAAATTCAGTAAATGTTTTTTAGTTCACTAACTACGAAATGGGAAGGATTTTTCCTTAAATAAATTTCCAACACAGTAGTTAATGCATCGTTGATTCTATTATAAAAATACATGGGCAATATAAAAATCTTACTACGAAATGTGGACAATTTACTAAGAAAAAATTTTGTATGGAAAAAAATTTTTGTAGTAAAAATTAACTTAACGACATTACCGATTCGTATGATGGCTACCTACAGATTATTTCCCTTTTTATTATAAGTTGGAGTGTTTTTCCTCACATTGAAAATTGTAGATAAAGTAGAATAAAAAGTAGTTAATATAATCCTTGCCGGGTGTATATCATTTTTTATAGATTCCTCATAGATTTGGTATATATTTTACCTTAACTTATAGATAGAATTCCAACTAATCAATAAACGTGCTACTGGAAAATGTGAGTGCATCATATGAGGGAGTTTTTAGAGACATTTTGTGTATATCTCGTATGATTGTTTGTGTTTGTTATTGCGTCATTTATGCTGTTGTTGGTTGTTTTGATTCTAGAGACAATGGAATGTTCCTTGTGTGTTGTTGGTATCTTTTGTGGTGAGAGTTGTTTTCTTGCAATAGCGAGATCAGAAAGGGATCGTGTGTGTGTGTGGAGTTGTTTTTCTTTACGGCAGCTATGTATCCGTTATGACTATTTGTGTCTTTGAGTTTTATTGTTGCATTCAGTTATGTTGATGCATTTATGAAGAACACACGTGGTTTTAATTTTGCAAAATTGTACGTGAGGCATTGGTGATTATTAATGAAAATACATTTATTTCGAAACATTTTATAAACTGAGAAGTGAATGATGTGATGTTAGAGTAATCAAAAACGCTTTTTATTGATAAAACAAAAAAAAAAAAAAACAAATAACAGATTAAGGAACTGTATATTTCTGTTAATAGTTTAAAATTAGTGCGGATTTTTAATTGATTTACATAAAAAATATACAACATGAGTGGTAATAGGATGATCTATATTTATTCTACTTCTGGATCACAGGTTGGAGATGCAACCATGTTTTTGAATCTATATTTTTTATGTTACAGCAATTCCTACAGGTGAGTACTAAGTTCGAGTTTAGACGCTAAAAATAAAAATAAATTACTAAGAAAAGTGTAAAATTGTACGTCTTCCGATAAAAATTTAAATATAACTTGATGGAGAATAGCCCAAACCAAGTTTTTTATAAAGATTATTTTTTTTATAATGGATTATTAAAGAAAACGTATCATGAAAATTGCGATTTTAGCCTCTAAACTCGAACTTAATATCCACCTTAAATACTAAATGCTATACTGACAATTGGAAATTATGTCTAATTTTTTTTTCGTTTTTTATTTCAAATATATTCTGAGAATAATTTAAATAACGTCCCATTAGTCCATGGATATGATTTCAATAATGTACCAACTGGATGGATTTTTCAATGTGGTAAGTTTTCTATAAACGGTATTTTGTCCGTTTTTAATAAAACTAAAATTTCAATTTATTAAAAATTATTATTTTCACTTGCAGGTAAACAGGTCTTGTAATGGTAATTTTTTTGAATATTCTTACTGATTAATGTTAATTATGCTGATATCCTTATTGGCTCTAGGAAATACTCTTGAAAACCGTAAGTTAAAAATCAATATGAACGATAGAATTTGATAATATTTTTCTTATATTTTGTATAACTTTGCAATTTCAGATGCTTATAAGACAAATCCGCCCAACAAAAGTTAGCCAAAATCGACGAAATTGCACAATTCTGGATAGAAAACATGGAAATTTAAATTAATTAGTTTAGTCCTAATAACGTAGAATATTACTCTTTTGAAGAAGCAATTACTAACTACCGACAAGTAACTGCATCCAACGTACTAATAAAAATATTTCCTTTCTTGTTTATCATAAACCATAGTTTTGTGTAATGTAATAATAATTTTTTGGAATAAAATACTGGTGGTTATAGAAAATTGACTTGTTTTGTACGAAAAATGTATTAGTTGTATACAGGCTTGTTGTACCTTTGATTCCTCAATTTCTCTACTTTTTTGAAAATTATACCGACAAACAGTTTATTTCAAACCAATTTCTTAATACAGGTTTCCCAAAAAATTTTTCATTTTTCCGGATAGCAGGAATATTTTGAATGAGTTTAACTATATTCTTCCCACAGCATAGTAATAATGAACTAAAATACGATGCAATACATGAACTAATTTATAAGAAAATCATGAACTTATCTAGATGAAAAAAATCTTTGGCGCCAAATCATGGTCATTCTTACTATGGGTTAGTTCATTTTTCATAAAAATAGTAAACTTTTTTTTTCGGTGTATAATATAGTCGGCCCCGCCCGACTTTTGACTTTACTTCCTTGTTTTTTTATCTTTATGTTCGTCTATACTTCCTTTTTCCCATCAATTAATTTTCCATAGTAACAATTTCGTTACTTGTTAATTATGTCTATTGGCTGAAGTGTCGAAATAATTTTTTCACAAAACATACCAACCCTTTTTTCCCCAATAAACTCGTAGTCAAATTAAAAACATGTCATAAGAAGATGCTGGCGGCCATATATACACAACAAGCAGTTCCATGATTGGAAAAAAATATATTGACAATACGTGTTTCAATTGGTTATTGAATTTTGCTCCAATTTTGTTCTGCCGTTTCGTTTTTGCTATAAACCCCAATTTAATTTATCTGCCGAATAGCATTGTGATCGTAATATCCTTTTTCCTTTCCGGTGGATAGCTTTTAAGCTTAATTTTGCGCTAGTGGTGAAACAAACAAAAATACGTGTTTCCAAAGGAGCGGGAGAGGGAAATAGGTAAACATTGATCTCTGCCCGCAATACGGGGCATCAAATACAACGTGTGGGTGCGAAATATTCCACCCGATTTCATTTGATTCGTGCATCGTTGTTATGCAGAATTATACATTTTCCCAGAGAAAAATGAGAAGCCAACTCCATTTCCATTTGAAGTTCCAGCATCTGGCGTTGCAACTACTCTTTGTTGGTTGGGGCGTGCAATGTGTGTGGTTCTGACTGCCTAAAAATATGCATTGTATGCAAATTATCTCTGCAGCGCTCGAATGTATGCAACGTTTGTTATTCGTTATTACTGATGCCATTACACATTTTCAGCTATATAGAACATTCCATTTCAGATGGTACCAATGCTAAGGCATTCTCAAACCGTTACGCTGGTGATGGTGCTGAGTTGCTGGGTGCCTTATTATGCCGACAAAAAACAGACGAGAAATATTTCGCTATATTTCATTTTAATTTGCGCTTATTTTCCATTTGTGCTCTGAAATGATTGTACTTAGTTTAGAATGTGTTCACAACTTGCATAGTTTTGGCTCTTCCAGAAAAAAACGTGAATAAATTTTAGTATTAGTAGAGAAAATTTATGTTATTTATGGGTTTTGGTTGCAAAAATGAGCAATACTAAGAAACCTAATTACGATAAGGCCACAAACATTCTGCTGATGTGGAAAATCTAATATGACATCCAATGCAATCGATATAATTAGAATTAAATGAGAATTACATGAACATTATGAATTTTACTGTTTTTTTCTTCTACAAATGCCAACATCGGTCTAAGCAGCTATGCACTCATTTCATGTCCTATAACTTTTGAGGTGAATATTTTTTGACATATTCACGGAGATTGTACACATAATTTTTTTTAATTAATTTCGCGACAAAAATCCATCAACTATGTTATGTGATTGATTCAATTAAATAATTAATTGAAATTGGCAATAAATTTCAATCAAAAATTTTATATATTGCTCCCTCAAAATCTTATTTAGTTTTATTTGAAATAAGAGAAAATATGCGTTTCTTATAAAACATATTCAATATTTTATTTTTGTAAATAATGCTATAGACTAAAGAATTTTGTTCTTGTCATTTGTGTGTGTGTTTTTTCTAACCTAACTTACACATACAATAACACCTAAATAAACTGTATAAATCAATATTTTTCTTATCATAATAACCATATCAGCATGCTCCTTCTAATATAACAGGTTGACTGATAAGTCCCCGGTCTGACACATAGATGGCGTCGCTAGTATTAAATGCATATTATTTTTATATAGTACCAACCTTCAAATGATTCGTGTCAAATTTTGACGTCTGTAGGTCAATTAGCTTGTGAGATAGAGCGTCTTTTGAGAAGCAACTTTTGATATTGTGAAAAAAAAATGGAAAAAAGGAATTTCGTGTTTTGATAAAATACTGTTTTCTGAAGGGGAAAAATACGGTGGAAGCAAAAACTTGGCTTGATAATGAGTTTCCGGACTCTGCCCCAGGGAAATCAACAATAATTGATTGGTATGCAAAATTCAAGCGTGGTGAAATGAGCACGGAGGACGGTGAACGCAGTGGACGCCCGAAAGAGGTGGTTACCGACGAAAACATGAACAAAAAATCCACAAAATGATTTTGAATGACCGTAAAATGAAGTTGATCGAGATAGCAGAGGCCTTAAAGATATCAAAGGAACGTGTTGGTCATATCATTCATCAATATTTGGATATGCGGAAGCTCTGTGCAAAATGGGTGCCGCGCGAGCTCACATTTGACCAAAAAGAACAACGTGTTAATGATTCTGAGCGGTGTTTGCAGCTGTTAACACCCGAGTTTTTCCGTCGATATGTGACAATGGATGAAACATGGCTCCATCACTACACTCCTGAATCCAATCGTCTCCGAAGCGTGGAAAGACTCAAAAGTCCGCTGGCAAAGTAATGGCCTCTGTTTTTTGGGATGCGCATGGAATAATTTTTATCGATTATCTTGAGAAGGGAAAAACCATCAACAGTGAAAGAAATCGCGGCAAAACGGCCCCATATGAAGAAGAAAAAAGTGTTGTTCCACCAAGACAACGCACCGTGCCACAAGTCATTGAGAACGTTGGCAAAAATTCATGAATTGGGCTTCGAATTGTTTCCCCACCCACCGTATTCTCCAGATCTGGCCCCCAGCGACTTTTTCTTGTTCTCAGACCTCAAAAGGATGCTCGCAGGGAAAAAATTTGGGTGCAATGAAGAGGTGATCGCCGAAACTGAGGCCTATTTTGAGGCAAAACCGAAGTAGTACTACCAAAATGGCATCAAAAAAATGGAAGGTCGTTATAATCGTTGTATCGCTCTTGAAGGGAACTATGTTGAATAATAAAAACGAATTTTGACAAAAAAATGTGGTTTTCTTTGTTAGACCGGGGACTTATCAGCCAACCTGTTAGCATAGCTTGAATTTTGTGTTTTTCCGAGTTCCGGGGTTTTTTAAAAAAATTAAATAAAGGTATACGTTGTGTTTCGATCAAATGCCCAGATCAGACTCGTTCTTTATTTGTTTTCATTAAATGAGCTTACTTCTTAATTTTACAATTTTGCTTACTATGCTAACGTTTGACTTAAATATAAATTCTGCTTATTATTTGAATTAAATGGAAATATTATGGTTTGCCCAATACCGGATACGGTATTGGGTTACTGTCTGGCTTATGAATTTCTTTAAGCAATTCATCAATTTTATCAGGTAACTCATTTTTTATGTAGGTCTGGGGGTTTGCATATGTAACTACCCTCCCCTTTAGACCAGAATTCTCCTGAATTCTATTATTCAAGTTAATTTTAATTTTATTAAATTTTGTTTTCCACAAAATGATTATTAAGACAATTATAACTATGAGAAAAATATTACATGTGTATATGATTTTATTATGAATTTTTAGGTTTGAAATATTTTGAAAATTAATTTTATTTTCTTCGTTTATTTGTTCAAATGTTAATTTTTCTGTAAAATTTTGTATATCATCGTATCGCAAACTCATAATATTTCCTTGTACATTTTCAATTAAGTTTGAATAATAATAATCATTTATTTTTATTGAACAATTATTAAATTGAATGATATAATTTCCACTTAAAATAGTATTATTTTTATTACATGTATTGTTTACAAATAAATTTACTGAATTTTTAACCATTATTGTTTTTTCATCTAAAAGTATAATTTCCAAGTCTTTATTTGTAACAAGTTTACAATTTTGTGTTATTATACAATGAGTGCTCGGTTTTAATTGTCTAAAATGTTTATTTTCTTCAAATCTCATAGTTTTATTTTTATATGTAAAAACTTCTTCTATTTGAGCATCTATTTCTTTTTGTTCTTTATTTGGTAATGGTATAATTTTTCTTATTTGTGCTTGTATAAATATTTTTGGAATTTTTATACCCAAAATTAAATAAGTATTATTAAAAGTTGCTATACCGAGTTGTAAATATTTTAATTTATTAAAATCAATATTGTATTTGGTTATTTCATTATTTGTTAAAATATTTGGGTGTATTAATCCGTACTTAGCAGAAACTACATTATCTTGTATTTGTTCTATTTTACTTTTTATCAATTGAATTTTTGTAATTTGTTGTAAATACATATGCTCTTGATATTCTTGATTTTCAAATTTATTTATTGCATTAAAACTTTTTTCAATTTCCATTCGATCATTTTTTACAATATTTTTAATTTGTTCTATAGCTATATTAAAATGATTATTTATAGATATTTGTTTATTTACTGTGTCGTCCGTCTGTAGAAAATGTTTTTGTATAGTCTGTCTGTCGTAATCGTCCATTGTACCAAATGTCCATTTTGATAATGTTCCTATAGCATTTATTAGTCCTCGTTTTTGTCTAATTTGTCTAGGTATAAGCGTCATTAGTTTATTACGAGCTTCTAATAATTCTGATTGTAATATGTCTTTGTTACTAGCCTTCATTAATATAATATCGTCTGTCATTTCATTAATGATATTTTCTATTTCTTTAACGTCAATTATGTGTAGTACTATGTCACTGTCCAAAACTATATCCTGATTTTTCAATTCCAAGTCAATAAATCCTGTTTGGTCCACTAATTCTGTCAATGTCATTGCTGTTTCAGTCTGTCGAGTCATTATCATCATTAGTATCATTATTAATATCTGAAAATTTTAAAGGTTTTTTAATATTAATAGGGTGAATATTTTGTAATTTCCCTTTTCTAAATTTTGGCTGTTCTTTATGCCTAACTGCTTTGTAATTTTTAATAAAACCTTCAGATCTGGTTTCTTCATAATCCTCTCTGTTTTTATTTAATTTGCTTATGATTTTATATTTTGTTGCCTCTATATTATTTTTTACTATTGCCGGGACCACTTTATTGTTATGCACTTCATTTGGAGTATATTTGATTGTGGAGTGAAATCTTTCATTGTAATTTCTAATAGCTTTCTGGATTAATTGTCTGATTGGTAAACCTTTTTCAGTTTTATATAAAATCCTAAATTTTTCCGCAATTGTATTATGGAATCTTTCAATGTCTCCGTTACCTGTATGGCTATTTGGTTTAGTCAAATGTAATTCAATGTTTTGAGTATCCAAAAATTCTTTTATCCTTGCGGCTTTAAATTCATTATCTGCTACTATTTTATTTGGTATTCCTAATTTAGTAAAATGATCTTCTAACTGTTCTATAATTGTGACATGATTTCTGTCATTTAACGGATAAGCTGCACCAAATTTCGAAAATTTGTCAATAATTGTTAAGAAATGGTGTCCTTTCATGACATATGTGTCTATATGTATAATTTCATTTTTCCTAGAGGGAGTTTCTGTAAAATTAAATTTTGGTTTAATAGGCCTTCTATCATATTTAGATTCTTGACAAATTTCACATTGATTAATTACGATTTGAATCAATTCCAGTAATTTTGGATAATATATTTTATTTTTTATTTGATTATACGTTTCTAAAATACCTGAATGCATGCTTTCTCTTACGTGATACAACGAAATTTGTTTAACGGCTTCGACTTCTGTTTCAATGTCCTGTGCCCTCATTGTACACTTTATAAATTCAATTTGCGTATCATTTGAAAACATTGCAATAAGTTTTTCTTGGACTATGTTATAACTGTGTTCCGAAATTTCCGAATAAATGCCAATTTTTCCTTTTATAATATACCTTCTGAATATGTCTCCCATTTCTTGGAAATCACATTCGGCTATAAATATTATTCTTTTTCCATGTACTGTTTTAAATTCTTCGACTTTATTATTTGTTAAAATTATTTGTGTTTTATATTTATTAACTATTTCTTCTTTAATTGGAAAATGATCATTTAAATTTTCTTCCGCTGAGTGTACTGTTTGTAAGGATTCATTGTCTTCTATGTTATTAACTGCAAGATTTAATATATCGCTATTGTCACTGTCTATTTCTTCCACATTGTTATCGTCGTTGTTTTGTATCCTGCTTAGAAAATCTGCTACCCTATTTTCTTTGCCTTTCAAATATTCTATGTCAAATTGATATTCCCCTAATTTTAGTAACCATCTTTGATGTCTAGGTGACATATCTTTTCCTTTATATTTCGAATGCAAAAATTTAATTGGCTGGTGGTCTGTTAGAATTTTGAATTTTCTTCCATAAACATAAGGTCTGAAATAATTTACACTCCATAAAATTGCCAAAAATTCTTTATCCGTTGCCGAATAATTTCTTTCGTGATTATTTAACGTTCTCGAAGCAAAACATACAGGATGTCCTTCCTGAGATAATACGGCACCTATAGCGTAATTTGATGCGTCCGTTGTGACTGTAAATTGTTTATCATAATTCGGATAACGTAAAATTGGATGCGAGCTTATTAATATTTTTAATTTTTCAAACGCTTCTATATAAGTGGGGTCTTTTAGATTAATTTTAACACCTTTTTTCAAATATTTAGTGATTGGTTGTGCTACTTTAGCATAATTTTTTACAAATTTACGATAATAACCTGTTAGTCCTAAGAAGCTTTTTATCTGTTTCTCTGTTTTTGGTAACTCTAAATTTTGAATAACTTTAATTTTGTTGGGATTTGGTTTCATTCCGTCTTTCGTTAAAATGTGTCCTAAAAATTCCGTTTCTTTCCGCATAAAATTACATTTGTCAATTTGGATTTTTAAATTTTTACTTTCTAAGACCTTGAATATATTTCTAATAGCTTTTACATGTTCTTGCAATGTGGTGCTAAAAATAAGAATATCGTCTAAATAAACTACGCATGTTTTATTTATAAAATCCCTCAAAATTTCGTTCATGAGCCGTTGAAATGTTGCGGGCGCATTCTTTAATCCAAACGGCATTCTTACGAATTCATATAAACCGTGAGGTGTTACAAATGCAGTTTTTTCTCTATCTTCCTGTTTTACTAAAATTTGGTGATAACCTTTTGCTAAATCTAATGTTGTAAAATACTGAGCTCGTCCTAATTTATCCAGGATTGAATCAATATTCGGGAGAGGATATTTGTCATCGATTGTAACTTCGTTTAATTTTCTATAGTCTACTACCAATCGGAATTTCTTTTGTCCAGAATTATCTATTTTCTTCGGCACTACAATTAATGGACTTGAGTATCTAGAATAGCTTTTTTGAATGATCCCTTGTTCTTCCATTTCTTGTATTTGTTTTCTTACTTCCATTTCATGTTGAGGCGGATATCTGTATAATTTTGAATTAATTTGTTGTTGTGTTGTTGTTTTAATTTCATGTTGAATTTCAGTAGTATTTGTTAATTGGTCACCTTCTTTATAGAGTAGATTTTTGAATTGTTTTATCAAAAGTGAGATTTCCTTGTATTCTTCCTCGTTTAGATGATCTAGCTGTAATCTCTCTAAATCTGATCCCTCTAGCGTATAAATTTGCTCAAAATTAAAAGGTTTATTTATAAATTGAATTTCATTGTCATTTAAAATAATTTTTCTTTCTTCAATATTCATTTTCGCGTTCAAAAATTTTAATATATCCATTCCGATGATGAAATCATAATTTCGTCCAATGAGTGGAGCTGATTTCCATCTCACTCTGGCATTGTTTGGCAAATTAAATTCTTGTGGTGCTTTTGTAATGACTTCGTATTTTATTGAATCTTCATTTGTAATTGTACTAAATTTTATTGGATTTCTTAGTTTTGTTTTAGGAAAATTATTAACTTCATTATTTATTAAACTAAAGCTTGCTCCGGTATCTATAAGAGCATTATATTTTTTACCGTCAATTATCATAATTATTTTAGGCAACCACTCCGATGTGGTTTCGTAAAAAAAACGCAATTATTTATTTCCCTTCCTTCATTATTTTGAAAAGTTCTTTCCTGGCTTTGCCTGACTGAGACTAAGCGATTTTGGCCAGTCTGCGGGTCAGGGTGTCCTGCCTGTTGGAAATTACTTCTACTACTCTGAATATTATCAACTTCCATTGGTTCAACCTGACCTTGCCTGAACGCATTCTGGCGATATTGGCCAGAATTCTGCCCAGGGTTTCCTGTCATTGGTCTATGGAAATTTCCAGAATTATTGGGCCTATGATTGTATAAATTTCCTTTATAATTATAATTATCCCTATAGTTGTTATACCAATTATTATTTTTATTTCCTTTGTAGTAATTTTGGCCATGGTTATTATTATTATATTCGCGATAATTATTTTGCCTATATTGTCCTGATTCATTGTTATACCGTTGATACTGGTTTCTGTTTCTATAATCTTCATGAAATTGATTTTTTCTATTCCCTGCAAATTCTAATCTATTTTCTTTTGTTTTAAATTTCCTATATTCTGTCCGAATACAACTGTCTTCAAATCGCCTACTTGTCATGATTTTCAATATATTATTCAAATTAACTTCATTGTAAATTTTATCCAACAATATTCCCTGCGTCATTTCCTTTATTGTATTTACTAATATACTGTCCATATTTGATAGGTCAAGATAGTGGTCGTCCGCATAGTATACAGTCAGTTCGTCCGCCTTATATTTAATGTCTTGAATTTCAATCATGAGTTCACTCACCGTATTTACTTTAAGATTTGCTACTTTTTTGTAAAGTTGATGGGGCTCTACATCTGGTCGGTACCTCAGCTTCAGGGTTTCCTTGATCAGCAACCAGTTATCCGGTTCGGGGATGTTGATTATTACATTTTTTGCTGGTCCTTGAATAACTCTGTAGAATATAGTCCTGACTGCCTCTTTTCTAGTTTCATGGTTGGTGATTGTTGACAGCAAGTACTCTATGTTGCTAAAGAATGAATTTATGGTGATTTCTCCAACTCCGGTAAATGTGGGAAGGCTATTTATCATTTTTAGGATGCTTTCCCTTTGGCCTCCATCTACGTTGTTACGAAGTTCTAGATATGCCTGTCGCATTTGCTCCAGTTGTTGATCCTTCCTGGCTAGCTCCTCCACTAGCTCTACTGGTGGTAATTGAGTCTGTCCTTCGGTCATCCTGTTTTGATCGAAAGCTCGTTGCCTTTTATTTTTTGTGAAAATTTTGTTTGTTTTCTAACAATTTAGTGTTCACTGCACAGAAAATTTGTTTTCTGTGACTTTAGTTTCTTTGGTGGTACTGCACAGAGATCTTTTTCTTCTGTGGCTTCAGTTGATATTCTTAAGTTTTCACTTCACCAATTTTATTTTCTTTTTAGCGTTCTCTTTAATTATAAATGTTCACTGCACTTCTTTTTCGAGTGGTGTTCACTTTAATTATTTAGTAGAGTTCACTGTAAAAAGCTTTCTTTCTTTATTTTCTTTTTAGTGTTCTCTTAATTATAAATGTTCACTGCACTTCTTTTTGAGTGGTGTCCACTTTAATTATTTTTTAGAGTTCACTGTAAAAAGTTTTATTTCTTTATTTTCTTTTTAGTGTTCTCTTAATTATAAATGTTCACTGCACTTCTTTTTGAGTGGTGTCCACTTTAATTATTTTTTAGAGTTCACTGTAAAAAGTTTTATATATTTTTTTTTCACAACTTATTTATTTTTTTTATTAACCCGATTCGTATCACTGGATCCTTAAATACGTTTTATTAAGGATCCTACCGACTGCGCCAATTTTGTGTTTTACCGAGTTCCGGGGTTTTTTAAAAAAATTAAATAAAGGTATACGTTGTGTTTCGATCAAATGCCCAGATCAGACTCGTTCTTTATTTGTTTTCATTAAATGAGCTTACTTCTTAATTTTACAATTTTGCTTACTATGCTAACGTTTGACTTAAATATAAATTCTGCTTATTATTTGAATTAAATGGAAATATTATGGTTTGCCCAATACCGGATACGGTATTGGGTTACTGTCTGGCTTTTGAATTTCTTTAAGCAATTCATCAATTTTATCAGGTAACTCATTTTTTATGTAGGTCTGGGGGTTTGCATATGTAACTCTTGCGGCGCCCACGAACCGAATAAACAAATTTTATTTAACAGAAACAAACATTTAGTTTGGCACCGTGGAGCAGTGGTTGCTACGTCCGACATGCATGCCAAGGGTCGTCCCTTGGTTTCAAAAATGAATTTTCTGACATTTCGTTTTGATTTTTTCTTAAAGAGCCAGTCCCATACATTAATTTTCCACCATTTGCTTTGTGATGTTCGTAAAGAGCACGCTAATAGAAAAAATTACGTTCCATAGTCGTGAACGGACGGTGACAAAATGAAACAAAAACGTTCACAAAAAATCAAAACGGAATGTTCACAATTTCGTCCACAGGCGTTCACGATTTCATGAACGGCATTCGTTTTTGTTTGGCCATGAAAAGTCTTAAAATAATCGTTAGACCTTATTATGGCCACTCCTTCGGTGGTGCAATGTGTTAAGGCGACGGTGCGGTATGGTGCAGAAAACACAGGTTCGAGTCACGCTAGCGCAACTCTTTTTTTTAATTTTGTTTATAAATTCGTAACAATAACGTTTTCAGATCATGAACACTGGTTGTTGTTTTTACAACGCATGGTGTCTTTTTATCGTTGTCAGATTGACACCGTCTGTTCTCCGTTTGGCACCACATGTGTGTTGATTCACTTTCATGAACGAATCGTTTTGAAATTAGCACCCCAGCAAAAAAATTTGGAAGTTCTTCCAAAGGCACAACTTTAAAAGCACTTCCAGAAGATGCACTCTCAATGATGTTCTTTATTTTAACTACCCAGGAAGTTCTTTTAATTCAATTTTTTATAACTTGTTTTTTTCGTACTTGTAATGGGCAATTTCAACTTTTTTGTTTCAAATACGTTAAAAACGGAGTAAGAATTCTGAAAATGGTACAAATCATTTAAATTTTGTCTAAAAAAATGCTAAATCTAATCTGAAGAAATTGTGAATTTTTGAAAATATTTGAGGTCACACGTTTCCGACAAGCGTTAGAATCCATTAAAAATTATAAAAAAATATAAAAATTATTTATTTGACAAAATATCACTGAATTTTTTAATTTACATCCAAAATATTAAATTCGGATCACACCTAAAGAAGTGATGCAAATTCAGTGCAACGACTGTTGAAATGGAGGACTTTCATCCTATGACAAGCCCATGTTAACTTCATCGCTTCTGCGTCAATTTTGCACCACTTCCGGATCCAAAAAGAACATTTTCACTACTTTTTTGGGGACGCTTTTTTTGCTGGTACGCCGTGCATGATATTTTCTATGAGTGCAATGCTGCTCAAAATTTCGTATTTTCACGGTTTTGGCACAATTTTTTGTTCAAATATGAACTTTTAATATATTAATTTATTTATAAATCCTGTGGTGCATAGTAAACGTTCTAATTTTGTGTAAAATTAGCAAACTACAAAAAGGAAAACGAAAGAGAATGTAAGCGTGCTCTTATTTTCTTATACTCTTATTTTCTTAATCTTCGGAACTGTCATACATCGTTTGACACCGATGGATCATCTATCTATATTCTATAATCTATGATGTTGAAATTTTAGACAAACAAAGTTCGTTTCTCATTTGCTTTTCGTTGAAAGGAAGTGTATTTGGAAGAAAAGTATATACTTTTTGTGATAAACGTTTATTCTTTTCCAGGATGTAAAAACAATTTCATAAAGACTAACTCAAAAAAAAAAATTTTTTTTCTGGCTAATTGCATTTTCCCTCACATCTTTCTCACTTCCACGAAGTTTTTTAGTTCTTAGCACCTTTTTCTGTTCTACAAACAATGTAGAAGAAATTATACGATTTTATAAATTTAAAAAAAAAAAAATTTTTACCTTTCGCCTGGATGGAGAATCGAACCGCGGACCATGCAATTTGTAAGCCAACACACTATCCACTAAGCTATGTAGCCGTTATTGTCATCAATAGACAATTACCCATATAAGTTATATTTATATAGCATAGCTTGCGGCGCCCACGAGCCGATTAAACAAAGTTTATTTAACGGAAAAATACATTTATTGGGCACCGTGGAGCAGTGGTTGCTACGTCCGACTTGCATGCCAAGTGTCGTGGGTTCGATCCCTGATTCGACCAAAGTTTTTTTTTTTTTTTTTGAATAAAATTCTTTATTTTGCCAAGCTTGGGATCTAGTTTTTTTTTTACTTATATTCCAGATATGGTCGGAAGATTCCGAAAAAATGTTCAACATTACATTTTACTATATTAAATTTTTACTATGAACTGTAAAATGTGTCTTATTAAAAACCTAAAGTCAGAAAAGAACAGTGTTTGATATAAAAGAAATGGACTGTGTTGTTGGTTCAAAAATAACTTTTTTTGTCGAAAAAATAAAAATTTTGTAACAAACGATTTTTTTGGTGATAAAAGTGTATACTTTTCGAAGCAATTCTAAAAACTCTAACAAAGGTTAGGTTAGGTTAGGTTATGTGGCAGCCCGATGTATCAGGCTCACTTAGACTATTCAGTCCATTGTGATACCACAGTGGTGAACTTCTCTCTTATCACTGAGTGCTGCCCGATTCCATGTTAAGCTCAATGACAAGGGACCTCCTTTTTATAGCCGAGTCCGAACGGCGTTCCACATTCCAGTGAAACCACTTAGAGAAGCTTTGAAACCCTCAGAAATGTCACCAGCATTACTGAGGTGGGATAATCCACCGCTGAAAAACTTTTTGGTGTTCGGTCGTAGCAGGAATCGAACCCACGACCTTGTGTATGCAAGGCGGGCATGCTAACCATTGCACCATGGTGGCTCCCAACTCTAACAAAAGAAAAACGTATTCGGTACACGTTTTCCAAGCGTTTTTGTTCTTTGCGTGTATATCTTTGCATCTGGAGCAGTTTGTAAACAAACTCCTTCGATTGTCCAAGCGCCGCCGATGGCCGCCGTTATAACCGACGATTGTTTCCCGCTCATATTCATCGACCGTGGGATCAAAATAAATGTCGAGTATTATCCAGACAGTATTGAGGTTCTGAGCGGCCGCAGACAATGGACATTCCAACAGGATACAACACCATTGCACTCAGCATGCATCAATGGCTTAAAAAGGAGTTTAACCGCTCCATTTCTACCGCACAATGGCCACAAAACTCCCCTGATCTCAATCCGTTGGACTTTTGGACATTTTGGAGAGTAAAGTTGGTACTAAAAAATATCAAAGGGTCTGAACGTCGTACCATAATTCGTACCAAAGATAGTAAATTTGAACAAATCTTAAATGCATCTAAAAGTTAAGGTTATATTCGACATTTTTTTTTGTGTTTTTGAACAATAAAATTAAAATTTATAGTACTCTACTTTGTTGCATTGCATATTAGCAACCCTGTAAGTTTCATCACCAATTTATGTAAACAACAAAGGGGGCAACATCTTTTCTATTGCCAATAGTGGGTCATGTCAAAAATTTCATCATTCATCATATGCGACATACATAGTCAAAAAAAAAAATTATCAAAAAAAGCTAACCTAGCATAACTCTGGAATGGGAAAGAACAGTGACTTCACATTTGGTACAGTCAACAAAAACAAAACAAACAAAAAAATGCTGACATATGTAAACCATGACTATCGACAGCCGGTTATTTTTCCGTTGTTTTTGTTGATAATGTTTGGTGCTGTTTTTGTTTCCATTCATTGCTGATTTTGATGCCACCAATAGTAAACTCAAAATCAATATTTCCAGAAAACCAATAAAGTGTGCTAGGCGTTTTTTGCAAAAAGTATTGAAATTCAAACAAACATGCTATCGCATATGGAATGCAAACCCCGTGCCAATAAACTCTACCTCGTGTGTACAGTGGTTTACAAAGCGAAATATTCTCCAATATTATATCCTTGGGAAATCATTAATAAGAATATGAGAAAACCTAGCTGTTAAAATCACACTATGAGGATTGATATCTAAATGGGGCTCAATTTCAATGGTTCGAACAAAAAAAAAAAACCTACTATTGGACCAACATTCATATGCTAAAAAGAATTGTAATAATAAAATAAAATTCTCTTAAAGCATTCCTCTTTGAAAGAGGTACATGCTAACATACATATGTCTCTTAATGAACCTGTACACTGATAAAAAAAGTCCATTGTTAAAC
This sequence comes from Haematobia irritans, assembly GCF_050003625.1. Lineage (NCBI taxonomy): Eukaryota > Metazoa > Arthropoda > Insecta > Diptera > Muscidae > Haematobia > Haematobia irritans. Next base: position 86,974,243 of record NC_134400.1, read on the forward strand.
TAATGCTAATTTAGCATATTTTCATTTAGCATATTTTCAACTTTTCAAAATTTTCCACAGCCCAATGAAATTTCCCGTTTTTAAGTACACATGTGGTCCAAATAATAAGTACACGTTGGTAGTTTTTCTTCTTTGTCTTAACTCTAACATATTTTTTAATTTGGTGTTGTAACTACGCCATGTAACTTAAGTTCAATATTGGCAGCACTGATTCAATAAGAAACCAGTAAGGAAAGTCTAAAGTCGGGCGGGGCCGACTATATTATACCCTGCACCACTTTGTAGATCTAAATTTTCGATACCATATTACATCCGTCAAATGTGTTGGGGGCTATATATAAAGGTTTGTCCCAAATACATACATTTAAATATCACTCGATCTGGACAGAATTTGATAGACTTCGACAAAACGTATAGACTCAAAATTTAAGTCGGCTAATGCACTAGGGTGGAACACAATGTTAGTAAAAAATATGGGAAACATTTAAATCTGAAGCAATTTTAAGGAAACTTCGCAAAAGTTTATTTATGATTTATCGCTCGATATATATGTATTAGAAGTTTAGGAAAATTAGAGTCATTTTTACAACTTTTCGACTAAGCAGTGGCGATTTTACAAGGAAAATGTTGGTATTTTGACCATTTTTGTCGAAATCAGAAAAACATATATATGGGAGCTATATCTAAATCTGAACCGATTTCAACCAAATTTGGCACGCATAGCTACAATGCTAATTCTACTCCCTGTGCAAAATTTCAACTAAATCGGAGTTAAAAATTGGCCTCTGTGGTCATATTAGTGTAAATCGGGCGAAAGCTATATATGGGAGCTATATCTAAATCTGAACCGATTTTGCTGATATTTTGCAAGTTTTTCGAGACTCATAAAATATTCGGATGTGCGGAACTTGAGGAAGATCAGTTGATATACACGCCAATTATGACCAGATCGGTGAAAAATATATATGGCAGCTATATCTAAATCTGAACCGATTTTTTCCAAAATCAATAGGGATCGTCTTTGAGCCGAAACAGGACCCTATACCAAATTTTAGGACAATCGGACTAAAACTGCGAGCTGTACTTTGCACACAAAAATACATCAACAGACAGACAGACAGACGGACAGACAGACAGACGGACATCGCTAAATCGACTCAGAATTTAATTCTAAGCCGATCCGTATACTAAAAGGTTGGTCTATGATTACTCCTTCTTGGCGTTACATACAAATGCACAAACTTATTATACCCTGTACCACAGTAGTGGTGAAGGGTATAAAAATACAATGTCATTATTTTTGTTCCCTGTGTTCTCTTTGTGATTAAGTGCTTTATTTGGTTGGCAAAAAAAAAGTATATACGGCCGTAAGTTCGGCCAGGCCGAAGCTTATGTACCCTCCACCATGGATTGCGTAGAAACTTCTACTGAAGACTGTCATCCACAATCGAATTACTTGGGTTGCGGTAACACTTGCCGATGGCAAGGTATCTTAAAACTTCCTAACACCGTAATATATACCACATAGTCCATACGTGGTATATATTAAACTAAATAAGGCCGATTAAATACGTATATAATTACGTTTAAAGTTTCTATAGAAATAAACTTTTGACAACATTTTCTGTAGAAGTAAAATTTGGAAAAAATTCTATAGAAATAAAATTTGGAAAAAATTTTCTATAGAAATAAAATTTGGACAAAATTTTCTTAGAAATAAAATTTTGACAAAATTTTCTATAGAAATAAAATTTTGACAAAATTTTCTATAGAAATAACATTTTGACAATGTTTTCTATAAAAATAAAATTTTGGTAGATTATTTTTGGCTCGAATGGCAACCATGATTATGAACCGAAATGGACCAATTTTTGTGTGATTGGGGATCGGCTATATATAACTATAGACCGATATGGACCAATTTTGGCATGATTATTAGCGGCCTTATACTAACACCACGTTGCAAATTTCAACCGGATCGGATGAATTTTGCTCCTCCAAGAGGCTCCGGAGATAAAATCTGGGGAACGGCTTATATGGGGGCTATATATAATTATGGACCGATATGGACCAATTTTGGCATGGTTGTTAGAGACCACATTCTAACACCATGTTCCAAATTTCAATCGGATCGGATGAATTTTGCTCCTCTAAGAGGCTCCGGAGGTCAAATCTGGGGATCGGCTTATATGGGGGCTATATATAATTATGGATCGATATGGACCAATTTTGGCATGGTTGTTAGAGACAATATACTTACACCACGTACCAAATTTCAATCGGATGAATTTTGCTCCTCCAAGAGGCTCCGGAGATAAAATCTGGGGAACGGCTTATATGGGGGCTATATATAATTATGGACCGATATGGACCAATTTTGGCATGGTTGTTAGAGACCACATTCTAACACCATGTTCCAAATTTCAATCGGATCGGATGACTTTTGCTCCTCTAAGAGGCTCCGGAGGTCAAATCTGGGGATCGGTTTATATGGGGGCTATATATAATTATGGGCCGATGTGGGCCAATTTTTGCATGGTCATTAGAGACCAACACCATGTACCAAATTTCAGCCGGATCGGATGAAATATTCTTTTCTTAGAGGCTCCGCAAACCAAATCGGGGGATCGGTTTATATGGAAGCTATATATAATTATGGACCGATGTGGACCAATTTTTGCATGGTTGTTAGATACCATATACTAACACCATGTACCAAATTTCAGCCGGATCGGATGAAATTTGGTTTTCTTAGAGGCTCCGCAAACCAAATCGGGGGATCGGTTTATATGGGGGCTATATGTATTAAGGACCGATATGGACCAATTTCTGCATGGTTGTTAGAGACCATATATTAACACCATGTACCAAATTTCAGCCGGATCGGAGAAAATTTGCTTCTCTTAGAGCAATCGCAAGCCAAATTTGGGGGTCCGTTTATATGGGGACTATACATAAAAGTGGACCGATATGTACCAATCTTTGCATGGTTGTTAGAGACCATATACGAACACTATGCACCAAATTCCAGCCGGATCGGATGAAATTTGCTTCTCTTAGAGCAATCGCAAGCCAAATTTGGGGGTCCGTTTATATGGGGGCTATACGTAAAAGTGGACCGATATGGCCCATTTGCAATACCATCCGACCTACATCAATAATAACTACTTGTGCAAAGTTTCAAGTCGATAGCTTGTTTCGTTCGGAAGTTAGCGTGATTTCAACAGACGGACGGACGGACATGCTCAGATCGACTCAGAATTTCACCACGTCCCAGAATATATATCCTTTATGGGGTCTTAGAGCAATATTTCGATGTGTTACAAACGGAATGACAAAGTTAATATATGGTGGAGGGTATAATAAGTACATTGTGCATTTTTATATGAAAATGTTTAAATTTTGCAAAAAGTTTGTTATTGTGTTTTTAGAGGCGATGAATTGAATGCAAATTTAATAAAAATTAGTTACTAGAAAGTCATTGTAGTAGAAAAGAAAAGACTGGTTTTAGCTCTAAGAATTGAGGAAAAGCTCTTTGAACGACCGTCGAATCTTTTAAGAGATCGTTACTTTGTGTCTAAAATGCCCTAAAGAAAAGGAGTTCTGCGAAAAAACGTGGAAAACCAAGCAAGACACTTCGAAAAAGAGATTATGTTTTTGTCACTCTCCCAAAAAAGACCCTTTCACATCATCCAGACAAATTTCTGCTGAAATAGGCAATATGATATCTGCACGATCTATTTGGCGGTGATTAGTGTATGCCAAATTACCCGGCCCAGTTAGAAAAGTTCCTATGTTACGGAAAAGAATTTGTTAGATGAAACTATGCCTCATCAGGAAACATTATAGGTGGTCAGGAACGGTAGGCGAGAGAAAATGGCGGAATATCTTGTGGAGCGATGAAACTAAAAAAAAAATATTCCGAAATGGTAGTAGTCGTAATGTTCGCCGACCCCAAGGAAAAGAATTTCATATGCGCTTCACAAAAATGACTGCCAAGCATGGGAGCGGGAACATAGTGGTATGGGGCTGTTTTTTCTGACATGGCCTAGGTCGAATTTATCGCATTATTTATAAAATGGCCCTGTTCGAATATAGAAATAACATATATTGGAGACCACAATGCTGCCGTACGCAGAAGAAAACATACCCCTAAGGTGGGTGTTTCAACAAGACAATGATCCTAAACACACTTCTCGCTTTATTAAAAATTGGTTCCAAGACAATGACATAACCCTTCTATATTGGCCTACTCAGTCACCAGACCCTAAACCCATTGAAAACCTTTGGGGAGGGTTAAAACACAGAATTGGGAATGAAACATTTAAAAATAAACAACAACTTAAACAGATAACATGGTATGAAAACTCAGATGAAGCCATTCGGAAGCTTGTAAACAGTATGTCAAAGCGAGTATAAAATGTTATCAAAATAAAGTTGGATACACTGGTTATTGATAATGTAACACAATTATGTTCAATTTAAACAACAACAAAATTAAGTATACCTGAATATTGCACGATTTAGAAAATGTACTTATTCATTTTTGACTCTTACTTTGCCTTAATTGGATTAGCTTTTCATTTCACTTCCCAGCAAAAAAAGCGTCGCCAAAAAAGTAGTGAAAATGTTCTTTTTGGATCCGGATGTGGTGCAAAATTGGCGCAGAAGCGATGAATTTAACATGGGCTTGTCATAGGACGGATGTTCACCATTTCCACAGCCGTTGCACTCAATATGCACCACTTCATTGGATGTGATCCGAATTCTGTGTTTTGGATGTGAATTAAAAAATTGTGTGGTATTTTGACAAATAATTAATTTTAACAATTTTTTATGATTTTTAATGCAATCTAACGCTAAAACCCTTGACCTCTTAAACCCTTGACCTCAAATATTTTCAAAATTTCACAATTTTTCTAGAACGAATTTAGAATTTTTTTCGACAAAATTTAAATAATTTATACCATTTTATTAATCCTTACCTTGTTTTTAACATATTTGAAACAAAAAATGTTAAAATTGCCCTTTAAAAGTATGAAAACATCGAGTTATAAAAAATTTAATTAAAAGAACTTCCTGAGTAGTTAAAATAAAGAACATCTCTGGAAGGACATTTTTGGAAGTGCTTTTAAAGTTGTGCCTATAGAAGTACTTCCAAATTATTTTGCTTTTCAATAAATATATTTCTTAAATTTACCATGGAACATAAAAAACTCTACTGTACTTATTAATTTGACACATGTGTATGTCTCAAACATTTTATGAGACAAACTTGTGGGTATAAAGTTCCACAACCGTACACATAAGTTCAATATGAACTAAACCAGAAGAACATTTTCGTACGAATCCCCAAATAGTAAGAATGAACTACTGTGTGCACTCAGAGAAGAGTGAACCCATTAGTGAGTTATTTTTAACTAACCAGTGTTAATATTGAACTTCGTATGTCGCTAAAGAAGCATGTACCCATAGTAAGCTCAACATTTTCCTATGGGTTAGTAATTTTTTTTAACTTTTGTCCAGTTCAAATTTAACTGTTCAGAAAATAAAAAATTAACTAAATAATACATTTTTTTAAAAACCAAAAAAATATATATATACATATATCCCTTTCAGACCTAGCCATATCAATTGTGCGATCTGGCTATTTTAAACTAAATATATTTAAAAAAAATTATCGTATGGTAACACTCGTAATCTCCTTTTTCAACACAATTTCTTTCCGAAGACAAATAAACAACGAATAGAAAGAGTGATAACTGTAAAAAATGACATCAATTTGATTTAAGTAACTTAACCTGAAAAATGCTACCACGTGGTGAGTAGGTTTTGAATAATTCCAACGATGAAAAATAAAAATATGAATTTAAACAATTAGAGAGTATATGAAATTAAGTATTTTGCAGTAAAATCAAGACTGCCTTTAATTTAAATGCTGATAAAGATAGCAGTGATAGCCTGATCAATGAAGACCTGTCTTCTTTAACAAATCTTCAGCTGGATAGTGAACTTGGTCCATCGACTTCTATAGCAGCGCAACAAACAATAAAAAAGTCGAAAACAATTACCTGGCCAGATATATGGACGAATATACCGTTTTCGAATACAGAGCTTCCAGTAACTCTCGGTTGCCACAATGAAACAAAAGAAAACACTCCACTGGAATATTTTAAAAAATACTTTTCTGAAAATCATTATCACGATGTTGTTAAGTATACTAAACATTATGCGTCGGCGAAACGTGGTCAGGAAGTTCGTTACATACCTGAAGATATTAAAAGATTTTATGGATGTGCTATTATAATGGGTTGTCTTGGATGCCCCGCTATAAGAATGTACTGGTCAAAAGAATGTATCAATTCTGCAATCTATAACTCCATGTCACGTGACAAATTTCTCCAGCTCAGAACAGATATTCATTTCGAAGATTTCTCGGTTGAAAACCCATCTAATAAACTGTGGAGAATTCAAGCTGTCATTGATATGATAAAGAAGCGATGTAATGGGTTAGCAAATGAAATAACAAATTATTCAATTGATGAGCAAATGATTCCATTTACTGGAAGATGCCCTGCGCGCCAAGTAATTAGATCAAAACCTAGGCCAGTTGGCCTTAAAAACTTAGTGTGCTCGATTTCTCGAGATTGTGGATTAGGACATGGCCCATCTATAGTAATAAGACTTTTAAACAATATTCCAAAAGGTAGCTATATATATTTCGACAGATTTTTTACCACAATTCCACTCACGGAATGTCTATATGAAATGGGATTCTTAGCATCAGGCACAATTATGGACAACCGAATACCGAAAAGCGTTCAATTTCCACTATATAAAGATATGAATCGCGGTGACATTTATCAATTAGTAAATTCGAAAAATGTATCCATTGTCAAATGGAAAGATACAAAATCTTTCGTCGTCGCTTCCACTATTTGTGGAAAAGATCCTGCAAGTGAAATTGACAGATGGAATAGAAATTTGAAACGTCGATGTCCGGTACAAGTGCCTGCAGTGATAAAAGGCTATAATGCCTATATGGGTGGCGTTGATCTCTGTGACCAAATGTTAGAATATTACAGAATTTAAACGAAAACGAAGAAGTGGACTGTCAAAGTATTTTTTTCACTTTCTCCATCTGGCTATATATAATTGTTGGATGGAATATAGAATGGATGCAGAACTTTCAAAACTGCCAAAAGCAAAAACGAAATCCCTTATAGCTTTTAAAATGGAGCTTGGTACTGTTTTAGCTGCTTCATTTAAACCTCCTGAATTTGAAGAAAAAAATCAGCTGTACTAAATATCGGCCTCATGATGCCCTTGATGACATAAGGTTTGGCCGATTTGATCACTGGCCCGAATTTTCTGATGGTCCACCAAGGACTTGCCGTAATAATTGCGGAAGCCGATCACGAGGAAGATGTAAGAAGTGTCAAGTAGCCCTCTGTCTATCAAAAAACAAGAACTGTTTTGAAAACTACCATTCTAAATAGAAACTAGTAAACATTTGTCTTCTTTCAGAAATGAAGTACTTTTAGGTTTGTTTCATATTATTAGATCATTTCAAGATTAATATTGAAAATTTATTATAAATTAAATATTTTTTGTGTTATTACTTAGCATGTCCTGGATCGCAATAACAAGTAATTATGACCTAGAACGCACAATTGTGCGACGTCCTTTTAACAAAAAACAACCATTGGGAATTGTTGTACAGGCTTATATCATTCAATTATTCACAAAATTCAATTCAAAAGCACAACTAAAAGTGATTTGTATGTTGTACAATGCATAGGTCTGAAAGAGATATTGTTATGGATTTCCTAACCTACCTGGTGACTTGGAGCAAGGAGACCTAAGGGGGAGGGATCCCAATTTGTACATGTCATATTACACTTCAGTAGTACAAATCCTTTAGAACCATTTAATAGATTTTATTTTTATCATTTTATAAAATTCGTGTTTTGTTTTTTATTGTTGGTTTGTACTTCAATCATATTTGTTGTGTTTATCTCAGCTTTAAAACCATTGTGTTGACTAAACTACAAGAGTAGCTTAACCCACGGAGGAAAATAATGTTTGTCAAATTTATTTGGGCAAAGCCCTATAGACTGCAAGATGGTTGGATGGACGCACGTTTCGGAATTACCACATTCCTCATCAGCATCCTCTTCTTGCAGCAAAACTATCAACCAATTATCAGAATAAATTCAGGCAGTTCACTAAACCCAAGGTGAACCACACTTGAACTTCCAAAAAAAGTTGAACTTTGTCCGGACTGAAGATCGAACCGCGTACCATCAGTTTTCTAACTAAACACACTATCTACTGGTCAACTTAGTTCTTATACTCATCAACAACCAAATGTGACTTTGTTTAATCTTGTCTTGCTTGGCTGCATGTATTCATTAACACGTACAGTCAAGGGTGTCTATTTTTAGAAACACCACACGAGCACATGTTTCGGAGCCGAACTATTACCTAGAAATATATTAACTTAAAGGTAGTTTGAATTGGCATTCATTGTTAGTTTGTTTATAGTACAAATGGAAATTTTGTGTCCAACTAGACATCGTAATATTGCACAATAAAAGTTCAGTAGTGCTGAGAAACTTCTTCGTTCGCTCGAGAAAATACGTATTCCCTATTATTATATTTGCTTCAGTCTATTTACGAACTCATTGGGAGTTCATAACCATTTTGCTGTTAATGGCCGTAAGTTCAATTTACTTCCGCTGAGCTAATTTTGTTCATGAATAGTTCAATTTAACTAACATAGCTGTGAGAAAAATTTTGAACTACTCAATATTATGGAATTTACTTGTAGTTACGACGTTCAATTTTCTGAGTGTGTTTAATTTGGTCATGATTTGGTGCCAATGATTATTTTAGTTCATTTTTTCTTCTATGGGAGGTTGTAATTTCGTGAAGATATGGAAGATCATGCAACTTAAATTGTAGGACACGAAATTTACACAATATTAAGGACAAATTTTTCTTTGAAATAATGAAAGAAAGTCTGCTGCAAATTTTTTTTTTTTCATTACAACACAAATTTTTCCATAGAGTATAGAAAAACCTTAGAGTATAGAAAGTAAATGAAATTTCCTTTAAATTAACTTATATATTGAATCTTTGGAATGAAGATAAACCCCCTTCAAATATGCCCATATATTAAAGATTTTTTTTGTTTTGTTTGTTATTGTTGGCTTCTCTTCAATCGTTATTGTTGTTTTTGATTTCAGCTTAAAACCATGCATTGACTAAACAACAAGTGTAGCTTAACCAACAGAAGAAAAGTATGCTTGTCAAATTTATTTCGGCAAAGGCCTATAGACTGCAAGATGGTTTGATGGACGCACGTTTCGGAATTACCACATTCCAAAGTGAACTACATTTGAACCTTCCGAAAAAAGGTTCGATAGTCGGCTAGGTTAGGTTAGGTGTAGGGTTTTTTTCCCGGAAATTCCCGGGAAATTGCTATTTTTTCGCTCCCGCTTTCCCGGGAATGAAGTGCGGGAATTCCCGGGAAATTTTCTTTACAATATTTTATGTATAATAGAGGGTTTTATATGGCAAATGACAGTTGAAATGTAGTTAAAGTGGATTTTGTAAGTGTAATGTGAATAACTATGGTACCAAGTCGTAGTAGTTGCCTTGTGCAACATACATAGTCGTGGGTTCTAATCCAGAATCCAACGGGCTCCCAATTGTTAAAAAGAAGTTTGCACTTCCTAATTTATGAATGTCATATTTCTCCAATTAATGAATTATTGATAGAAACGAGCTCGAGCTCTCTGTAAACCGACATTTTGATAGACTGGTAGACTGAGTAAACCTTTAAAAACAACGGGACATTTTACCTTATGTAACTCACGTTGGCAATTGCATAATTTCAAAAAAAAATAGTTACTTTATTTTCAAATTTATTCCTTATAAACATTAGGCTTGAAATCTATTAAAATTGGGGTTTAAAGCATACGACAACTGAAATCTAGTTAAAGTGTATTTTGAAAGTGTAATGTGAATGTCGTATTACATGGTAGTGTTTCCCTTTTGGGAATATTGGCTGCACATGTGCATTTATTGACCAGTTTAACAATGGTGAAATCGAAATAAGTTTCTTTCATTTCCAAACAGTTTTTTAGTGTTACAAAAAATCCCACTATATTAATAGTGTTCTTTCGAAAACTATACTGAAAGAGACTGCCTTAACCATTGTCAAAATGTTTTGTATTAAAGGGAGCCACCGTGGTGCAATGGTTAGCATGCCCGCCTTGCATACACAAGGTCGTGGGTTCGATTCCTGCTACGACCGAACACCAAAAAGTTTTTCAGCGGTGGATTATCCCACCTCAGTAATGCTGGTGACATTTCTGAGGGTTTCAAAGCTTCTCTAAGTGGTTTCACTAGAATGTGGAACGCCGTTCGGACTCGGCTATAAAAAGGAGGTCCCTTGTCATTGAGTTTAACATGGAATCGGGCAGCACTCAGTGATAAGAGAGAAGTTCACCACTGTGGTATCACAATGGACTGAATAGTCTAAGTGAGCCTGATACATCGGGTTGCCACATAACCTAACCTAACCTAACCTTTGTATTAAAAAATATTTCGTAGTTTAGTATGATTTATGGCTGATATAAGAGAACAACATAATATATATTGTTAGTTATCCAGAGAGCGCCCTATAACCGTAGCTTTAGGCAATTTCTAATTTATTCAAATGTCTAAATGTATTCCACATCAAAGCAGGTTTCCCTTTGACCGGGATCCCGGGATCCCGCGAAATTCGAAAAAAACCCGCTTTCCCGGGAATGCAAAAAGTCCGGGAAAAAGAAAACTCTAGTTAGGTGGCAGCCCAATGTATCAGGCTCACTTAGAATATTCAGTCCATTGTGATACCACATTGGTGAACTTCTCTCTTATCACTGAGTGCTGCCCGATTCCATGTTAAGCTCAATGACAAGGGACCTCCTTTTTATAGTCGAGCCCGAACGGCGTTCCACATTGCAGTGAAACCAATTAGAGAAGCTTTGAAACCCTCAGAAATGTCACCAGCATTACTGAGGTGGGATAATCCACCGCTGAAAAACTTTTTGGTGCTAACCATTGCACCACGGTGGCTCCCCGCAGTGGTAGAAAAGATTTTTGTGAACTGAACCTATCACGAGAACGGATGCAAGTCATATTGCAAATTGTGCTTGGACTACAGTCATTAAGTTCCAAAAAGCCATTAAATTCCAAAAAGCGGCTACTGCCTAAACAAATTTACATTCAATCTACATTCAAATCGATGATTTGAGTTTGGCAAAGGAAAAGAGATATGCTTGCAAATATGCCCATACATTAAAGATTTTTTTGATAATTTTTTTTAACGATACCTCTTTGGCTCGGACAACAACCGTGAAAAATGTCACTCATTTGTTTAACCAAATTTGTTTTCTTTGTCTGATTAAAAAAATTATTGTATCAATTAGTTTTTTAATTAAATCACTTTCTTTATTAACTTTGTGTTTTTATTTTGATTAAAAAGTTAATTTATAATTTAATTTTCTAATTTCAATCATTGACCTAATTGACTTAATGCTTCTAGTTTGATTAAAAAGTTTTTAGTTTCAATTAACTTTTTAATTGGAAATATTTTGGTGATCAAACTATTTTATTGTATATGTGGTACGTAAAAGTTGATAAGGAGCGGATATCTAGTGATGTGGTCGAGGGATTTCTCTGATAGAATGAAAATCGCTTTTGATTTGTTTTCCATGCCAAAATACCTATTTAACAAACCACCCATAGATAAAGGGTGATTTGTTAAGAGCTTGATAACTTTTTTTAAAAAAAAAACGCATACAATTTGCAAAATCTCATCGGTTCTTTATTTGAAACGTTAGATTGGTCCATGACATTTACTTTTTGAAGATAATTTCATTTAAATGTTGACCGCGGCTGCGTCTTAGGTGGTCCATTCGGAAAGTCCAATTTTGGGCAACTTTTTCGAGCATTTCGGCCGGAATAGCCCGAATTTCTTCGGAAATGTTGTCTTCCAAAGCTGGAATAGTTGCTGGCTTATTTCTGTAGACTTTAGACTTGACGTAGCCCCACAAAAAATAGTCTAAAGGCGTCAAATCGCATGATCTTGGTGGCCAACTTACCGGTCCATTTCTTGAGATGAATTGTTCTCCGAAGTTTTCCCTCAAAATGGCCATAGAATCGCGAGCTGTGTGGCATGTAGCGCCATCTTGTTGAAACCACATGTCATCCAAGTTCAGTTCTTCCATTTTTGGCAACAAAAAGTTTGTTAGCATCGAACGATAGCGATCGCCATTCACCGTAACGTTGCGTCCAACAGCATCTTTGAAAAAATACGGTCCAATGATTCCACCAGCGTACAAACCACACCAAACAGTGCATTTTTCGGGATGCATGGGCAGTTCTTGAACGGCTTCTGGTTGCTCTTCACTCCAAATGCGGCAATTTTGCTTATTTACGTAGCCATTCAACCAGAAATGAGCCTCATCGCTGAACAAAATTTGTCGATAAAAAAGCGGATTTTCTGCCACTGATTTTGGTAATAAAATTCAATGATTTGCAAGCGTTGCTCGTTAGTAAGTCTATTCATGATGAAATGTCAAAGCATACTGAGCATCTTTCTCTTTGACACCATGTCTGAAATCCCACGTGATCTGTCAAATACTAATGCATGAAAATCCTAACCTCAAAAGAATCACCCTTTATAACAAACAAACGATAACTGTCCAATGAAATGCCATGCCTTTCCATTCTATTGCTTTGACTCACAGTACAATGCTCAATGACATGATAGTCAGGTCATAGGATGTTGCATGCATATATTTTGGGAAAATGTTGCATGTCACTGGATCTCATAAAAGCCCCAAAGGACAACACCGAAAAGTGAAATGGATTAGCAAAAATGAAACTCTTTTGCGGCTAACAACTTGCTTTTTCATTTAGCGGATTATGTGGGTCAGCAGTCGTCAGGGTTGATGTTTGCTTGATTTGTGTTGGTTGGTTGGTTGTTCAACTTTGTTTTCTGCACACCACTACTCCACTTGCATATCCTTTTGTTCGTTATGAGATTGTATGTGTGTGCGTGCGTGTTGTATCTGTGCATACATCCCTCTTAACGGATATGCACCGTGTGACACAATAGTATCTCCGGTAGAATCAAACAAAGCAAAATCAGGATCCATACAATCCTTCAGTATAGGGAACACACTCGTTCACATGTCATTACAATCGCCAAGTTTTTAATATGGAATAAGGTCGAAGCATATACTCACAATAGGTTTAGCTAAATAAAGCAGTTTGCTTTATGCAGTCCATTCTATGTGGCAAATAAACAATGAAGGACCATCCTATTTTATATTCTCGGGGGTTTCTTCTATTTCTCTTTTGAGTTTAGTAAACCAAAGACCTAGAAATAAAATAACACACTATAAAACTCATTTCCCACTGCCCCTCTTTCCCCTCGTTATCTTTGCCAGTTTTGTATAGAAAGCAAAAAAAAAAACAAACTCATCGTTTCCTTTAGCAATGTAAAATCTACGAAAGACTTGTTACAGGTGAGAGAGACCATATGGAAAAAATGCTGTAGCCATAGAAACCACAGCCATTTACGTTTTTTGCTGCACGACACTCACAAGGACAACACAAGAAGAAGAACTAAAGCAAAACATTAATTGCACCATTTTCCTCTCAGCTATTCTTCAATGTAGTGAACTATTAACGTAAAATATTGTGGTTACTCATTAACAGTGCTGGCAAACTGAGTACAGGCATTTACATATGATTTTACTCTCCAATAGGGATTTCAATCAAAAACGAAAAGTTCACTTTAAAATATAATTAAAGTATATAGCCAACATGTCTTAATAAATCAAAACTCTAAAATTAATTATTTCGATTAATCGACTATTTGTCAAAACAAAACAAATATTGTCTAATGGGATATTCCTGTTGGCTAAAGGGTAATACGGTCAAAATTTGGTCAATATAAACTTGACGTATTTCTTTCAATTTTGCATTTAAAAAACCTGAACACCCCTCATTTTGAAGGTGTGTGGGTGTAGAATGTTGCTCCTATTTTGATTTTGAATTCACTCTTCAGTTGTCGAAATGCCGTCCAAGCAAGAAGAGCAGCGTATCAAAATTTTGCTCGCGCATCGCGAAAATCCGAGCTACTCGCACGCAAAGCTGGCAAAATGGCTAAAAGTTGCCAAATCAACCGTTACAAATGTAATTAAAGTGTTTGGGGAACGTTTGTCGACAGCCAGGAAGTCTGGATCGGGGGGAAATCGAAAACCGGAAGCCGCTGGGACGACAAAGAGAGTTGCCGGTAGTTTCAAGCGAAACCCTAACCTCTCTCTCCGAGATGCCGCAAATAAGCTGGGTGTATCGTCTACAATCGTGCATCGAGCCAAAAAACGAGCCGGACTATCGACTTACAAGAAGGTAGTGACTCCAAATAAACAAAATACGACGGCCAAAGCGCGATCCCGGAGGCTGTACACGACGATGCTGACGATGCTGACGAAGTTTGACTGCGTGGTAATGGACGACGAAACCTAAGCCGACTACAAGCAGCTTCCGGGACAGGAGTTTTATACGGCAAAAGGAAGGGGAAAGGTAGCAGATATTTTCAATCTGGTTTGGCAAGCCATCTGTACCTGTGGCTTGAAAAGCAGCAGTTTCGTAGCTTCCGGGACTGTCAACCAAGAAATTTACGTGAAAGAGTGTTTGAATAAACGTCTGCTGCCTTTCCTGAAGAAACACGGTTGTTCCGTACTGTTTTGGCCGGATTTGGCATCTTGCCATTACGGTAAAAAGGCCATGGAGTGGTACGCCGCCAACAACGTGCAGGTGGGTCCCAAGGACAAGAACCCTCCCAACACGCCAGAGCTCCGCCCAATTGAGAAATACTGGGCTATTGTCAAGCGGAACCTAAAGAAGACCAAAAAAACTGCTAAGGACGAGCAGCAGTTCAAGGCCAACTGGCTTTCTGCGGCGAAGAAGGCGGACAAGGTGGCTGTACAAAATCTGATGCCAGGTGTCAAGCGTGAGGCCCGGCAATTCGGATTTGGAAAAGCGAAAGCCTAACTGAATATTTTTCCTGAATTTTATACTAATTGAACTTGAAAAAGAAACTTAATTTGATTATTTAAATAAACGATTTCGCCGATTTACACGCGTTTTCCCTTGACCAAATTTTGACCGTATCACCCTTTAACTTCGACTGATGAGAGACGAGAATTGGTAGGGGGAGAGATAGAGGAACGTGATATGATGTTGACCGTTTTAAGATGATTTCCAAGTGCAGTTATAAACTTTCGTTTTGTTTGTTATTGTGGGATTATTCTTCAATCATTATTTTTATACCCTCCACCATAGGATGGGGGTATATTAACTTTGTCATTCCGTTTGTAACACATCGAAATATTGCTCTAAGACCCCATAAAGTAAATATATATTCTGGGTCGTGGTGAAATTCTGAGTCGATCTGAGCATGTCCGTCCGTCCGTCTGTTGAAATCACGCTAACTTCCGAACGAAACAAGCTATCGACTTGAAACTTGGCACAAGTAGTTGTTATTGATGTAGGTCGGAAGGTATTGCAAATGGGCCATAACGGTCCACTTTTACGTATAGCCCCCATATAAACGGACCCCCAAATTTGGCTTGCGATTGCTCTAAGAGAAGCAAATTTCATCCGATCTGTCTGAAATTTGTACATGGTGTTAGTATATGGTATCTAACAACCATGCAGAAATTGGTCCATATCGGTCCATAAGTACATATAGCCCCCATATAAACCGATCCCCCGATTTGGCTTGCGGAGCCTCTAAGAGAAGCAAATTTCATCAGATCCGGCTGAAATTTGGTACATGGTATTAGTATATGTTCTCTAATGACCATGCAAAAATTGGTCCACATCGGCCCATAATTATATATAGCCCCCATATAAGCCGATCCCCAGATTTGACCTCCGGAGCCTCTTAGAGGAGCAAAATTCATCCGATCCGGTTGAAATTTGGTACGTGGTGTTAGTATATGGTATCTAACAACCGTGCAAGAATTGGTCTATATCGGTCCATAATTATCTATAGCCCCCATATAAATCGATCCCCAGATTTGTCCTCCGGAGCCTCTTGGAGGAGCAAAATTCATCCGATCCGGTTGAAATTTCGAACATGGTGTTAGAATGTGGTCTCTAAGAAACACGCCAGAATTGGTCCATATCGGTCCATAATTATAGATAGCCCCCATATAAGCCGTTCCCCAGATTTTATCTCCGGAGCCTCTTGGAGGAGCAAAATTCATCCGATCCGGTTGAAATTTGCAACGTGGTGTTAGTATAAGGCCGCTAATAACCATGCCAAAATTGGTCCGTATCGGTCTATAGTTGTATATAGCCGATCCCCAATCACACAAAAATTGGTCCATATCGGTTCATAATCATGGTTGCCACTCGAGCCAAAAATAATCTACCAAAATTTTATTTTTATAGAAAATATTGTCAAAATGTTATTTCTATAGGAAATTGTGTAAAAATTTTATTTCTATAGAAAATTTTGTCAAAATTTTATTTCTATAGAAAATTTTGTCAAAATTTTATTTCTATAGAAAATTTTGTCAAAATTTTATTTCTATAGAAAATTTTGTCAAAATTTTATTGCTAGAGAAAATTTTTTCCAAATTTTATTTCTATAGAAAATTTTTTACAAATTTTACTTCTATAGAAAATGTTGTCAAAATTTTATTTGGTCAAATTTTTTTTAGAAACTTTAAACTTAATTATATACGTATTTAATCGGCCTTTTTAGTTTAATATATACCACGTATGGACTATGTGGTATATATTACGATGTTAGCAAGTTTTAAGATACCTTGCCATCGGCAAGTGTTACCGCAGCCCAAGTAATTTGATTGTGGATGACAGTCTTCAGTAGAAGTTTCTACGCAATCCATGGTGGAGGGTACATAAGCTTCGGCCTGGCCGAACTTACGGCCGTATATACTTGTTGTTTTTGATTTCAGCTGAAAACCATGCATTGACTAAACTACAAGTGTAAATTAACCAACATCGGAAAAGTATGTTTGGTGAATTACCCGAATTTATTCTGATAATTTGTTGATAATTTTGCTGCAAGTAGAGGATGCTGATGAGGAATGTGGTAATTCCGAAACAGCTTTCCATCCAAAAGTTTTGCAGTCTATAAGGCTTCGCTCAAATAAATTAGACAAGCATACTTTTCGTCAGCTACACTTGAAGTTTAGTCAATGCATGGTTTTAAGCTGAAATCAAAAACAACAATAATAACAGTTATAAACTTAATTGAACATGAACGATACAATTTACTTTTTAATCAAAACCAAAGTCATTTACACATAGAAAACAATATCATCAACATTTGTCATTACATTTGTAACACATCGAAATATTGGTCTCATATAGGGTGTCCAAATAACCGGGTTTTTTGAAAAGACAGTCTTCGGTTTATCCGAAAGTTCCGAAAAACCCAGTTTTCGGTTTTTTTATTTTGCTCAAAAACGGTTAATACCGAAATTATAAAAATTAGTGAAAATGAGTTTTAAATGCTCATTTTATTAAAAAAAATAAAAATTCGTTGTAATAAAATTAACAGTTTATAGAACATTGACAGGCAAATTGAATGCCGTTAAAGTGATCCTTTTGCGCTAAAACTGCTCGTGGACTCATTGTAGAATCCGACTATAAGTTTTCTAAAAGAAATTCTTCCTCTTATGAAGACCGACATTTTAGACAAACAACATTGTCGTTACAAGCAAATAAAAACAGATTTGAGACAATGTCACAACGCTTCTAATAAATTCGGGTTTATTTGCGCTAAAAGAAACGACTTTACTAGAGGTGTGCGCGTGACTGAAATTTCACTCACGCCCATTCACGAAGCAAAATGTTTATTTACGCACGATACGTGTGGAAGTCAATCCCACTCACGCACATTCACGAAATGAAAGCCAGTACTCACGCACGCTCACGCACGAACTACTTTTAAAGACTCACACACGATTCACGACAATTCGCGTGATTCACGACAAATTCACGAGACTCACGAGATTTTCCAAACGCAAATCAGCAGAGGCAACAAAATTCAAAGATAGAATATAGTTCGAGAGCTAAATTAATTTCAGTTAACATACGAGTATGACTTAAATCTTGATTTTTTTCGTGAGCGTGATTTTGCAGAAATTTTATTCACGCACATTCACGAACCGATTTTATTTCTCACGCACGCTCACGCACGAAATATTTATTTTCCCATTCACGCACACTCACGACATTCACGCGTGTCACGAGAATTTCGTGTCACGCGCACACCTTTAGACTTTACTCAACAACAAACATTTCTGATGCAATCACGAAATTGATCCAATTAATTGTTTAACCCTCCGATGAGTGACAGTTCTGAACTTCACGGCCGGCCGTGTGAAAAGGTCCCTTTTTTTGTAAATCATGTTTTTTTTCATATAATTTTTTTTTTATTTTTTGTTTTGTTTTTATTGTTTATAACTAAATTCTACATACAAAAATAATTTTTCAAATTTTTTTTGTTTGTTTGCTTGAATTTTCTTAAGACTATTATAAAAAATTTAAAAATTATTGTTGTTGAGCGTGTACTTGTTGTTTGTGTTGTAACAGTTTATTGTGATTTCATCCATTTTTATGTTATACGCTTTGGTATTCAGCTTGTGGCCAGATCGAGGAACTCTGCGACTAAGGTGGGATGCGTCCAGAGTGAGCTGGCGGTAAGTCGGGTTGGTTTAACTGGGCAAGAGAAAAGATGACGCGTGTCGTGTGGCCCTTGGTTGCAAATTGGACATACGTCTGCTACGCTGCTATCAATCACTGATAAATAGGGATTGAGGCGGCTGCACTTGCTTGATCTTAACTGGGATAAAACTACCCTAGTCTGCCGTGGGAGGTCTCTTTCCTCCGGTGCTATGGGCGGTGGACGGACTCCGAGAACAGGATTAACCTTCTCACCGCTTCAGCTACAGTATACTCATGAATCCTGTTCAAACCTGCCTGGTACGCCGCTTGATCTAGAGGTTCTCTTTTGTAGCGCTGGATCTCGCGCTCTAGATTATGTATATCAACCCTTACGTTCCTGGGTGGTGGTTGTGCATCCATGAGATGTTGGTTTGGATGATTACTGCGATAACAACCCAGGAGATACTGCTTTGACAACATGTAGTAGTGTCTTCGCACAGGGATGATCTTTGTCTCCACATGTACTTCTTGTCCCTGCCCTGTGCGCAAGTGTTGCAGCGATGTAAAAGTGTGCTATGTTCTCCGCAAACAGCGTTGCCGCAGCCGAAGCAGTATGCCCGCGTTTTCCGCTGCCGCCCGTACTTAGAACGGCAAAGCCTACATGACGGTCTACTTGACCTAGCCGCAACCGACGGTACATTGCCTTCCATCGGTCTTGGTAATACCTGAAATGAAAAGAAAACTAAAAAACAAATAAATATATATTCTATTCTTGAATTTGAAGATGTTTTTCTTACCCTGACATCGAATGCTTCCATCGCATTGCGTATCCTTGGATATGAGGCACTGTACCAATATGCGGTCTTCCTCCTCAACAAAATACGCGCCAAGTCAAGAGTGGTAAGAAATTATCCGCGTATATTGTACTGCCAGCAAGAAGGAGGTGGTTACCGACGAAAACATCAAAAAAATCCACAAAATGATTTTGAATGTCCGTAAAATGAAGTTGATCGAGATAGCAGAGGGCTTAACGATATCAAAGGAACGTGTTGGTCATATCATTCATCAATATTTGGATATGCGGAAGCTCTGTGCAAAATGGGTGCCGCGCGAGCTCACATTTGACCAAAAACAACAACGTGTTTATGATTCTGAGCGGTGTTTGCAGCTGTTAACTCGTAATACACCCGAGTTTTTCCGTCGATATGTGACCATGGATGAAACATGGCTCCATCACTACACTCCTGAGTCCAATCGACAGTCGGCTGAGTGGACAGCGACCGGGGAACCGTCTCCGAAGCGTGGAAAGACTCAAAAGTCCGATGGCAAAGTAATGGCCTCTGTTTTTTGGGATGCGCATGGAATAATTTTTGTCGATTATCTTGAGAAGGGAAAAACCATCAACAGTGACTATTATATGGCGTTATTGGAGCGTTTGAAGGTCGAAATCGCGGCAAAACGGCCCCATATGAAGAAGAAAAAGTGTTGATAACTCACCGTGCCACAAGTCATTGCACTGTTAGAAAAATATGTTTTTCATATGTTCCGATATAAACAAAATGTGTTTCGGGCACAATTTTTAAACACAATATATTTAAGTGCAAACATGTAATGTTCCTAAACTAACACAAAATGTTTGGGACACATATGTTAATATGTTAGAATATATTATGTTTGGGGCATGAATGTTTCATAAAAATAATATGTGTGAATGTAAACATATATAAATTTACAAATTTCGAGTAAACATATATATGTTGTGATACTTTATTCAGAGAGCGACAGAGAGAGAGAGAGTTAGTATAGAGAAAGAAATAGATATGGAAACCGGGAGGGTTGAATAAAAAATATCAACATAACACAGCGAGAGAATGAAATGAGAGCAATTTCTGTGAATGTATGTTGTTTCGGAAAACTGTTTTATAATAAGGCCAAAAATTTGGTATGCTTATGTCTAAATATTATTTAATTTGAATAGTAGAATGAGTATTCGGAATAAAGAGAATAGATATTCGGAACCAAGAGAATAGACATTTGAAAAAAACAGCATATTTGTATTACAGAAAAAGATGCGAAGAACTCAAAAATTTCGTGGAAGTGAAAATTATGCGAGGGAATGAACATAATCTTCTTTGGGGAATTCTTCCAAGCATATACTATTCTTGGACTCAAAATGCTTCCAAACATATAATATGGTCACATAAAACAAACATATTAATGTTTCGGCGGTATCCAATAATATATGTGCTTCCTGCAAAATATGTTTGGAACATATGTTAGAGAAGCGATTTTTTTTGAGGGTGTGAGAACGATGGCAAAAAATCATGAATTGGACTTCGAATTGCTTCCCCACCCACCGTATTCTCCAGATCTGGCCCCAGCGACTTTTTCTTGTTATCAGACCTCAAAAGGATGCTCGCAGGGGAAAAAATTGGGCTGCAATGAAGAGGTGATCGCCAAAACTGAGGCCTATTTTGAGGCAAAACCGAAGGAGTACTACCAAAATGGTATCAAAAAATTGAAAGGTCGTTATAATCGTTGTATCGCTCTTGAAGGGAACTATGTTGAATAATAAAAACAAATTTTGACAACTGTGTTTTTCTTTGTTAGACTGGGATCAGCCAACCTGTTATGTTAAGCTGCTGCCAAGTTATGTTGCAACATTTCCCAAATGTCGTCAATAGCCGCAGTTTCCATGCAGCTGTAAAGGGTGATACGGTCAAAATTTGGTCAAGGGAAAACGAGTGTAAATCGGTGAAATCGTTTATTTAAAAAATCAAATTAAATTTCTTTTTCAAGTTCAATTAGTATAAAATTCAGGAAAAATATTCAGTTGGGCTTTCGCTTTTCCAAATACAAATTGCCGGGCCTCACGCTTGACACCTGTCATCAGATTTTGTACAGCCACCTTGTCCACCTTCTTCGCCGCAGAAAGCCAGTTTGCCTTGAACTGCTGCTCGTCCTTAGCAGTTTTTTTTTTGGTCTTCTTTAGGTTCCGCTTGACAATAGCCCAGTATTTCTCAATTGGGCAGAGTTCTGGCGTGTTGGGAGGGTTCTTGTCCTTGGGAACCATCTGCACGTTGTTGGCGGCGTACCACTCCATGGCCTTTTTATCGTAATGGCAAGATGCCAAATCCGGCCAAAACAGTACGGAACAACCGTGTTTCCTCAGGAAAGGCAGCAGACGTTTATTCAAACACTCTTTCACGTAAATTTCTTGGTTGACAGTCCCGGAAGCTATGAAAATGCTCCTTTTCAAGCCACAGGTACAGATGGCTTGCCAAACCAGATATTTCTTTGCGAACTTTGACAGTTTTATGTGCTTGAAAATATCTGCTACATTTCCCCTTCCTTTTGCCGTATAAAACTCCTGTCCCGGAAGCTGCTTGTAGTCGGCTTTGACGTAGGTTTCGTCGTCCATTACCACGCAGTCAAACTTCGTCGTCATCGTCGTGTACAGCCTCCGGGATCGCGCTTTTGCCGTCGTATTTTGTTTATCATCGCGATTTGGAGTCACTACCTTCTTGTAAGTCGATAGTCCGGCTCGTTTTTTGGCTCGATGCACGGTTGTAGGTCATACACCCATCTTATTCGCGGCATCTCGGAGAGAGAGGTTAGGGTTTCGCTTGAAACTACCGGCAACTCTCTTTGTCGTCCCAGCGGCTTCCGGTTTTCGATTTCCCCCCGATCCAGACTTCCTGGCTGTCGACAAACGTTCCCCAAACACTTTAATTATATTTGTAACGGTTGATTTGGCAACTTTTAGCGATTTTGCCAGCTTTGCGTGCGAGTAGCTCGGATTTTCGCGATGCGCGAGCAAAATTTTGATACGCTGCTCTTCTTGCTTGGACAAAATCAAAATAGGAGCAACATTCTACACACACACACCTTCAAAATGAGGGGTGTTCAGGTTTTTTAAATGCAAAATTGAAAGAAATACGTCAAGTTTATATTGACCAAATTTTGACCGTATCACTCTTTACACGAAACCAAAATTTAAAAGAGAATTGTGTCTTAAAATTATCCTTACTTGTATTCTCCGCTTCTTTGGCTCGGAATCAATACCAAATTTTTTAAAGTAAATACAAAATCTTTGGAACCGGGCATGCTTTTTTTCAGTGTAGTTTGATTTATGAAGCCTCTTGCAGGAGCAAATTTCATCCCATCTAGTTGAAATTTTGTACGCGATGTAACAATACTTTAAGAAAACATAAAATGAGAACTTTCGAACACAAAAAAAATACTTGTTTCCTCTCCAACGAAATGTCAAACAAATAGCATTTGTGAAATGTTAATTATGTTAATTCAGTCTTAAAATTTGTAACCATGTCTTTGGTTTCCTTCTTGTACTCAATAATTATACCCCAACCATCAATGATCTAAAGTATCAATTCTAATAAAACTCTCGGTCAAAATTTTATGAAACATTAAAAAAATTCATTTGATTTGAAAAACGATTCATTTGAATTTAAAAAGGATTCATTTGATTTGTAAAAGGTTTCATTTGATTTGAAAAGGGTTTCATTTGAAATGTAAAAGGTTTCATTTGAAGTGAAAATACTATACATTCTAACCATCATACAAAAATTATTCCATATCGGTTCAACCCATATACACCGACCTCCAGATTTAATTTTTCGATATTTCAAAGACGAAAATGTTGGCAGTTACAACAATTTAAAGTCGAAAATGTTTTATTCAATGTCAAACAAATCGTAAAAGCGTACAGTCGTTTTTATCAAATGTTGTACACTCAAAAAAAGTGAACTCTCTATTTCACTAAAACCAATTTAACTTTATTGTAGTTCATGGAATTATTATGCTTGGAGAAAGTTTCCTTTACTCTAATATTTTTTGCGTACGTTAGTTAAATGAACTAAAACCGAGGAAAAAAATATACACAAATGAAGCATAAAGATTAACTAAATTCGTGTCTTCCACAAAATAGTTCAGTATTTTTTTAAATTTGCAAATTTTACTACAAATGCGTTCATCATGAACTTCGTATGCCACTAAAGACATTCTTGCAATTTTGAACTCAAATTTTTTCCTTCAAACTACAATTTTTTTTTAACAAGTGAAAAAACTTGAGTTATTTTGTTTTCTATCCGCTCTTTTTTAATTATGTCTAATAAATTTTCTTGTATTTGTCGAAAAATATTTACTTATTTGAATGACATCAGCGTGATATCTGCGTTTGTAATACTGTTTAGTTAAAATTTTCTAAAAATATTCAAAATTTTCTAAAATTTACCGAAAGTTATCTTTCTGGTGGGTTCACTGTGTTTTCAGTGTATAACTCGACTTTCTAATTCCTATCGCGAATTCCCTACTTTGATCTGTAATATGCCAAACGCAAATTTCGTTCTAGCACCTCATGATGTATGTATGAGCAATCTAAAATCGATCGTAAATAGATCTAGCTATGTAAAGGGTGATTTGTTAAGAGCTTGATAACTTTTTTTAAAAAAAAAACGCATAAAATTTGCAAAATCTCATCGGTTCTTTATTTGAAACGTTAGATTGGTCCATGACATTTACTTTTTGAAGATAATTTCATTTAAATGTTGACCGCGGCTGCGTCTTAGGTGGTCCATTCGGAAAGTCCAATTTTGGGCAACTTTTTCGAGCATTTCGGCCGGAATAGCCCGAATTTCTTCGGAAATGTTGTCTTCCAAAGCTGGAATAGTTGCTGGCTTATTTCTGTAGACTTTAGACTTGACGTAGCCCCACAAAAAATAGTCTAAAGGCGTCAAATCGCATGATCTTGGTGGCCAACTTACCGGTCCATTTCTTGAGATGAATTGTTCTCCGAAGTTTTCCCTCAAAATGGCCATAGAATCGCGAGCTGTGTGGCATGTAGCGCCATCTTGTTGAAACCACATGTCAACCAAGTTCAGTTCTTCCATTTTTGGCAACAAAAAGTTTGTTAGCATCGAACGATAGCGATCGCCATTCACCGTAACGTTGCGTCCAACAGCATCTTTGAAAAAATACGGTCCAATGATTCCACCAGCGTACAAACCACACCAAACAGTGCAGTTCTTGAACGGCTTCTGGTTGCTCTTCACTCCAAATGCGGCAATTTTGCTTATTTACGTAGCCATTCAACCAGAAATGAGCCTCATCGCTGAACAAAATTTGTCGATAAAAAAGCGGATTTTCTGCCAACTTTTCTAGGGCCCATTCACTGAAAATTCGACGTTGTGGCTCGTTAGTAAGTCTATTCATGATGAAATGTCAAAACATACTGAGCATCTTTCTCTTTGACACCATGTCTGAAATCCCACGTGATCTGTCAAATACTAATGCATGAAAATCCTAACCTCAAAAGAATCACCCTTTACAATACTGCAGTGTTTGTATGAATTTCATTGCAAAACTAACGCATGTTTGCAAACCTCAAGCTAGGGATGACATACAAAGGAAAGTTTTTAGCCAATTTTAAAATTAAATAATCCTATCTTAATTAAAGAAAAATCCAACTATAATTATAATCGATAAATTCGCCGCGACCTCGGTGGCACACCTTCATCCGATGGTCCAAATTTTCGATGACGCTGAGGCGCAAAAGAGCCATTGTTTCGTTAGCTGTGTGGCAAGTGGCACCGTCCCGCAGAAACCACATATCGTCAACATCCATTTCTTCCAATTCGGCCATAAAAAGTTCGTTATCATCTCACGATAGCGAACACCATTCACAGTAACTGCCTGACCGGCCTCATTTTGGAAAAAAATACGGCCCGATGATGCCGCTAGCCCATAAACCGCACCAAACAGTCACTCTTTGTGGGTGCATTGGTTTTTCGACAATCACTCTTGGGTTCTCATTCGCCCAAATGCGGCAATTCTGTTTATTGACGAATCCACTGAGGTGAAATTGTGCCTCATCACTGAAGATGATTTTCTTCGAAAATTTACCATCCACTGTTGCCATTTCTTGGAACCATTTAACACGTTGTTGGATTGTGTATCTCTCCATGGTTCAAATTGAGTAAGTCTGAAATAGAGAAATGTCAAATAAAATTCGGAAAAAAACTTGGCGTTTAGGTGTGGTTCACATTCAACATCGGCCCTTACAATTTAGCCACCCTTTATATGAAAACCACCATGTTCTTTTTAAGGCATGACAAAATCTAAATGAAAAAGTACATTTGCATTGACTGAATAAAACAACTGAAGGTTAAAATAAAGTAGCCGCTTAAATTTCAACGCGAAACTGAATTAATCTTAAGGAATAATGTATTGAAACATTTAGACAATCAAATAAATGTATTCCAATCGAAATTCCTACCGAAGAAACATCACTTGCTTATATGTATTGTCATCCCTATCCTTGAAATATTCTTCGTAGAAAACTACAATCATTCATGAAGTTTTGAACAGAGGCAAACAAAAACAAAAATCATGAATGAAAAACGGCGGATTGAAGCTAAAGCTGGCTTTCAAACAAATTCTCTTACTATATACGGGGTCATTGATGTGGGATAATTGCATGTATGCAGTATGGAAAATAGAAAGGATGCAGAAGCACATTTGCTCTTTACTTCTCCCACTGCAAAGCCAATGACAATAAATCGTTCAAAATATGGCATGATGGCCATATGGAAAGAGACTGACATTGGGACACGATTCCCGCACTGCAGGGCACGTGCAACAATACAAATGTAATCCCTTTGAATGGAATTTTTATTACATTTGACAGCTACGGAAAGAAGTTCATGTGGAAAATTTTTAAACCAAAATGAATTTCCGACATAAAACACGACATGTGAATTGTGAAGACTATCACAGTCCAAGAATTTGGGAAAGTGTTAACGTGAGATTTAAGGGAATGTGAATGAAAAGCTCATCTCTGCCCAGATTTTCAATCAAGAATACATACGTAGCTCGAATAGCAACTGTTGGATACTTGTAGTATGGCCAGTTTGTTAACTATCTGAAAATATTGAATGTGACATTTGCATGGATATATGCTGATGGAGAAATGATCTTTAGAATAAAGAACAATGATTGTTGGAATAAATGGAATGTACTTTTCTGAAAAGGATTTGCTTTTCGTTTGGTCGTAGAATATTTGAAGAACAGGAAAAATTTAATGAAGCAAAGTGTTATTCAAGGATTTCGCTATAAGATGGAATTCACTTTTAAATTTAGGAGAACAATTCGTATTTTATTCGATCTTTGATTTTTTCATAAAATTTTTTAATTTTATTGTTCAAAAGCAAAACATGTATAACATCAAATTTGAAAATCATTTTAGATTTGTTCGAATTGGCTACCATTGCTACGAATTATGGCCCTCAAATGGCCGAGAAAGTAGTGCTAACCTTACTTTCCACAATACCCCCCCCCCCCCCCCCCCCCCCCCGGCGCAAAAGTCCAACGGATTGAGATACAAAATGTTTGTCTGCCTAGTGCTTCAGTACTGTCTAGGACATTTTCCATATAATATTTGTCATTTATTTTGACCTAGGAAATCGGTGCCGATTTAGATACAACTTCAATTTATATACATCGCTCGATTTTCCCAAATTGGCCAATATTATATTCTTATTAATTAACCAATCTTACTCAAATTTAAAATTTTGATGTATTACAAATTTGATGTATCACAAATTTGGATTTAGTACCCACACTAATTGTGCGATTTCCTCTTTTTAATAATGGACTCAATATAAGTGGCATACTAAGTCTGATTCAATCACGAAATTAATTGATCCAATTATTTTTTTATTGAAATGACTTCAATAACAAAAATTATAGTATCAATTAAAAAATTATTTGTTCCAATTAAAAAATTAATTGATTCTATTATTTTTTGTGATTGATTTTTGTTCCAATGAAAATATTTGTTGAATCAATTAAATTTTTAATTGAATATTTTTTAAAACTCAATTTAGATTTTAATTGGAAAATTGTTCATGAAATTTTTTTTCTGTGTAGGTGCAGAATCAACTATAGCTCCTATTTATCAGACATTTCTGTTCAGATTGCGATAAAACCCCAGAAACATGTACCCCTTAATGTTCTTAAATATGGAAATGCGGTTTATTTCCCAACCCTATACCATTGATACCCCACAAAAAATTTTTACTAATTAAGTAGGGGTGGTTTAGGATGATATAGTTGGCCCAGTTCGACTTTCTACTTTACTTCCTTGTTTAATTAAAAAAATAATTGAACAGTTAAATGTTTAATTGAATCAATTAAAAAATAACTTGAAATTTGCTAATGGAAGTAATTAATTTTTTAATCGAGTTTTTTTATGCCCAAGTAAAACTGCGATTGATGCTATGATTTTCGCAATTGAAGATATTTCAATTAAATTCGTGATTGAATCAATTAATTTCGTGATTGAATAAGATTTTTTTTTTGTGTATCGGAGAAAGCCAAACTCAGTTAATAGCCACTTTCTTGCAAGCAACGCAACTCCTTGGTTCTTTCCAGTCTAGCCTTTTTTTTGTACATCGGAGCCACCGTAGTGCAATGATCAGCATGCCCGCCTTGCATACACAAGGTCGAGGGTTCGAATCCTGCTTCGACCAAACACCAAAAAGTTTTTCAGCGGTGGATTATCCCACCTCAGTAATGCTGGTGCACATAAAAAAATAACTGCAAATAAATATTAACAACTTTATTTGTATGTAGAATCTGCTTATGCTCAACAAATTTGTCTATTGAACATGAGGCATTTGTTGTTGAAATGTGTTTGTAGATGCTTCACAGAGGAAATAATAGAAATATTCTGAATTTTCAACAAATTGCTTTGTTGCGAAAATAGTTGACTGCTATCGATATGAAAACAAAAATACAAGACTGGTTACGCACACATCGCTGAGAATATGTACGAAAGCTATATTTATATATTTTATATATTATTTGTATATTTTTCAATATGGTAGTTTCTTAAATGTGTTTTTGTATGAGATAAATAATAAAACCATATTAATATCGGGATTAGAGTTATTACAATTCTAATTAACTAGAATATATAGCACTGGGAATAAAGTTGTCAAAATGCTTGCTAGACCCGGGACTACTCAAATTTAAAATTGTCAAACATTTACAAAACTGAGTATAGGATTTTCGACACAAAAATGTTACATGTTCCCCGTCCAAAAATAACATTTTGGTCATATTCCTTCTCTGTGTGTACTTAACAAAATATCTCCAAAATTGTTCCGGCAATTTTGCAATTTTGGTGCAATTCATAGCAAAATTCTGTCAATTTTAATTTCATTTTAATTTTTTATCAACACAAATAAATTTGTTACAGGTCATTGATAAACTCCAACAAACCACAAACAAATTTTTTCGTTCAAATTCAAAAATATTTGTTGAGGATTAAACGTAACGTTCAACAACAAATATTTTGTACTGTTGGATGCTCAACAAATTACTTACAAATTATGTTATTGAGAACACAAATTATTTGTTGCCTTCTGATGGTGACGATTGCTAACAACTTTTTTGTAATAATGGTTATTAAAAGTACAAATTAGTTTGTTGCAGGAAAATTAACAAATTTTGTTATTGGTTTTCCAACAAAAGTTATTGGTTCTCAAACTTATTTTTATCTGTATGGTTTCATCTGTATGGTTTCACTGCATTGTAGAAAGCCGTTCGGACTCGGCTACACACAAAAAATTATGACCAACATTTTTTCAATTAAACACTTAATTGAATTTGGAAACGGATTCAATTAATATGTTAATTGATTCAATTAATTATTTAATCAAATCCGAATAAAAACCAATTAAAAAAATGATTGATATTTGTTACGTTTCCAATTAAAATATTAATTGATTCAATCAATTTGTTAATCAATTCGGAAATAATTTTCAATTACAAACGTGATTGACAATTTTTCCGTTTCCAATTACACATGTGATTGATCCAATCACCTTTGTGATTGAAATTGAATAATTTTGAGCAATGGAAATAGCGAAAAGAGAACAAGAGAATGGGTATTTATTCAACAAGGTATGATGGAGAGATCAGTCTGTTGAAGTAACTCATAACGAACGGTTGGGTTTTTGTTTTTCGCGTAAATTGAAAAACATGATTGGCGACATTCTGTCTGCTGCATTCAAAATGTGTGCATAAATATTTTGAACGCAACAACAAATCATAGCAAAGGGTTGAAATAAATAAAGTGTGCAACAACAAATGGCCACGTGGTAAAGGTTTGAAAAAAATATATGAGAGGAC
Organism: Haematobia irritans; assembly: GCF_050003625.1. Classification (NCBI taxonomy): domain Eukaryota; kingdom Metazoa; phylum Arthropoda; class Insecta; order Diptera; family Muscidae; genus Haematobia; species Haematobia irritans. The sequence continues at coordinate 87,004,234 of NC_134400.1, forward strand.
GCATTTGAAATTACCTGTGTTTGTGTTTTGTGGTATTGTAAAAATGGAAAACAATCTACGTTTATTAAAGGTAAGAAATTATGAAATGTGAATACCGTTTTCCATTGAAGCCTGTTTACATTAAACGGCTTCAATGGAATATATATATATTTTTTTTTTTCATTTCTTTTAGTGACCAATTTTGTTTCGTGAAATTGACCAATCAATCCCATCAACTCCACCATTTTATCAAATATATAAGAATATGTTTGCAATAAAAAAGTGGGTACCGTATTGATCTTTTAAAATTATAAATTTTTTTCACTCCTAGTTTTCTTAAAACCAAGAGCGGTATGGGTTTGTTGGAAGATTCACCTTGAAGTTGCGAAGTGGCGTTGGCATTAAATTGCATTTTTGTTTTACCTGCCTTTTTCAGTTTGAACCCAAGTAGAGATCAGTATATCTGATATATAAACTAATGAGCTGAATTATGTAATGGTAAAAAAGTTCTTTCTTTTGGATTTAAAAATATGAAAAATATCCGAAAGTAATAAAAATATGTATTTTCCATTTAGATTTTTTTCTATTTCCAGAATTTGCAAAGTATCATCAATATAATACCAAATATTACATTGCTTTCCCATTATTTTTGTCTTTGATTGGTTCAAGTTTTAATACACGATTTCAATGTGTGGAAATTTTGGAAAGGAATTGTATTAAAATTAAATTACCGAGCTCCTTAATAAACCTTTTTATGCTAAAAGACTACAACTGCAAAAGAAGATTATAAATCTGGAACCTGGAACTAAGAATTGAACTTGATATTCTATGCAGGTAAGTTTTAGCAAAATTAACTTTTATTGAACAAAATTAAGTTCGAATTATTCTGTTTACTTTCAGAAAAACTAATTTAGCTTACAGTCTGCTGATTTATTGGAAATCTAGGCGCATCTACATATTAGAAGGAACATGCTAACATGGTTATTATTATAAGGAAGCTAATGATTTATATAATTTATTTTTTCACCCTATAGTTGTTATTGATAGTAATTGTATTTGTAAGTTATGTTAGAACAAAACACAAATGAAAAGAACCAAATTTATTTGTCTTTTGCATAATTAAAACAATAATAAAATATTAAATATTATAAGAAACACATATTTTCTTTTATTTCAAATAAAACTAAATACGATTTTGGGTTCGCAATATATAAATTTTTTGATCGAAATTTATAACCAATTTCAATTAATTATTTAATTGAATGAATCAAATAGTTGATTGATTTTTGTCGCGAAATTTATTAAAATTTTAATTGACTCAATTAAAACTGTGATTGAATTTTATGTTAAAAATCAATCACGTTTTTAATTGATTCAATCACACAATTAATTGATTCCGTGACAAAAGTCAATTAAATTTTTAATTGAAAATCGTGTTGGTTTTCAATCAAAATGGGTGATTGATACTATCATTTTCGTGATTGAAGACATGAATCCGCGATTTTCGTGATTGAAATCAAAAACATTTTTTTTTTTTGTGTATAAAAAAGGAGGTCCCTTGTCATTGAGCCTAACATGGAATCGGACAGCACTCAGTGATAAGAGAGAAGTTCACCAATATGGTATCACAACGGACTGAATAGTCTAAGTGAGCCTGATACATCGGGCTGCCACCTAACCTAACCTAACCTAACCTAACCTCTTTCGCTTTTTGGAACTTAATGGCTTTAGTCCAAGCACAATTTGCAATATGACTTGCATCCGTTCTCGTGATAGGTTCAGTTCACAAAAATCTTTTCTACCACTGCGGAGTGGATTTCAATCAAATTTGGTGTTCACTTTTCAAATCATTCCTGGTGTTGTTACCATTGTTTGTGTCCACTTTTTGGATGCAATGCAACACTGTCAGTATCACGGTAACGATAAATGGTATGAGAAACAGAAGATTTATTAACATTTAAATGATGGAGGGCTATAACGATAGCGATTTTCCATCCAAATCGTAGCATCAAGCTTGAATTCCATCACGAAAACCTTTATTTCTGCACTGAAGCAAATATTTACCTTATATGATAGATTATGCAACTTAAATTTTAGGTTCTGCAATTTACACAATATGAATATTATGACTATGACAACGACTATTAGACCCATTTCGCGGATACACCACAAGCAACCTAATATTCTGCGAACGCAATAAAACATCAGCGATTTGAACCAAATTAGTAGCGGTGGCCTTTGTAGGTATTGTTGTCTTAGATAAAAAAAAAACCAGAGCCAATTTTGAAGAAGATAGTTCAGATATTGCGAGTTGTACTTTAAAGTAATAAATACATAGACAGACGGACAGAGCTAAATAGACAGCAGATGTACAGAGCTAAAATAACTACAAATTCCGATATTTCAGTGGCTAATTTCCATTTTTTCTTTCTTTTCTTTTAGGTACAAAATTGAAGTGGCTGGCAAAAGTCTACCGTCACTGACAAATCTGGACAAAGGACGTTATGGTGTGATTGTATTTGAAAATCTCGATAAATATCTACACATGGATAAATGGAATCGAGAACTTTTGGACAAATACTGTCGTGAATATTCAGTGGGGATAGTGGGATTTGTCAGCCCCAGCGAGGAAACTTTGGTGGCCGCTCAACTGAAGGGTTTTCCCCTTTTTGTACATACAAATCTTAGGCTTAGAGATGCTAGTTTGAATCCCGCCTCTCCAGTTTTACGGCTAACACGTGCTGGCGAAACATCTTGGGGTGCCTTACCTGGGGATGATTGGACGGTGTTCCAACATAATCATTCCTCGTACGAACCCATCGAATGGGCTCAACGTAATAGTCAAGACTATCCGTCGGATGCTGGTGGTCAAGTGCATTTGCCGCTCACCACAGTGCTGCAAGATCATGGCCAATATGATGGCATCAAACGCATATTCTTTGGCAGTAACTTGAAATTTTGGCTTCATCGCCTACTCTTCTTGGATGCCTTGTCGTACTTAAGCCACGGTCAGCTAAGCTTGAATTTGGAACGCATGATTCTGGTGGATATCGATGATATTTTCGTCGGCGAAAAGGGAACTCGCCTGAGGCCCGATGATGTGCGAGCTCTAATAGCCACTCAGAAAATTATTGCCGCTATGGTTCCCGGTTTCCGTTTCAATTTGGGCTTCTCAGGGAAATACTTTCACCATGGCACAAGGGAGGAGAATCTGGGCGACGACTACCTATTACAGAATGTGCCAGAGTTTACATGGTTCTCGCATATGTGGAAACATCAACAACCTCACTTGTATGATAATCTGACTTTGCTCATGTCCGAAATGCAGCTCAATCATGCCTTTGCTGAGGAACACAGTATACCTACCGATTCGGGTTACTCCATTTCGCCACATCATTCAGGAGTTTATCCAGCCCATGAGATCCTCTATGAGGCTTGGAAGAAAGTTTGGAATATTAAGGTGACATCAACAGAAGAATACCCACACTTGAGACCAGCTCGTCTGAGAAGGGGGTTCATTCATCGCAATATTATGGTCCTGCCTCGACAAACTTGTGGTCTCTTCACCCACACCATGTACATTGACCGTTACCCCGGAGGCCGTGATAAACTCGACGAGTCCATACAGGGAGGTGAACTCTTCCAGACCATTGTCTATAATCCCATAAATATTTTCATGACGCACATGTCCAACTATGGTTCCGATCGCTTAGCTTTATACACTTTCCAGTCTGTCATTAAATTCTTGCAATGCTGGACTAATCTCAAGTTGGCCTCAGCTCCTCCCATTCAATTGGCAGAAATGTATTTCCGCCTGCATCCGGAAGAAGTAGACCCTGTATGGGGTAATCCATGCGATGATCCACGTCATCGAAAAATATGGTCCAAGACCAAAAGCTGTGATTCCCTACCCAAATTCCTGGTGATAGGTCCACAAAAAACCGGAACAACTGCCTTGTACACATTTCTGTCCATGCACTCGAGTATAGCGAGTAATATACCCAGCCCTGATACTTACGAAGAGATTCAATTCTTCAATGGCAACAATTACTATAGAGGTTTGGATTGGTACATGGATTTCTTTCCGTCCGCGGAATCGAATACGAGCACCTCTGCCCCTCCATCACGTTACATGTTCGAGAAGAGTGCAACATATTTTGATGGGGAAATGGTGCCCAAGCGTGCACATGCTTTACTGCCACATTCGAAAATTGTAACGATACTGATATCACCAGCTAAGAGGGCCTATTCGTGGTATCAACATCAGAAAGCCCATGGCGATGCCATTGCAAACAATTACAGTTTTTATCAGGTAAATGATCTAGTTCGATTTAGTTAAGTCCATTATCTTAGTGCCATGCCTACTTTGCATAGTGACGTTGTTGGATGATGCCATAGACACTGATCGTAGACTCTTGTACAAAGTGGCGTCGCACACTTGGTGGGTGGCTTGATGTTCTGACTCTGTTATAAGAAGAAACTGACAAGTCTTTCAAAATTTAATTGAATTCTTCGATTTTTAAATGTAATCTAGGTCGGAATGGGTGAAACTTTCTAAACTTAGAAGATTTTTAAACTGCCACAAAAATCAGTCCATGAGTTGTGTTGAGCTCTTCTCAGCTCTAGCTTAAATCAGTTTTATTGTTGGTTTAGCAGCTTGGAGAAGCTGAAGTGATAAGTTCTTGTCTTTATTATGTAGGGATGATCGTGCAAACAATGGTCGTTTAAAATCTGATAGCAATAGGGTATAAAAATCATTAAATTGACTCTGAAGCCCTCATTCACTTCGGTAGCTACCTATACGAGCAAAATTTTCGCATCAGGCACTCGGGAAAAATCCAAGAGTTATTGTCGGCAAGTCTCTCCAGGTCAATCGAGCTTACATTTTAGAAAGTGAGTTTGGATCAAAAATTACAGTGGATGGTTTACGAGAGACGATTAATTATCTTGTGATTATACTCTGCGCATCGTCTTCCTTCGAGACCACGTGAAATATAATGTACATGCCAATCAGCGTTGCCAGAATTGTTTCACAAAAAACCGCTAGATTTGTCCAAAAAACTAGCCAAAAAAAGCTAAAAAATTTAAAAAAATAGCTAGAAAAAAAGCTAAATTTTTTTTGGGTACTCGATACATTTTGATTACTATCAAAAATTTTTACTGGAAGTCCTTCGTTTATATTTCCTAGTAAAAACATTTTTCCCAGTAAACTTGCAATTATCAGCAGGTCAATCATCAACAAGTCCAATGTGCGATATATTGCAGAATGTCACATAGAACTGCATTAGAAAATATCAATATATTTCGTTTTAACTGAATTAATGATAAATTCGTAAATGTGTACACTTCTCCTAATTTTACCCAAGAGAATAAAACCCATTCTAACTGTCTTGCAAGTTTATATTGAATAACTTTTATTCGAAAATTTCCCATACAAACCTACTTTTGAACGCTATTTTGGTTTGTGGTCAAGATACAAAATTTAAAGACTATTTCATTACTTTTCAGAATTTTTTAGAATTGACCCTAGCCTTCTTTCATGAAAAGATACCCATTTTTAAGTCAAATCACTTAACTATAAGGACAAAACGACTTTATAGGCTTTGGGCAAAGGAAAGTTTTATATAAGAGAAATTCACAAATGCTATTATAACCAAAATTCGCGTTCGTATTTTAAGGACATGAAATCTTTGGCCTCACCACAATATTTTTTCAGTGTACAAAGCAATTCACATCTACTATTTTAATTTAGTAATATCATAATAAGTTTAGAATATTATAATAACATAAAAAGGATAAACGAGTCAAATGCTATTATTCCTAATAATTTCTGACAGTTTATATAAGGAATTTGGATGGTAATACTAGATTTAAAGTTTACGATAACTTTTGTGAATATGAGGAAAAAAACTTTACAACAAGGTGTATTTGCTGCAAAAATGCCCGCATAATGGCTGGAATAATTATTAATGTTTCAATTGAGTTTTGAAATATGTGGAAAACCTTATTCTGGCAGCAAGGCTTAGATAAAAACGAAGTTTTATCCATATTTCAATAGGAATATGTCGAAAATAAAAAAAAGCCAAAAATAGCTAAAAGGGTCATGAAAAAAAGCCAGAAAAAAAGCTAAATGCATTTTTTCCCCGCTAAACGTCTTCAAAAAAAGCCAAATCTAGCGGCAAAAAAGCTAAATTGGCAACGCTGATGCCAATAGTCCGGCGTCGATAGATAAAATTGGTAAGCCTATCAATTTCTTCAGTAAGGTAGGGTCCTGTAAGTTTGGTCAATAATGTTTTTCATTATTAATGGCTTACCTTCCACTTTATTAGGAAATTATCAGTTGATCTCTTATCTAATAAAAATTTTATTTTTTTTTTATACCAAATTTTTTATTGGAAACCCCTTTATCAACTCAAGTTGATTTTTAAATATATGACAACATAATAATGTTGCGACACTCTTTACTTTTTCTCTAATGAGAAACTTGTCCATAATCAAAGTCTTTCTCGCATGTCATCCTTTGAATATCAACTCGTCGGTCACATGTTTTATATTCATATCGACTTGTTTCGTTCGAATATTGTCCCTGGAGATGATGTGCTTTGTTCTTAACACAATTTGTTGCATAATTGAAAAAAAAATCTACTGGTTTTTGTGTAGAGCACAAAAGAAATGTGAAATAAAAGCAAACATGAGCATCAACACGAACAAAATAATATAAGAGATGCTAAACTTTGGATGCTGGGTCAAAACCATAAAAAAAAGTTTTCATTTATGAATGAATGACAAAGTCGAAAATGTCTAGGTGACAGGATGGTTATTACTTTTGCGCAACATTCAACGAAACGCTTTTATATGTTATGGTCTGATTGCGAAGCATTATACATCAGCTCAATATGAACATTGCTGTTTGCCAAACTGCCAAACAAAGATTAGTAATGTGAGTATACTTGTCACGTGTTGTGGCTGTCTCACGCCAACTTTTTTGAAAATCAATATTTCGGATATATTACGTAAATTTTCATGACTTCGATGAAAGTGTTCATGTATATGATTTTGCTATTGCAAAAGCTGCAGGACTACTATCGATGAGACCGTTATTTAAATGCAATTTCGAGCGGATAGAAAAAAAAACAAGTGCAGATTTGGATTCAGCGTCCCAAATAACCTTAAAAACAACCCTACGGGAAATGGATCAACCCCAGGACCGGTACAAGGTTACTTCCTGGTGTGTATGGAATGGACCGGTCACTTTAACATGGGTTTGTCATTGGCTGGGAGAATTTACACATTAGGACTCATCCCAAAGGACACGTCCTGGAACAACTTAGTAGGACTACCCCATAGACAACGGCTCATGAAACAGTCTGGGACAAACTTTTAGGACACTGTTTCCATCCATATCGCACCAGAAAGGAATATGTTGAACAATAAATAATTGTAGTAAAAATGTAGATTCAAAAAGATTTTAATATCAAGTGAGTATAAAAAATCGATAAATTATATGACAATTAAAAATGTTGATAAACTGGAGCACTACACTCAGAAAATTTAACGTCGTAACTACAAGTAAATTCCATAATTTTGAGTAGTTCAAAATTTTACTAACAGTTAGTTAAATTTAACTATTAATGAACAAAATTAACTCAGTGGAAGTAAATTGAACTTACGGCCATTATCAGCAAAATGGTTAAGAACTCCCAGTGGGTTCGTAAATGGACTGAAGCAAATGTATTAATAGCGAGTACATATTTTCTCCAACGTACGAAGAAGTTTCTCAGCGTTACTGCACTTTTACTATGCAATAGTACGAAGTCTAGTTGGACACGAAATTTCCATTTTTAGTATAAATAAACTAACGATGAATGTCAATTCTAACTACCGTTGAGTGAATCTACTTCTAGACAATAGTTCGTCTCCGAAAAATGTGCTCGTGTGGTGTTTCTAAAAATAGACATCCATGACTGTATTAATGAATACATGCAGCCAAACAAGAAACAAACAAAGTCACATTTGGTTGTTGATGAGTGTAAGAGCTAAGTGGCCCAGTGGATAGTGTGTTTAGTTAGAAAACTGATGGTACGCGGTTCGATCCTCCGTCCGGACAAAAGGTAAAATTTTATAAATTGATAAAAATAAAATTTAATAAATGATTCTAAAGGATGTTGTACAACAGAAGAGTAAGTGGTTTGTACTAAATACAATATGACATGTAGAAATGGGGATCCTCCCCCTTGAGGTCTCCTTGCTCCAAGTCACCAGGTGGTCTAGGAAATCCGGAACATTATTTTTTTCGTTTTCAAAAAATGTATTATTTAGTTCATTTTATACTTCTGAACAGTTAAATTTGAACTTGACAAAAGTTAAAACAAATTACTAACCTATAGGAAAATGTTGAACTTACTATAGGTACATGCTTCTTTAGCGACATACGAAGTTCAATATTAACACTGGTTAGTTAAAAATAACTCGCTAATGGGTTCACTCTTCTCTGAGTGTAGTACCAGTCCTGTAATGGGTCCCGTAGGGAATATTTAGTTCTAAATCAACAGAACCATTGTTCTTTTGTGTAATTCTGAAAAAATCTTAAATTTGTTGTCTTTTTGCACTTTGACTTACGAAACATACGAAATATTTTTAAACACTTTATTTTGAAGAAATTTTTACTTAAAACATATCTCATTTTCAGTTTGAAGTCGAGTCTGAATATGAAAATTTATGTTGATGGTAACACATTTTTAAAGGACTTTGTTGCCGCATGAAGAAAAACGCTTAAAATAAAAATGCATTAAAATTCGTTTCCTATAATCAAGCATGCAAACCCCTAGTTTACAATTATGGCTTAAATGTATCCTTATTTTAATTCTCCGCTTCTTTTGCTCGAAATCGATACCAAAATCCTTAGTGTAAATACAAAATATTTTAAATAGGGCAAGCTTTATTTCAGTGTAATACATACTTGCTACTTGATTATTTATGACACTTTACCTCTTTTAATTGCATGTTAATCACAATAAATTGCTATTGTGAATCGAGGAAACGTCACATAATCAAAATATTATCTGGCAATACTGACGGGTTTCAAATGCTAAAATGTTGTGGATAGAATACCAGTGCAACGATGTCCTGGGGAACCCATACAAATGTTGTATCGAGTACTAAAAGAAAATAGGCCCAATACCCCAGCAACAAAAGCGTCGCCAGAAATGTAATGAAAATTTTCTGTTTGGATCCGGAAGTGGCGCTAAATTGACACAGAAGCGATGAATTTACCATTTCCACAGCCGTTGCACAGAATTTGTTTCATTTCTTAAGGTGTGGTCCAAATTCAGTGTTTTGGATATGAATTGAAACAATTTGTGACATTTTGAATATCACAATAATTTTTAAAATTTGTTTATGATTTTTAACGTATTCGACCGCTTCACTATGGGCGGAAATCGCAAAACAGCGGCAAAAAGTCAAATTTTCAAAATGAAAAATTATTAAATGTTCCAATTGAAATTATTATAGAACATCTTGGAAAGTAAAAATCGAAAGTTAATTTAAAACTTGGCAACCCTGTTCAGGAGAAAAAGGCTGCCAATGTTTACCAAAATTTATGGAAGTGGAATGTATTCAAGGCGAACAAAAATTAAAAAATTTCGGGCTTAATTTTTTTCGCAATAAAAATGAATAAAGAAAACTTTTAAATGTAGATTCTAAGAGAAGGCTTAGTAGTTCAAAATGTTGTAAAGACTTTACAAAATATTTCTGTTTTTGAACTTGAATTTGTGGATTCAAAAGTGCTGTTTATATGTGAAAATTTTAGTACACACGTATATTTGCGAGGAATAGAACTAGAAATTTTAACGATTGTTAATGAAAATGTTTGCTTATTATTGTTCGTGAGGAAGTATACTTTTACGTGCTGTAAAGTTTGTCTGCCCAAACTTGCCCATACTAAAATAAATGTAAGGGTTTTATAGTCAAATTTGGGAAAATCGGGCGATACTTATATATGGGAGCTATATCTAAATCTGAACCAAATTTGATGAAATTTTGCACACTTTAAGGGTACTATAAAAAATTACTTTATGTTAAATTTGAAGACAATCGGGAAGTAAATAAGCGCAGTATGGTCTAATTTGTCGAAATCGGGCGATTCACATATATGGGGGCTATAAGTAACTTTGATCCATTTTTTCGAAATTCAACCGTGTTTGTCCTTTGACCAAGAAAACATGTTGTACCAAATTTTATCAAAAGCGGTTAATAATTGCGACCGGAATCCTGCGAACAACAAACACAGAGGGACGGAATTAGAGTTAGATACCGAAAAATGTGATTTTGATGGTATATATTTTTTTAATTTTAATTAATAAAATTAATTTAATAAAATGATAACTGGTTTATACTATTTACATCAAGTTCTGGGGATAAGGCGCTTCCTTTATAAGGAAAAAAGCAAGTATAAATTAAACTCCATTTAAGAGTATATTCTATAGTATTCCAAGTGGAATTACAATTTCGACCCCTCTATAGTAACGCACCTGGAATAAGGGGGATTGGCTCCATTTTTGTTGGTAACATTTGATTTTAACAAGATATACGTATATACCATGTTTAACGATACTAGATTGTTTGTAAATAATTTTTGCCGCAAATTTTCAATTTCCGCCCATAGTGCGCTTGTCTGAAACGTTTGATCTCAAATATTTTCAAAAATTCACAATTTTTCCAGAATGGATTTAGCATTTTTTCCAACAAAATTTAAATAATTTCTACCGTGTTATTAATTCTCACTCTGTTTTTAATATATTGGAAACAAAAAATTCAAATTAGACTTTAACAAGTATATACGACCGTAAGTTCGGCCAGGCCGAATCTTATGTACCCTCCACCATGGATTGCGTAGAAACATCTACTAAAGACGGTCATCCACAATTAAATTACTTGGGTAGCCACCGATGGCAAGCCATCTTAAAACTTCTAAACATCATCTTCTAAATTGTAAGTTTGGCCATGCGACAAAAGAAAGGTCGATTACATCCGTATATATTCAGTTCTTGACCGGTATATATAGGGAAGAAATATTTACGAACCGATATGAACTTTTGTGCGGTAATTATAGAGGCAGTATTGAAATATGGGGGTCGCTTTATATGGGGGCTATATACAATTATGAACACGAGTCTACCAAGAATATGGGATTTTTTACTATTAGGTAGATTGGTAGAATTCTTAATGTTTTGTAAGATCTTGCAGAATATTCCTCTCCAACTATGAAATGCTTCATAAATTTTCTATAGAACTAACATTTTGAAATAAAAGAAGAAACAAGAAATAAAATTTTGACAAAATTTTCTTTAGAAATAAATTTTTGACAAAATTTTGTATAGAAATTTTCTATGGCAATACAATTTTGGTAGATTATTTTTGGCTCGAGTGGTAATCGTCATTTTTGTGTGATTGGGGATCGGTTTATATGGGGGCTATATATAATATAGATCGATACGGACCAATTTTGGCATGGTTGAAATTTACCAAATTTCAACCGGATCGGATTAATTTTGCTCCTCCAAAAGGCTCCGGAGGTTAAATCTGGGGATCGGTTTATATAAGGGCTATATATAACTATGGACCGATGTGGACCAATTTTTGCATAGTTGTTAGAGACCATATACCAACATCATGTACCAAATATCAGCCGGCTCGGATTAAATTTGCTTCTCTTCGAGGCTCCGCAAGCCAAATCTGGGGATCGGTTTATATGGGGGCTATATATAATTATGGACCGATGTGGACCAATTTTTGCATGGTTGTTAGAGACCATATACCAACATCATGTACCAAATTTCTGCTAGATCGGATGAAATATGCTTCTCTTAGAGGCTCCGCAAGCCCAATCTGGGGATCGGTTTATATGGGGGCTATATATAATTATGGACCGAGGTGGACCAATTTGTGCATAGTTATTAGAGACTATATACCAACACCATGTACCAAATTTCAGCCGGATCGGTATATATGGGGCTATATATAATTATGGACCGATGTGGACCAATTTTTGCATGGTTGTTAGAGACCATATACCAACACCACGTACCAAATTTCAGCTATAACTGATGAAATATGCTTCTCTTAGAGGCTCCGCAAGCCAAATCTGTAGGTCCGTATATATGGGGGCTATACGTAAAAGTGATCAGATATGGCCCATTTGCAATACCTTCCGACCTATATCAATAACAACTACTTGTGCCAAGTTTCAAGTCGATAGCTTGTTTCGTTCGGAAGTTAGCGTGATTTCAACAGACGGACGGACGGACGGACATGCTCAGATCGACTCAGAATTTCACCACGACCCAGAATATATATACTTTATGGGGTCTGAGAGCAATATTTCGATGTGTTACAAACGGAATGACAAAGTTAATATACCCCCCATCATAATTGAGGGCTCTAACTATAGACACTTGTGGTTTTTCAGCCAAGGATAAAGCAACCATCGTTTCACGCTTGAATTCCAAATATATTTCTGAATGCAATAGATAAAAATGCTTTTGTAATCGTGTAAACAATAACATGAACTGGCACTGGAATAAATCAATCTGCTGTCAGACGAGAAATGATAGCAACCTGCATCAATGCAATACAACTCATCCACATTGAATTGTTGGCTTCATCCAACTTCCTTACTTTCATGATAGAGACACACGAGTATTGTAGTAGTTTTTTTTTCTTCCTTTTTACCACAAAATTTTATGATTATTATCTAATGAAGCGAAATATAAATGATTAGAATTGAAAGAATTTTCTTGCTGCCAGTGGTGATTAATGATTGTCAATAGTAGAGCCATTAAATCCCACGCCAAACATATTCAAAATGTATTTGGAGAATTTTGCAATAGGATTTAATGAAATTGTATTACATTCCCTTATCTCGCCCAGAATCCCCTTACCGTCGAGAATATATCACAATCTTAACATTTAAAATTTTTTCGGCAGGAATTGGTGCTCCACTCAACTGGTTTTGAGTGACATAAATATTTATGGTCATCATTCATCCCAGCGCGGCTGGCTCACTGCGTATTCAAGTGTACCGAAATAATTACAGTGACAGAGAAGGAGGAGAACTGGAGGCTGCAACTCGAGCTGAAAAACTTTTATTTTGCATTTGAAATTGAGTGGGTGGTTCTTGGTGTAGGTTATGCTGATTTTTTGAAACTCAATTCATCATAAAATACTTTGATATTTAAGTCTGGTCCCCAGTATGGCTGGTGGAACGATGACAATGATAAAGACCTCCATGTTTAAATGATAATGTTGAGACTTTTGACATGATTTATAACATGAGCTTAACATTTCATGGACAAAATTTAATATCGATAGAATTTATTTAATATGGATATGCGAAATAAAATTTCGTGCATAGAGTTTAAATTCCAAATGGAGATTTTCGTTGGTTAGAACAAACTTTATAAAGGGTGATTGCTTAGAGTATGGGAAAGTTTTCAAAAAAAAAAAAAAAATACATAAAATTCAGAAAAATGTATGAAATCCTTATCTGAATCGACATTACGGGCCATATAATTTAATGCTTGGTGATTAGTTCATGCAAATGTTGACTGCGTCTCAAATGGTCCATCCAATTTTTGTTCTACTCTTTGCAATACATAGGCAGGCCGATATCTCAAGAATAAATGCTTTAGTGTTGTCTTCCAATACGTCGATTGAAGCGGGCTTGTCTACATAGACATGAGATTTATTTAACATAGTCCTACAAAAAAATAGTCTAAATGTGAAAATCACATGTCAAATAAGTCAAGCTCTTGTATTTTGGGCAAAAAAAAAGTTGGCTATCATCCCACGGTAGCGCTCACCATTCACAGTCAAGTTAAGATTCGCATCGTCTTTGAACAAGTACTGTCCAATGATGCAACTCTCTTCCAAATAGTCTCATATGTCCACTAACTACCCAGCAAAAAATTGTGAAAATGTTCTTTTTGGATCCGGAAGTGATGCAGAAGCGATGAATTTAACATGGGCTTGTCATAGGACGGATGTCCAACATTTCGACAGCCGTTGCTCTAAATTTGCATCACTTCTTAAGGTGTGATCTTAATTGAGTATTTTGGATGTGGAATAAAAATTGTTGTGATATTTTGCCAAATATTTTTTTTTAAAGATCTTTAATGCATTCCAACGCGTGTCTGACCTCTAATATTTCCAAAATTCGATATTTTTCTAGAATAGATTTAGCTTTTTTTTCGACAAAATTTATATAATGTGTACTATTTTATTAATTCTTACTCTGTTTTTAACCTACGGTATTTGAAAAAAAAGTTAAATTTTAAAATATGAATAAAGCGAATTATACAAAATTGAATTAAAATAATTTCCCGTGTAGTTAAAATAAAGAACATCTTTGGGAGATCATTTTTAGAAGAGCTTTTAATGTTGTATCTGTAGAACTACTTCCAATTTTTTGCTGGGTAACTGCTTTAACATCCTACCGGTAAACGAAATTACAACAAATTACGTTTTTTATTGTATGGTCCCAGATAATTTTTTTTTTTGATCGAAAACTTTATTTTTTAATTAATTGATGTAATAAATTTTTTAATCAAACAAGAAACATATAGTCCATTAGCTAAGTACATCATTGAAAATTTTAAATTTAAAATTAAAATTTTAATTGATACAATTAAACTTTTAATCAAACTCGGAAGACTAAGTGAGTTAAAAAAATAGGAAATATTTTAAATTTTTAATTAAAAATTTATTTTAAACAATAAATTTTGTAATCAAACTAAAAATACTCTGTCAGTTAAGAAGGTGTTTGATGTAAGTTACGTTTGATGTTGATTATAAATTAATTTTTTAATACAATCAATTAAAAAATTAATTGAAATTTGCTAATAAAATCAAATAATTTTTTAATCAAGTATTTATTAATTATTTTGATGTCCAATGACTAAAATTGTGGCTGATACTATCTTTTTCGTCATTGAATCAGAAACATTTTTTCTGTATGCAAGCAATATCTAAATCGGAAAGTTATTGAAAAGGTTTCATGATTCGGAAAACAAAAAAATTCATAAACCCGAGATGACCAACCTTCAACGCCTATAGGTCAGTCCGTGGATCAACTAGGGACCCACAAACTTGCAAACTTAGGGAAAAAAATCATCTTTCACACAAAAAAAAATATGTTCATCTCTTTATCCGTTCAAAAAATTGCAGAATTATTTCCAAGAAGAAGCGATTTGGGACCAATGTGAATCGTATATGTTTTAAAATTTCGTATAAACATATACATGTTTAAGAAGAATAGATAAAGAAGGCGAAGGAGATAGATAACGGCAGACATGTTAAAATAAAACTGTATATATATTAATTTTGTTTGATTTTAAATTTCTTATTTGTGATCAATTAAATTTTGTTGTATAAATTTGAAGTCATATTCTGTAATCGTTTTTTTTTTTTCTTGTATCTTAGATTATTTGTTAAGACTACAACCTTACATTAAATGAACTTTAACCAGATAAGGTTTATGACTTTCATTATTTTCAATTCAATTTATTCTATATCATCATCAGTACGAAGTATAATACTCTATGTGGTCTTATGTGTGTTGAGTTATAGAAGAGCTCTGCAAAACTTGCAACTTTTGTGGACAGCAATCACTTCATTCTGGTTAGCAAAAAGGATATGCGTTTTGTATGCTTGAACACGGAAAGGAACACTTGGTCATCCGTCGGTCAGTATCCTGCTCTGGGGATTTTGATTTTTGATCTACACTGCTGTGTGAGTTGCAGGGGGTCCCAAACTATGCAAGTGTGGTTATTTAATTCGGTTTTAAGCCAAGTTAAGTGGTTTTAAGTTGACCATAAAATATATATGCACACAAACACATACACTCTCGCAATCACACACACACACACACACACTGAAAAAATATTGTCGTGAGGCCAAAGATTTCATGTCCTTAAAATACGAATGCAAATTTTGCTTAGCATAGAAGACGCATTTCTCGACACCCAGAAAAAAGGGGCTCTAATGCCAACTGAACTTTATTTTAGTTCATGAAAATTACTTGATTTTAGTTAAATTTTGCACAATATGAGTAAATGTTCCTTATTTGAATAATTTTTTACTAACTTTAATGAAGTGAATTAAAAATAACAAAAAAAGTTGTATACAAATATAGTGCGCAATTTTACTAAAAAATAGTTCATATTTTCCTAAAATGACAGAAGTTTGCTTAGACTGAGTTCATAAGTCTCTCAAATGAGTAAGTTTTACTAAAATTGTACCTGTCTCGAACTTCGTACAGCGCTAAAGACATTTTAACAATTTTTAAATCCAATTTTTTCTTTCAACATATGAAATTTTCTTAAACAACAGAAAAAAATTTATTATTTTTAAAAAACTTTCTTCAATTTGACAAAAGTATTAACTTATTTGTAACATGTTGCAATTAGAAAACTAATTTAGTTAAAATTTTCTAAAATAAACCTACATTTTCTTCCACGGTGGGTTCACTTTTTTTGGGTGTAATATAAAGAGTTTTTCTTTGTCCAATAGTCGATACACTTTTCAATGAAGTTGTATTGCCCTTATAATTAAGTGACTTGACCTAAAAGTGGGTATCATAACATGAAACAAAAGTGTTTTGGGGTAAGGTCAACTTGACTTTAAAAATTCTGAAAATTTCTTTAAAATTAATGAAATTGTCTTTTAATTTGTTGTCTTTTCGCATCTTGACTATAAAGCAAAAATCGTTCTAAAATAGGACATATTTTCCAACACTTTAATATAAAGCCGTTTTTTACTTGAAACATAGCAAAAATTCTACTGGAAGTCGAGTTTGAATTTGGAAAATAAAGTTGTTGTTAACTCGTTTTTAAAGGACTTTGATAGCATATGCAGAAAAAAAGCTGAAAACCCCGAAAAATTAAAATTTGCTTGCTAGAAGTAAGTACACAAAACCCAAATTTAAAAGAGAATTGTGTCTGAAAAGTATCTTTACTCACATTCACCGCTTCTTTGGCTCGGAATCAATACCACAATTGTTAAAGTAAAGACAAAATCTTTGGAACCGGGCATGCTTTTTTTTCAGTGCACACACATGTTCATATGGTATCCTGGTGATGGATGCCTGAGGCAACAATCAAACACTCAATTATGGAATGTTTATTAAACTGATGTATTTTCATAGTATGTGTCCATTAAAGAAGATTCGTATGGATTTTGCAAAATCATTCAGTTTATATGGGATTATTCATAATAATGTCTTTCAGAGTAAAGTGAAATTGAATGTATTCCCCAAACCTCCCCCCCCCCCAACCTTTATCACTCAAATAGCCATTAACAAATGTAATAACTAAAATCCTTAAAGTCATTGTCATACATAAAAACGTACGTAATTTCTTTTTACGATAGAAAAAGGAAGAATGAGGGAAAACGAATGCGGATTTATGTAACCCTATCCCGATCTTACTACACTGAAAAAAGCATGCGCGGATCCAAAGATTTTGTCAAGTAAGGATACTTTCAAGACACAATTCTCTTTTAAATTTGGGTTTTGTGTACACTCAAAAAAAGTTTAGTTGGATCCAAAGATTTTGACCTTCCCTTTAGGATTTTGGTATTGATACCGGCTTATTTAAAATAAAGACATTTTTAAAAAAACTTTAAATCAAGGATGCAAATCCTTAAAATAAATCTTAGCCTATATTCGGAGTGATTTTATTTTAAATTTAAAAATTCAATATGTCAGTTCAGTTAAAGACGATTTCTTTAAATTAAAAATGTTTTTCTTTATTTTAAGGAAAATTGGTCTTATTTCAAAGATCTGCAACTTCAGCAGAGAGACGCAAAATTTCAAGATTTGTATCCTAAATTCAATGAAAAAATTTTTGAAGCATGGATTATAAACTTTCTTTTAATTAAAATGCCATTATTTTAGGCAATTTTGTCCTTAACATTGCGTAAATTTCGAGTCCTAAAATTTAAATTGCATAATCTTCCATATTAGGTCAATATTTTTTTCAGTGTACTTGCTTCTAGGAAGCAAATTTTAATTTTTCGCTTTTTCATTTTTTTTTCTTCATATGCTATCAAAGTCCTTTAAAAACGAGTTAACGACAACTTTATTTTCCAAATTAAGACTCGACTTCCAGTAGAAATTATGCTATGTTTCAAGTAGGTTAGGTGGCAGCCCGATCTATCAGGGTCACTTAGACTATTCAGTCCATTGTGATACCACATTGGTGAGCTTCTCTCTTATCACTGAGTGCTGCCCGATTCAATGTTAAGCTCAATGACAAGGCACCTCCTTTTTATAGCCGAGTCCGAACGGCGTTCCACATTGCAGTGAAACCACTTAGAGAAGCTTAGAAACCCTCAGAAATGTCACCAGCATTACTGAGGTGGGACAATCCACCGCTGAAAAACTTTTTGGTGTTCGGTCGAAGCAGGAATCGAACCCACGACCTTGTGTATGCAAGGCGGGCATGCTAACCATTGCTTTTTGCTTTGTAGTCAGGATGCAAAAAGACAACAAATTTAAAGACATTTTCATTAAATTTAAAGAATTTTTCTGAATAATTAAAGTCAAGCTGACCTTAGCCCAAACATTTTTTCTTTCATGTTATGATACCCATTTTTAAGTGCAATCACTTAATTATACGGACAATACGACTTAATTGAAATGTTTATCGACTTTTGGACAAGGTAAGAAACTTTATATTAGAGAAATGCGTCTCCTATGCTAAGCAAAATTTGCATTCGTATTTGAAAGACATGAAATCTTTGACGTCACGACAATATTTTTTCAGTGTAGGTTAGGTTAGGTTAAAGTGGTAGCCCGATTAAGTTTCAGGCTCACTTAGACTATTCAGTCCATTGTGATACCACATTAACTAAAAGTACCTATTACATATGGGCACTTCTAGTTTTAACCTCTGAACCTTCTTGATTATTTTTATTTGTTAAACCAACCAGATTGTTCCAAAAACATTAGCAGACTGCTTAAGTTAACGTTTTCCAGATCCGCCAGTAATCTGAAGCTATATGTTTCTTGCGCTTTACACAAAAAAGCTATAAGTTTCTTGCGCTTTACACACAATGCAGGACACTCACACAAGAGGTGTTTAATTGATTCCTTTTCCTCCGTATCATGACAGCTCATACAGTAGTCATTATACCTCGCACCAATAGTTTTTGCAAATTCGCCTATCAGGCAGCGACCCGTTATAGCAGATATCAGGAGTGCTATCTGACGTCTTGAGAACACTAGCATATCTAGTGTGCGGTTTAAATGGGGCCATATTTGCTTGGTGTCGTTACAACCCTTACAATTCTCCCATCGAACATTTGCCATCATGACAGCCTTCTCACGCAGTAAGAGCTTACAGGTAGCCAGGGGCATACCAACAGATTCTAGTTCCCCTGGAATATGTAAGGTAGTTCCTAGCCTTGCTAACTCATCTGCTTCGCAGTTCCCCGGTATATTCCTATGGCCAGACACCCATATTAGGTGAATATTGTACTGCTCAACCATCTTGTGGAGAGATTTGCGGCAGTCGATGGCCGTTTTCGAGTAAAGGAACACAGAGTCCAAGGATTTTATTGCAGGTTGACTGTCTGAGTCTATATTAATGCCAACAATTTTTGGAACATTACTTCTCAGCCAATTCGCCACCTCTTTTATTGCTAATAGTTCAGCCTGAAAAACACTACAGTGTTTAGGTAATCTTTTCGCTATACGAATTTCCAGATCTTTCTAATATACTCCGAAACCCACTTGTCCATCCAATTTAGGGCCATCAGTGTAGAAATCTATATATCGTTTATTCCCTTGGATCTGTGTACACCAAGCCTCACTGTTGGAAATTAGAGTTTCAAACTTTTTGACGAAAAGTGGTTTCACCAGACTCTAATCCACTGCGTTAGGCACATCTGGCATTATTTTGAGGACCGAGCTGTAACCGTACATTTTTCCGACCACAGCGATAGCTCGCGCAACCGCACAGCCGTTGTTGCAGCTGACTGTTTGCCCAAAATGTCTAAAGACAATAAATGCAGCATGACTTTAAGGGAATCTGTTCCTGTCTTACTGAATGCGCCTGAGATACACAAGCACGCTATACGCTGAATTTTATCTAAACCTTTCGGTTGCTGAAGTGCCGGCCACCAGACTACAACACCATATAGCATTATAGGTCTAACCACTGCCGTGTATAGCCAATGCACAATTTTTGGTTTTAGTCCCCACTTTTTTCCTATTGCCTTTTTGCACGAGTACAAAGCTACGGTTGCTTTCCTCGCCCTTACTTCAATATTAAGCTTAAAGTTCAGCTTCCTGTCCAAAATAACGCCAAGGTATTTTGCACACTCACTAAAGGGAATTTCAATACCCCTAAGGATATGGACTTAACCGTGGGAGTTTTGCGATCTTTGCAGTACATGACTAATTCTGTCTTTGCAGGATTTACTCCAAGACCATTCTCTTTCGCCCATTTCTCAGTCATCCGGAGGGCTCTC
Source organism: Haematobia irritans (assembly GCF_050003625.1). NCBI lineage: Eukaryota > Metazoa > Arthropoda > Insecta > Diptera > Muscidae > Haematobia > Haematobia irritans. The sequence goes on from NC_134400.1 coordinate 87,024,745, forward strand.
TGTATAACATCTCTGATTGTGGATGGGAATTTTCCCCTGACTGCTAGAGCCACATCATCTGCGTATGCCACCACTTTTATCCTTTCTTTTTCTAGGGAAACCAGAAGGTTGTTTATGGCAACATTCCAAAGAAGAGGTGATAGAACTCCTCCTTGGGGTGTGACTCTGTTCACATACCTTTGTATGTTAGCTTGTCCTAGTGTGGCCGAAATACGTCTCCTCATTAGCAGTTCGTCTAGCAGCCTAAGTATACCTGGATCAACATTCAGAGTTGCCAGTCCATTTAATATCGAGCTCGGATGAACGATATTGAATGCCCCCTCGATGTCTAGAAACGCCACGATTGTGTATTCATTGACAGATAGTGAGCTTTCAATAAAGCTGACTAGTTCATACAAAGCGGTGTCAGTAGACCTGCCCTTCGAGTATGCATGCTGTCGTTTCGAGAGCAAACTTGAGTCGACGCTAGTTCTAAGATAAATGTCTATCATCCTCTCCAGAGTGTTAAGTAGGAATAAGGATAAGCTGATTGGTCGGAAATCCTTCGCACTCGAGTGAGAGGCTTTTCCCGCTCTCGGTATGAAAACGACTTTTGTTTCCCTCAACTTTTCTGGAATATATGCTAAGTTTATACATCCTTTATATATCACCGTCAACCAGGGGATAATTCTTTCAGTCACTGCTTGTAACTCCGCCGGAGTTACTAGAGGCATTTTTCAGAGATTGTTTGATTTTTGCTACGACAGAAGTGTTACCTTGTTTGTTATTCGTTTGAGAGATTACAATTCTCATCATAATTGCACGGTCACAACTGTGCCCATAGTATTCTCATTACACTGAATAAAAAAGCATAGCCGGTTCCAAAGATGTTGCCTTTACAATAATGATGTTGGTATTGATTCCGAGCCAAAGAAGCGGAGAATTGATGTACGGATACATTTAAGACACAATTCTCTTTTAAATTTGAGTTTTGCGTACTTGATTCTAGGAAACAAATTTTAATTTTTTGTCAATATTTTTTTTCGTATATAGATGCCCATTTTTTTGTCGAATCACTATAAGGGCACAACGACTTTATAGGAAAAATTAACGATTTTTGGACAAGAACAAAATATTTATATCACAGAATTGCGTTTTCTATGCCAAGCAAAATTCGCATTCGTAATTTAAGAACACGAAATCTTTGATCTCACGCCAATAGTTGTTTCAGTATAGCTTTGTTAATATACACCCAGAAAAAAGTGAACCCACCATAAAAGAAAATGTAGATTTATATTAGAAAATGTTAACTAAAATATTTTAGTAATTGCAATATAATACAAATAAGTTAATAATCTTTGAAGTTCCAGACTGGCAAAATTTTATTAAAATTCGCTTATTTGACAAACTTATAGATTTATATTTCACTAAAGCCAATTTAACTCTATTTTAGTTTGTAGAATTATTATATTTTGAGAAATTGTTCTTGACTTTAATAATTTTTGCTTACGTTAATTAAATTAACTAAAAAGGGCAAAAAGTGCAGCAGAAAGATTTACTAAATTCCTGTCTCCCACAAAATAGTTCACAATTTCTTAAAATTTGGAAATTTTACCAATAACTAAAGATATTTTTGGCAATTTTTAACTCCAATTTTTTCCTTCTTTCCTTTACAAGTAAAAGACATAGACATGTTGTCTACCAAATTTTCTTGAATTTGTCGTCAAATGTATTTTTTTTTGTGAAATCGGCGTGACACCTGCGTTTGTAATACACTTTAGTTAAAATTTACTACAATTAATCAAAATTTTCTAAACTTTACCAAATTTTTCGTTCCTGGTGGGTGCACTGTTTTTTGAGTGTATTTACGAATTTGTTTCGTTGGCTCAATTTCAACGATACATTTAGTTGATATTACGTAAGTGTTTTCTACCAGTGTAGAGTTTGGAAGAACGATGATTCTTTCTAGGGAGCCGCCGTGGTGCAATGGTTAGCATGTCCGCTTTGCATACACATGGCCGTGGGTTCGATTCCTGCTACGACCGAACACCAAAAAGTTTTTCAGCTGTGGATTATCCCACCTCAGTAATGCTGGTGACATTTCTGAGGGTTTTAAAGCTTCTCTAAGTGGTTTCACTGCAATGTGGAACGCCGTTCGGACTCGGCTATAAAAACGAGGTTCCTTGTCATTCAGCTTAACATGGAATCGGGCAGCACTCAGTGATAAGAGAGAAGTTCACCACTGTAGTATCACAATGGACTGAATAGTCTAAGTGAGCCTGATACATCGGGCTGCCACCTAACCTATGATTCTTTGTACGAATTTTGACAAAGCTAGAAATTCTACGCGAAACCCAAATTTAATAAAGTCGTTAGTGCAATTCTCCGCTTCTTCGCACAGTGATCGATCGCTGTGGCCAAAAATAAAAAAAATCAATGTTAGAAATTTGTCAAAAAAGTGTGGCATCACTGTTTCTTATGCAAACAAGGTTTTACAATGTGTATTTGGTTTCGTTTTATTCCATCTGTACTCTTTAAGAACGGCTTCAAAAAGAGAGCAAGTAAGCAGTTGGTTTTTGAAGTGTGAAAAAGTATAAAATTAAGTGTACTTTTAAATAAATAAATAAAACACAAGAAAAAAAATTATATAGAAATAAATCGAAATGGATATTGAATTAATGGCATTAACTATATTTTAAAATAAAAAAGTGTAAAAATTGTTTTAAATTTGTTATAAAATCAATTTTTGTCAGTCTCATTGTTTCATGTTCGTTCGTTCTTATATGTAAATTTTATGTAGAGTTTTAGTTGTGTTCCCCCCTGAAGTCTCCAATGGGATTTTTTGTGGTTTATTAGTTAATATTTCAAGATTCTAAATTGATAAAAATCAGCTGCTTTCTTTTGCCCCTTTGTGTTATCTCCCTAATACCGAAGTGGTCTTGTTTTTATACCCACCTCCATAGAATTGTGACGGGGGTATAATAAGTTTGTCATTCCGTTTGTAACACATCGAAATATCGATTTCTGACTATATAAAGTATATATTCTTGATCAGGAAGAAATTCTAAGACGATATAACCATGTCCGTCTGTCTGTTGTAATCACGCTATAGTATTCGATAATGAAGCAATCATGCTGAAATTTTGCACAAGCTCGTATTTTGTCTGCAGGCAGGTCAAGTTCGAAGATGGGCTATATCGGTCCAGGTTTTGATATAGTCCCTATATAAACCAACCTCCCGATTTGGGGTCATGGGCTTATAGAAATCGTAGTTTTTATCCAATTTGAAATTTGAAATCTAGAGGCATTTTATGACCATAAAGAGGTGTGTCAAAAATGGTGAGTATCGGTCCATGTTTTGGTATAGCCCCCATATAGACCGATCTCCCGATTTTACTTCTTGGACTTCTAGAATCCGCAGTTTTTATTCAATTTACCAGAAATTGGAAATCTAGAGGTATTTTAGAACCATAAAGAGGTGTGCCAAAAATGGTGAGCATCGGTCAATGTTTTGGTATGGTCCCCATATAAACCGACCTCCCGATTTGGGGTCTTGGGCTTATAGAAACCGTAGTTTTTATCCAATTTGCCTGAAATTGGAAGTCTAGAGGTATTTTAGGACCATAAATAGGCGTGCCGAAAATGGTGAGTATCGGTCCATGTTTTGGTATAGCCCCCATATAGACCGATTTCCCGATTTTACTTCTTGGGCTTCTAGAATCCAATTTGCCTGAAATTGGAAATCTGGAGGTATTTTTGGACCATAAAGAGGTGTGCCGGAAATGGTGAGTATCGGTCCATGTTTTGGTATATCCCCCATATAGACCAATCCCCCGATTTTACTTCTTGGACTTATACAGGGTGATTTGTTAAGAGCTTGATAACTTTTTTTAAAAAAAAACGCATAAAGTTTGCAAAATCTCATCGGTTCTTTATTTGAAACGTTAGATTGGTCCATGACATTTACTTTTTGAAGATAATTTCATTTAAATGTTGACCGCGGCTGCGTCTTAGGTGGTCCATTCGGAAAGTCCAATTTTGGGCAACTTTTTCGAGCATTTCGGCCGGAATAGCCCGAATTTCTTCGGAAATGTTGTCTTCCAAAGCTGGAATAGTTGCTGGCTTATTTCTGTAGACTTTAGACTTGACGTAGCCCCACAAAAAATAGTCTAAAGGCGTCAAATCGCATGATCTTGGTGGCCAACTTACCGGTCCATTTCTTGAGATGAATTGTTCTCCGAAGTTTTCCCTCAAAATGGCCATAGAATCGCGAGCTGTGTGGCATGTAGCGCCATCTTGTTGAAACCACATGTCAACCAAGTTCAGTTCTTCCATTTTTGGCAACAAAAAGTTTGTTAGCATCGAACGATAGCGATCGCCATTCACCGTAACGTTGCGTCCAACAGCATCTTTGAAAAAATACGGTCCAATGATTCCACCAGCGTACAAACCACACCAAACAGTGCATTTTTCGGGATGCATGGGCAGTTCTTGAACGGCTTCTGGTTGCTCTTCACTCCAAATGCGGCAATTTTGCTTATTTACGTAGCCATTCAACCAGAAATGAGCCTCATCGCTGAACAAAATTTGTCGATAAAAAAGCGGATTTTCTGCCAACTTTTCTAGGGCCCATTCACTGAAAATTCGACGTTGTGGCAGATCGTAAGTCTATTCATGATGAAATGTCAAAGCATACTGAGCATCTTTCTCTTTGACACCATGTCTGAAATCCCACGTGATCTGTCAAATACTAATGCATGAAAATCCTAACCTCAAAAGAATCACCCTTTAGAAACTGTAGTTTTTATCCAATTTGCCTGAAATTGGAAATCTAGAAGTATTTGATGATAATAAAGAGGTGTGCCGAAAAGGGCGTGTATTGGTTCATGTTTTGGTATATCCCCAATAATGACCGATCTCCGGATTTTATTTCTTGGGATTATAAAAATCGTAGTTTTTACCCAATTTGTATGAAATTCGAAATCTAGAATTATTTTTGGATCATAAAGAGATACACCGAAAATGGTGAGTATCGGTCAGTGTTTTAGTATAGCATCCATAAGAACGATTTCCCGATTTAACTCCTTGGCTTTCTAGAAACCGTAGTTTTTATCCGATTTGCCTGAAATTTCACTTCTTGAGGGTATAGAAGGCTTGAAACTCAATGTAAAATTTCCAGAGTTTACTTCTCGGGTGAAAATCTACACATTTAAGATGTCAAATCAAGACGTTATTTTATAACTTCTTTTCACACTTACAAGAGACGTTAATGATTCCTCTAAAACAAAAATGGTTGTTACAAATCCAGAATGTGATATAGTCTTCATAGGTAAAATTTTTAAATTTATCACCGGGAGGTGTATTGGTTGAACTGCTCTGCTTGATTTGTCCTCAAACCCCCCTGAAATTTCAAAGGAAACCCTAATATTTGATTCATTACGGCCGTATATACTTGTTTTATATCCAAATATAAATTTTTGTGTGGTGTTTGTTAGAACTAGTTTACACTGAAAATGTACATTTGATGACTTTTGTGATCTGCTGAATTCGAAAATGAAGGTTAAAAAATTTGAAACTGTTTTTGAGATATCCCGTTATTTTTTGTTTTTCTGACTTTTTCCACTAAACAAATTATACCTGGAGCTAGATATGTCCGATTATATCGTTGTTTGAACTTGAATGCAAGGTATTGATATGACGAAAAAAAGTGTATAATTGGATCTGCTATAAGTTAATTGGTTCAAAATATATCGATGAAAATAGGGCGAATTTTCAAAACAACCTTGTTTTACAATTTCATCGGGAGATCGGTCTATACGTGGGCTATACCAACACATGGGCTGATTCACCTCATTTCCGTTACATTTGTGATTTTAAATTTTAGGCAAATCGGAAGATCGGTATATATGGCGGCTAACAAATACATGAACCTATAACCATCATTTTCTTCACACCTATTTGTGGTCCTAAAATACCTCTGTATTTGAAGTTTAAGGCAAATCGGATAGAAAATACGGTTTCTAGAAGCCCAAAAAGTAAAATCGGGAGATTGGTCTATATGGGGGGCTATACCAAAGCGTCATTAAACAATCCCATTTTATCATTAAATAGTCCTGACATAATTATAAAGCCGTGACCGAAGTTTCACGATGATACCTCTACGGGAAGTATTTTTGGCCGTTAACTCCATATAGCACCGACCACTGTGCTTCGGTTCGAACTCCATACAAAATTCATTTGTGAAAAGATAAAACTTTTGAAATCGTCCATGATTTTTTCAGTGTATTTTAACCTGTAACCTTAGATGTTTAGATGTAACCTTAGTGCTTTTAGTTTTATAAATTTATTGCAATTTTATAATTCCAATAAAAAGGTTAACAAATAAATAAGAACAAAAAAACATCAGGAGTATATACACATATTTTTCTCTTATAGACAAGCTCGTCATTCATTGAATTTTTTTCATAGTATTGCAGTTGACTGATGACGCTGCAGCAACTTCTACCACCCTATAAAGCCATACGCCACTATCGCTATTGGCAACGGAAGCCGGTGAAAAAAGTTTAAGAGAATTATGTAACTACTATTAACCTGCACAGACATGTCGTTGATGAGAGTTTTATAGTTCATATAGTGACACTCATCAAATATTTTCACTTGCATAGAAGAAAAATTCCTGAAAGCCATTAACTCCCTTTCAGATTTACTTTATGAAGTTCAAATGATATTTTTCCCGGCACTCAAACCAGGCCATACTGTAAAAGTTGAAAAATTTAATGTCACTTTTCCAATTTAAGTTTGTAGAGTTTTTGTCGCTGATGCTCATCCTTTTTTCTCCCTGGTGCTTATTTTTGAGTTTTTATAATATATAAAAATCCTCGGATGATGTGGGCTTTCTGTTGACTCATGTGTGACAGAAATGAAAATGAAAAAAGAGGTCTTGTCTTCATAACTAAATTGTTTTGTCCCCCTGGTTTTAATTCTTGTGTGTGTGTTTGTTTGCTTTCAGGTTATAACCGCTTCGGATTCAGCACCAAAAGCTCTCAGGGATCTACGAAATCGTTGCCTTAATCCTGGTAAATACGCACAGCACCTCGAACGATGGCTCTCTTATTATCCGGCCCAGCAACTGCATATCATCGATGGCGAGCAGTTACGTCTTAATCCAGTCGATGTGATGAATGACTTGCAACGTTTTTTGAAAATTCAACCAGCCCTTGATTATTCGAATCATTTGCGCTATGATGTGAAGAAGGGCTTCTTCTGCCAGGTGATTAGCGAGAAGCGTAATAAATGTTTGGGAAAATCGAAAGGACGTCAGTATCCGCTCATGGATGAGCGTAGCGCCAAATTGTTACAAAGGTAAGTCATTGTGTGTGTGTTGTTGTATTTTTTTTTCATGTCATTATTTTGTTTAGCAGCACAGTGATAAAATTTTGCTATTTGTTTAGTTTCATATTCATTAGGACTACGACGACAAACATTTCAATATTTATAAGAAACGAAAATATTAGGTTAGAAAATTGAAATCGCATCTTTCCCACCTCATGTCGGCAGACATACGCCTACACTAAAAAAAAACGATATTTTTAACAAAAGTTTACTTGGAGCCAAAGATTTTGACCTTCTCTTAAGGATTTTGGTATTGATTCCGAGCCAAAGATGCAGCTTCTTTAAAATAAATACATTTTTTAGCGACCTACCTGGCCTTTAATCTACACCCTAAAAAAATCGCTTCTGTAACATATACCCCAAACACATTTTGCTTCAAGCATATATATATTTTCAGGATTGATGCAAACAAAATATTGTTTGCATTGTTCAAACATATTATGTTTCACCTTAGGGCATACACTGGATATATTTTTAAGGCGCCAATTGGTTACTTCCATTATTTTACTTGCAACATACTCTCCAGGTCCCTCATATATGTTTATAGGCTATTTCCAAATTAATATATGTTTGCATCTAAGCTTATTATATATACAAACATTTTATGTCCCAAACATGATATGTTCTAACATATTAACATATATGTCCCAAACATGTTATGCTAGTTTATGAACATTATATGCTTGTCCTTAAAAATATTGTGTTAAAAATTTTGAGTTCCAAACATATAATTTTTACACCCAAACATATGAAAAACAGTATTTTTCGTCCGTGTAGGATTAAAAAAATTAAAATTAGAATTAAGATCTCATTTAGCAAATTTTCATTTTCTTTTCTCGGTATATTGATAAATCCAAATTATAGCGGATACCTCAAAGTAAAAATGTTTTAATTCCAAGAAAACTTTAAACCAAAGATGCTCAATCCTCAAAATAAGTCTTAGCCTATATTCGAAGCCTTTTTATCTTAAACCTATAAAACTCCTGACCCGGAAGCTGCTTGTAGTCGGCTTTGACGTAGGTTTCGTCGTCCATTACCACGCAGTCGAACTTCGTCCGCATCGTCGTGTACAGCCTCCGGGATTGCGCTTTGGCCGTCGTATTTTGTGTATCATCGCGATTTGGGGTCACTACCTTCTTGTAAGTCGATAGTCCGACTCGTTTTTTGGCTCGATGCACGGTTGTAGACGATACACCCAGCTTATTTGCGGCATCTCGGAGAGAGAGGTTAGGGTTTCGCTTGAAACTACCGGCAACTCTCTTTGTCGTCTCAGCGGCTTCCGGTTTTCGATTTCCCCCCGATCCAGACTTCCTGGCTGTCGACAAACGTTCCCCAAACACTTTAATTACATTTGTAACGGTTGATTTGGCAACTTTTAGCCATTTTGCCAGCTTTGCGTGCGAGTAGCTCGGATTTTCGCGATGCGCGAGCAAAATTTTGATACGCTGCTCTTCTTGCTTGGACGGCATTTTGACAACTGAAGAGTGAATTCCAAAATCAAAATAGGAGCAACATTCTGCACACACACACCTTCAAAATGAGGGGTGTTCAGGTTTTTTAAATGCAAAATTGAAAGAAATACGTCAAGTTTATATTGACCAAATTTTGACCGTATCACCCTTTATAATGAGTTTAAGACCTCAGTTTGGTCTCTCAAATGCCGCTAGTGTTTAGTTTTTTTTTTTTTCAAAAAAGTGCACCCTCAAAAAAAATCGCTTCTTTAACATATGTTCCAAACATATTTTGCAGGAAGCATATATATTATTGGATACTGCCGAAACATTAATATGTTTGTTTTATGTGAACATATTGTATGTTTGGAAGCATTTTGAGCCCAAAAATAATATATGCTTGGAAGAATTTTCCCCAAAGAAGATTGTGCTCATTCCCTCACAATATTTTCACTTCCACGAAATTTTTTAGTTCTTGGCACCTTTTTCTGTAATACAAATAATGTTGAAGAAATTATTCAATTTTATAAATGCTTTAAATTTTACCTTTCGCCTGGACGGAGAATCGAACCGAGGACCATACAGTGTGTAAGCCAACACACTATCCCCTGGGCTACGTAGGTGTTATAGTCACCAGTAGACAATTATCGTTATAAGTTACATTTTATATAACATAGTTTGCGGCGCCCACGAGCCCATGCAAACATAACATTATTTAACAGAAACATACATTTGTTGGCCACTTGGAGCGGTGGTTAGCATGTTTGCCTTGCATGCAAAGGATCGTGGGTTCAATCCCAGCTCCGACCGAACACCAATTTTTTTATTTATTTTTTTTTTAATTTATACATTTATTTGAAATTTTTATAATGAAACTTCGAAATGTGGGTTATTAAAGATTTACACTCAGAAACAATGCTTGATATAAACGAAATGGACTGAGCTTTTGGATAAAATATTATTTTTTATTGCAAAAATAACAATTTTGTAACAAAAGACTGTTTTTGGTATAAAAGTTTGAAATTTTGGAAGGAATTCAAAAACTCTAACAAAAGAACATGGAGTCGAGTACAAACATACACAAATAATTTTATAATATACACATAAATTTATTTAGGCGTGAACAGTTTTTTTACTAGCATGTAACACCACATTTTAAATGCATTTAAAACTTATCGTGTTTTGTACTTAATTTCATTTTTACCTTTAAGGCCGGTATTAAGTTGGCATTATCGCTCTAAAATGACGCCGTTTTGCCTTTTACTTTTCTTTAATAATTCATTTTAAAGAAACTAAACTTTTTCAATTGTTGTAGCTGCAAAACTCTAACTTTATACCTTTTTAATATGAAGGTGTCCGTCAACTCCTCTTGAACTACTTATTAATAAAAAGGAACTAAACTTTGTTTTTCTTGAATTTGTCGAAAAATTTATTTATTTTACTGTCCCAACTCTACAAAGAGTATAGTGTCCTTTCGTTATTCTTATGATAAAAATTATTCCATGCGTATCCAAAAAAACAGATGTCATTACTTTGCCAGCGGACTTTTGAGTCTTTCCGGAGACGGTTCACCGGTCGTTGTCCACTTAGCCGTCTGTCGATTGGACTCAGGAGTGTAGTGATGGAGCCATGTTTCATCCATTGTCACATATCGACGGAAAAACTCGGGTGTATCACGAGCTGCAAACACCGCTCAGAATCATCAACACGTTGTTGTTTTTGGTAAAATATGAGCTCGCGCGGCACCCATTTTGCACAGAGCTTCCGCATATCCAAATATTGAGGAATGATATGACCAACACGTTCCTTTGATATATTTAAGACCTCTGCTGTCTCGATCAACTTCATTTTACGGTCATTCAAAATCATTTTGTGGATTTTTTGTTGATGTTTTCGTCCGTAACCACCTCTTTCGGGCGTCCACTGCTTCACCGTCTACCGTGCTCATTTCACCACGCTTGAATTTTGCATACCAATCAATTATTGTTGATTTCCCTGGGACAGAGTCCGGAAACTCATTATCAAGCCAAGTTTTTGCTTCCACCGTATTTTTGCCCTTCAGAAAACAATATTTTATCAAAACACGAAATTCCTTTTTTCCATTATTTTTTCACAATAACAAAAGTTGCTTCACAAAAGACGCTCTATCTCACAAACTAATTGACTTACAGACGTCAAATTTTGACACGAATCATTTGAAGGTTGGTACTATATAAAAATAATATGCATTTAATACTAGCGACGCCATCTATGTGTCAGACCGGGGACTTATCAGCCAACCTGTTGCAAATCAAGTGAATGAATCATTTTTTAATTGTGCTCGTACACAATTTGTATTTAACCCTATAAATATTAAACAACGATAGTAAGCCACTATGTATGTTTCTAATTCATTTATTGCAAAAATATAAAGAAATCAAAAAGAAAACAAACTAAGTAACAGTGAATTTTATGGTACACCCAGAAAAGGTGACCCCTTCTTTAAGTTAAAATGAACTCATTGTGAAAAAAGTTGAACTTCGTATAGCGCCAAAGACATTTTTATTTGTTTGAACGATGTGATTTTCGTAGAAATTAGGTATAATGGATTCCATATATTAGTTAACGTTTTCCTATATTTATGTACCACTATCCTACAGAATGAAAAAAATTAACTGAATTGAATTCATATATGGAATGATTTTATTGAACTTTTTTCATTCATTTGGACAAATCTTACATATTTGTGGTACAACTTTTACTTCATAATTAGAACTGCTTACCTTCGTTTTTAAATACAATTTTATTTATTTATATAAGCAATTTTATCTTCAATAAAAGACATGTTTTATTAATATATTGAATACGTTTATTAAGAATCAACGGCATCGACTGTTATTGAAATATTAGTTTATTATTCCACTATTTCCAATTTCCATGTGAAATTATCAACTGTAAACCGAACTTTTTCTTCTTTTGTACTTTTCACTTTTAATAAGTTGCAGTCTAACGATTTTGTCCTCCTTTTACAATTTCAATACCTACACCCTCAAAAAAAATCGCTTCTTTAACATATGTTCCAAACATATTTTGCAGGAAGGGCATATATTATTGGATACTGCCGAAACATTAATATGTTTGTTTTATGTGAACATATTATATGTTTGGAGGCATTTTGAGCCCAAAAATATTATATGCTTGGAAGAATTTTCCCCAAAGACGATTGTGCTCATTCCCTAACATACTCGTTATTTTCACTTCCACGAAATATTTTTGTTCTTGGCTCCTTTTTCTGTAATAAAAATAATGTTGAAGAAATTATTCACTTTTATAAATTTTTTAAATTTTAACTTTCGCCTGCACGGAGAATCGAACCGAGGACCATACAGTTTGTAAGCCAACACACTATCCACTGGGCTACGTAGCTGTTATGGTCACCAGCAGATAATTGTCGTTATAAGGTACATTTATATAGCATAGTTTGCAGCGCCCACGAGCCCATGCAAACATAACATTATTTAACAGAAACATACATTTGTTTGCTACGTGGAGCAGTGGTTAGCATGTCTGCCTTGCATGCAAAGGGTCGTGGGTTCAATCCCTGCTCCGACCGAACACTTTTTTTTGTTTTAATTTACACATTTATATTTATACTATATTAAATTCTTATAATGAAACTTCGAAATGTGGGTTATTAAAGATATATAGTCAGTAACAGTGCTTGATATAAACGAAATTGACTGATTTTTGGATAAAATATTATTTTTTTATTGCAAAAATAACAATTTTGTAACAAAAAACTGTTTTTGGTACAAAACTTTAAAATTTGGAAGGAATTCAAAAACTCCAACAAAAGAACGTGGAGTTGAGTATAAACATACATAAATAATTTTATAATATAAACATACATTTATTTCGGCGTGAACAGTTTTTTACTGGCATTTAACACCATCGCTCTAAAATGCCTTTTATTTTTCTTTAATAATTCATTTTAAAGAAAGTAAACTTTTTAAATTGTTTTAGCTGCAAAACTCGAACTTAATGCCCGCTTTTATATTTGAAGGTGTCCGTCAACTCCTCGTGGACTACTTATTAATAAAGAGGAACTAAACTTTGTTTTTATAAATTTTACTGTGTAATTTTTCACTATTTCCTCCTTATTTCATTTTACTGTCCCAAATCTAAAAAGAGTATAGTGCCCTTTCGTTATTTTTATGAAGACCCCTGATTTCTTTTAACGAACCAAGAAAAAAAGTGTGCCCATAATGCCAAAATGATAAACAAAACACATGTCCACACATACATAAAATGCTGCTCTCAAGGCGAAAACATATGCTGTTTGTTTTTCAAATGTCTATTCTCTTGGTTCCGAATGTCTATTCTCTTTATTCAAATTAAATAATATTTAGACTTAGGCATATCAAATGTATGGCCTTACGATAAAACAGTTTTCCGAAACAACGTACAAGCGGGTTTCACAGAAATTGTTCTCTTTTGATTCTTTCGCTGTGTTATGTTGATATGTTTCGTCAACTCTCCATATCTATTTCTTTCTCTATACTCTCTCTGTTGCTTTGAATAAAATATCTCAACATATGTATGTTTAGTCGAAATTTTGTAAATTTATATATGTTTGCATTCACACATATGATTTTTATGAAACATTCATGCCCCAAACATAATATATTCTAACATATTAACATAGATGTCCCAAACATTTAGTGTTAGTTTAGGAACATTGCATGTTTGCACTTAAATATATTGTGTTTTAAAATTGTGCCCGAAACACATTTTGTTTATATCGGAACATATGAAAAACATATTTTTCTAAGAGTGTACAAATATAAAAAATCATAAACCATTTTTGTGACAAAAGGTTAGCGTCACTGAATATTACCTGATAATTGAAGATTCCAAAATGAAGACAAATGAAAGGGTTGTTATTCTGCTGGTGTTTTCTTTCTTTATACACCATCACGAACATTGATAGATTTATTTTCAAAAACACGAAAAATTTTCTCACTAATTTAAAATAACAAATATTTTATATATTTTATTTGTTATTTATTATATTATTTTACCATATTATTTTTTAACAATCTCTCCGTATACCACAACAACGCGATTCCAACTAAAAAAAACAACCCTCTAACAACCATGCCAAAATTGGTCCATATCGGTCCATAATTATATATAGCCCCCATATAAATCGATCCCCAGATTTGGCTTGCGGAGCCTCTAAGAGAAGCAAATTTCATCCGATCCGGTTGAAATTTGGTACATGGTGTCAGCATATGATATCGGTTCATAATCATAGTTGCCACTCGAGCCAAAAATAATCTACCAAAATTTTATTTTTATAGAAAACATTGTCAAAATTTTATTTCTATAGAAAATTTTGTCAAAACTTTATTTCTATAGAAACTTTTGTCAAAATTTTATTTCTATAGAAAATTTTGTCAAAACTTTATTTCTATAGAAACTTTTGTCAAAATTTTATTTCTATAGAAAATTTTGTCAAAATTTTATTTCCATAAAAAAATTTGTCAAAATTTTATTTCTATAGAAAATTTTTTTTCAAATTTTATTTCTATAGAATTTTTTTTCCAAATTTTACTTCTATAGAAAATGTCAAAATATAATTTTGTCAACATTTTATTTCTATAGAAACTTTAAACTTAATTATATACGTATTTAATCGGCCTTTTTTAGTTTAATATATACCACGTATGGACTATGTGGTATATATTACGGTGTTAGGAAGTTTTAAGATACCTTGCCATCGGCAAGTGTTACCGCAACCCAAGTAATTCGATTGTGGATGACAGTCTTCAGTAGAAGTTTCTACGCAATCCATGGTGGAGGGTACATAAGCTTCGGCCTGGCCGAACTTACGGCCGTACATACTTGTTTTTTATTGTCGTGAGTCCAAAGATTTCATCTGCTTAAAATACTAATGCGATTATTGCTTAGCCTAGAAGAAACATTTGTCGGATATAATGATTTTTCCCTTGTCCAAAAGTCGATAAACATTGAAGTCATTTTGTCCTTATAGTTAAGTGACTTAAAACTGGGTAACTTTACATGAAGGAAAATTTTGATTGACTAAGGTCAACATGGCTTTAATAATTCAGAAAAATTAATCAAAATTAATAAAATCGTCTTTAAATTTCTTGACCTTTCGTGATTTCAATACAAAGCAAAAAAGGTGTTAAAAATGGGAGATGTTTTTCCCAGTGTAAAGTTTTTTGAATAAGATGATTTACGAGATGGATTG
This sequence comes from Haematobia irritans, assembly GCF_050003625.1. Classification (NCBI taxonomy): domain Eukaryota; kingdom Metazoa; phylum Arthropoda; class Insecta; order Diptera; family Muscidae; genus Haematobia; species Haematobia irritans. The sequence goes on from NC_134400.1 coordinate 87,039,823, forward strand.
ACCGAACTTTCGTTCTTACTAAATCGAAACGAAGTCTTTGAAACCAATGTGCAACATCACTTATGTATGCGATATTAAAAGTGAAACCCATTAACTCGTTTATGGCAATGATAGATGGAAGACAGGTTGATGGTTTCGTTGGATGGATGGATGATGCTGGAGTGTCTTGTCAAACAACAAAAAAACGATACTTGGTCCATATTCTGCTATCACGGTGCTCCCAGTTACTTACCGTGTGGTTGCTTAATGTGGGTTTTTGTGTTATCCGTGCAAAATTCCTGACGAGACAAAAAAAATAAAGAAAATTGCTTCCGCTTGTCTTTGGGAATGGGGATATTAAGTTTAAAGGATGTCGTATGGATGTAGAAGCATCTGAAGGATGATGGATTTGTCTGGATGCTACTGGCTCTGTTTCAATTCTGTTCATTTCACTTGGTCCTTTGTTTTCCTTCTTCTCATTGTGTCTGTCATTCTGTTCCATATTCGTTTTTTTGTGTTTTTAGGGCTTGGGAGATTACTTTTTTGTGACGTTAGGCATGGACCACCGAGACTTTTACTCATATATGTTGGCATCTCACAATGATTTGCATTGTTTTGTGCGGTTTCATCATTATCCTCTTATTTATCCTCACCAGCAACAGTTACAGCTATAGGGACAGTGACAGTGACAACGGCATATTTCTTATTGTCATTTCATTTCAGCTTCTTCTTTCGTTCCACTGCTAATTTCATATTCCGTGAAATTTTCCATAGCTAGTTGGCCCTAAAACTATTTCCTCCAACCCAAATCCCTGCTTTGCACCATCCTTTGTCCTTAATTCACTTAAATGGACTTATCGTTTCAGCCTTTTCATTATAAAGTTTAAAGAGGGTTTGGTTGACATTTCCACTTTGAAGGATGCTACTGAGCCGGAGGACGATGACGATGATTATATTTAGTATAAATTGACGTGTTCTTGCGAGACCTGGTTAATTTGAATTCATGCATTTTAAAGTGATTTTCCCTGTGGCAGTTTTGTGGCCAATGACTTTTAAATTAAATTTTTGTTGGCCGTCGCTCACTTTTCGACGTTCTCCCTTTAAAGTTTCCTTTAGTTAAAGTATTTTCCGCTGGAAGGAGACCACAGTTAAATTTAAATAAAAAAAACTTGCGACTTGATACACAGAAAAAAAATTATTTTTCAATTAAACTATAGTTGGAATTTGGAAATTTGAAAATATAAATTTTTTCGGAGATTAATTCTAGCATTTCTGTGATTGCAACATGTTCAAGCAATTTCGTGATTACAGCCAACAAGTTATTTTTTCTGGGAACAAACGTTCACAGTTTCAGACCCAGTTTCGGATGAAGACCAACAAGTTTTTCAACGGCGACTAAATGGTCCCCTCAGTTATGTACACTGAAGGAATAGTTTTCTTATCTGAGGAACAAACTAAATTTTCTTTTGGTGCTAAAAATTGTTCTATTGAAGTAAATAAAACCCATAAGATAAATTGTTATAACACTCGTCACAATTTGGGTTTATTTGCTCTTTAACAAAATTCTTTATAACAGAAGGGAATTTCGTTTGTCTAAAATTTCGTTACAGAGGAAAGTATTTTTTTTTTGCGTAGGCTAAATATCTCAGGATATCCAAACTTCTCTCAATGGTTTCACACATAGTGTTAAACACTGTTTCCAAAATATTTGGTGAAACCTATTTTCTTTGGACCAATCCTGAAAATATATATGCTTGAAATAGAATGTGTTTGGGAGTATATCCCTATGGGAAATTGGTGCAAATTGTCACTGACGGACCTATCACAGAACTGGTAGCTGTGCTCCAGTTAGTTGCAATTTTTAATTTAGTCGTTATTTATTTATTTCCGTACTCGCTTGATATTAAAATCTTAGATCCATTAAGATTTTAATATGTAAAAGGTATGAGAAAGGTATGATGGTACACGGATGAAAAAGACTGTTTTTCATATGTTTGGCTATAAACATTATATGTTTGGAACACAAATTTTTAAACACAATATTTTTGAGTGCAAGCATATAATGTTCATAAACTAGCATAACATGTTTGGGACATATATGTTAATATGTTAGAACATATTATGTTTGGGACATAAAATGTTTGTAAATATAATATGCTTGGATGCAAACATATATTAATTTAGAAATAGCCTATAAACATATATGTGTTTAGTAGCTTGGAGCGCTATTTAACAGGGAGCGATATTGAATTAAGTTGGTGGTTGTTGCTTGTTATTACAAAATTAACATTTTATTTTCCCTTGGGCAATTGATCAGCTACTTCTTTGATCCTTACAAACTGTGTGGTCCGCTGTTCGAATCCCCGTCCGGCAAAAGGTAAAATTAAAATAAAAAAAAATCATAAAATTGAATAATTTCTTCTACAATGTTTGTATTACAGAAAAAGGTGCTAAGAACTAAAAAATCTCGTGGAAGTGAGAAAGATGTGAGGGAATATACAATTGGGCAGAAACAAAATTTTGAGCATTCAGGTCGAAAACCTATGTTGTTAGCACCTATATTACCTGTTTATTTTCATAATTCATTATGATTGTAAATATATAAATAAATAAATAAAATTTTGAGCACAATATTGTTTGGGAGAATTTTTTTTAAGCATATAATATTTTTGGGTGCAAAATGCTTCCAAACATATTATATGTTCACATAATAACATATTGTTTTTTGGAAGACAACATTATTGAATTTGGATGCAAAAATACAAAATGTTTGGAACTTAGACTACCCAAACATATATTGTTTAGACCAATATGCTTTCAAACATATTATATATTGGAAGAGATCAAACATATAAATGTTTGGGCAATACCCAAAAATGTATATGCTTGAAGCAAAATATGTTTGGGAGTATATGTTACAGAAGCGATTTTTTGTGAGGGTGTAGGCAATAAAATGCTCAATTCTCAGCCCACATTCTAATATAACCTCTACTAGTAGACATAAGACAAATCTCCCTCATTGGAAGTTGTAGCGCGATTACATTTAACTCAACATTTTGATAACAACGTGAAATTTCACCCATATAACACTTTGAATGGTCTGAAATCTATTTTCGATATGGGCAGTATCAAATGCTCTACATTACGACTCGTTTCCGTGTTTTCCAAATTTTGGTTCCGCTCGAGTAGGAATTGACTTCCGTGCCGACTCCACAGCTCTGGTTGGTGGTATAGCTTTATTTATTAGCATCGTCTTCTTAATTGTAAGTTAGCCCATATGGAGTCTATGTTAGATAAAAAAGGCAGATTAAATGCCAATATAAAGGGTGGTTGTTTAGCTATTATCGTTTTGGCAACACTGGTTTAAAATGCTGACGCACGTTTCGTATTTTGTTTCACTGTTAAACATCTTCAGGTTGGTCTGTAACACTAGTTTACAAACTAAAATTTTTTCATGTACATTTGATGAGATGTGACTTTTCTTATGTATTTTGATCTGCTGAATTCGAAAAAAAAAAACAAAATTATGGAACAGTTTTTGAGCTATCCCGTTATTTTTAGTTTTTCGCTCTTTTCACAAAACAAATTATATCTGCAGTTAGAAATGTCCGATTATATCGTTGGTGCTACTTAAATGAAAGGTATTGAGTCGAGTGGCATTTTCTTGTGGGTAAGTTGCCCATATTTGCATGATTTGACATCGGATTTGTTCACTCAATTGCTTTTAACTTTGTCATTTTTCGGTCGTTTTTCTTCTAGGCGGTTACTTACGTTAGAGTATCATCTATACGACCATGAAGAGAAACAAATTCTTTTTTCAATTGTTTGTACTTTTCAGGCGGAAAAGGGTCACTGTAAAAAATGATTTTTTTTCCATAGATATTTTTTGAACCACATAACTTATCACAGATACAATTATACACGATTATTCATCGTCATCTCAATACCTTTCTTTTAAGTGCCAGCACCGATATAATCGGACATTGCTAGGTTAGGTTAAAGTGGCAGCCCGATTAAGATTCAGGCTCACTTAGACTATTCAGTCCATTGTGATACCACATTAACTAAAAGTACCTATTACATAAGGGCACTTCTAGTTTTAACCGTTAAACCTTCTCGATTATTTTCTTCGGTTGAACCAACCAAAAACATTAACAGACTGCTTAAGTTAAAGTTTTCCAGGTCCGCCAGTAATCTCAAGCTATATTCTCCTAAAATTCGCTTACGCCTTACACAAAGCAGGACACTCACACAAGAGGTGTTTAATTGATTCCTTTTCCTCCGCATCATGACAGCTCATACAATAGTCATTATACTTCGCACCAATAGTTTTTGCAAAATCGCCTATCAGGCAGCGACCCATTATATCAGATATCAGGAGTGATATCTGACGTCTTGAAAACACTAGCATATCTAGTGTGCGGTTCAAGATTAAATGGGGCGATACAAGCCATGCAATTCTCCCATCGAACATTTGTCATCATAACAGCCTTCTCACGCAGTAAGAGCTTGGAGGTTGCCAGAGACATACCAACAGATTCTAGTTCCCCTGGAATATGTAAGGTTGTTCCTAGCCTTGCTAACTCATCCGGTATGTTGCTTTGGCCAGCCACAGGTATATTCCGCAGTAGCAGTACAATATTCACCCAGGTGAATATTGTACTGCTCAGCCATCTCGTTGAGAGATTTGCGGCAGTCGAGGGCTGTTTTCGAGTTTAGGAACATCGGACATTGCTAACTCGAGATATCATTTGTTTAGTGAAAAAAAGGCGAACAACTAAAAATAACGGGATATCTCAAAAACTGTTCCATAAAAAAATTAATTTTTTTTTTCGAATTCAACAGATTAAAATACATAAGAAACGTCACCTCTCATCAAATGTAAATTTTCGGTGTAAACTAGTGTAATTTTTACCATGAATCGTCTTAAAAACGACCAACGTTTGATAAGTATTGAATTTTATTATGAAAATGCGACCTCTGTTCAAGAATGATAAATAGCATTCTTGAAATTGCACTAAGTCAGCTTCGAAAACGTACTATTTTATGTCAAAAAGTACTTTTTTGAATTTGGTGAAGTCCTTTTCCATTTTGCTTATGAAAGAAATTCGCTAAAATGGAATGTTATGCCCGCTTTTCATACAGATTGTCAAGAAGTTTTTGTGGTACTTCGTGATATAATTTTGCAATTCATAAATTAATCATGTCAGTCAATGTACCCTCGAGTACAATGTACGAAAAAAAAAACTAAAATTAGAATGAAATAATGTTTGATTCTTTGCATTTTAACAAAGTCTTATCGATATCTTTAAAATGATAATTAAATGGAGCTATGAACATTTAAGACATGGTCGGCTCAGATGGTGATGTTCATGTTTAGCAATGCGTAACTTAGGATCTGTCTCATTCGGATTCAGACGTATTTATCACTGTTGTATTTTATATTCTCTGTATAGATAATTATCCTCCACAGACGTTAGCTATTCAAAAATAAAGAAAGTGTTCCAATTGTATTGAAGGACAAACTGATTTGGTCCAGCGTTCATATTTTATCTATATTAAAAAGGTACCAAATGTATCGCGGAGGTACCATGACACTTTTTACATTCAAATAGTATCAATTCTGGCTCTGTTCATCGCGCGCTCATTTTTCGATCAAGACCCATTGAACCAAAGATGATGCGAATTGTAACTTAACTGTGAATGATGAGCGCTACCGTGAGATGGCATCCAACTTTTTTCCTAAAATGTAAAAGCTTGACTGTATGCATATAATTACGAACCGATATGGACCAATTTTTTCATGAGTTTCATATACTGACATCTCGTACAAAATTTCAAACTTGCTTTTCCAGGACCCATTATGGACCGATATGAAATATTTATTGCATGTTTGTTGGAGGGCATATACTTACGTCATGAACCAAATTTCACCCAGATTGGATGAAATTTGCTACTCCACCAAGAGGCTCCGTAAGCCAACTCTGGGAGTCGGTTTCTATGGGGGCCAGCGCTACCGTTGTAAATTTTCTAAAAGTGGCACAATTTTTTTCTTTTTTTTGAAAAGTGGCAAAAAAGCGGCACATTTTTTTATTAGCTTATACCAAAAAAATAAAAACTTAAAAAAATAAATTCTGCTAAGAGGTAAAGTTAAAATATATTTTGCGAATTCATACAAATTGGATCACAAATGCTCTTTAAATTTTTTTTAAGCGTTTATAAAATCATCGGGTCTTTTAATTATATCTTTAAATTGATTTTCGATATCAAAATAATTTATTGGTTGTTAAGTAATGTGGATCTAAGAATTTTCAATTCAAGATAAAATTTGACCACATAAATAACAGCAAACAACATGTTAAAGATAAAACAACATATGCTGATGGTAATTTGGCATTTATTAAATATAAAATACAACTGTACCGAACTATACATTAGTTTTAACTGTACAAAAAAAATCGCTTCTTTAACATATGTTCCAAACATATTTTGCAGGAAGCATATATATTATTGGATACTGCCGAAACATTAATATGTTTGTTTTATGTGAACATATTATATGTTTGGAAGAATTTTGAGCCCAAAAATATTATATGCTTGGAAGAATTTTTCCCAAAGACGATTGTGCTCATTGCCTAACATACTGGTAATTTTCACTTCCACGAAATTTTTTAGTTCTTGGCACCTTTTTCTGTAATACAAATAATGTTGAAGAAATTATTCACTTTTATAAATTTTTTAAATTTTACCTTTCGCCTGCACTTATGTTATGCACTTTATATAGCATAACATACTTTGCAGCGCCCTCGAGCCCATGAAAACATGACATTATTTAACAGAAACATACAATTGTTTGCCACGTAGAGCAGTGGTTAGCATGTCTGCCTTGCATGCAAAGGGTCGTGGGTTCAATCCCTGCTCCGACCGAACAAAAGAAGAACATGGAGTCTAGTAACAACATACATAAATAATTTTATAATATAAACATAAATTTAGTTAGGCGTGAACAGTTTTTTACTACCATTTAACACCATCGCTCTAAAATGCCTTTTATTTTTCTTTAATAATTCATTTTAAAGAAAATAAACTTTTTAAATTGTTTTAGCTGCAAAACTCGAACTTAATGCCCGCTTTTATATTTGGAGGTGTCCGTCAACTCCTCGTGGACTACTTATTAATAAAGAGGAACTAAACTTTGTTGTTATACATTTTACTGTGTAATTTTCACTATTTCCTCCTTATTTCATTTTACTGTCCCAACTCTAAAAAGAGTATAGTGCCCTTTCGTTATTTTTATGAAGACCCCTGATTTCTTTTAACGAACCAAGAAAAAAATTGTGGCCATAATGCCAAAATGATAAACAAAACACATGTCCACACATACATAAAATGCTGCTCTCAAGGCGAAAACATAAAGGGTATTACGGTCAAAATTTGTTCAAGGGAAAACGCGTGTAAATCGGTGAAATCGTTTATTTAAAAAATCAAATTAAATTTCTTTTTCAAGTTCAATTAGTATAAAATTCAGGAAAAATATTCAGTTAGGCTTTCGCTTTTCCAAATCCGAATTGCCGGGCCTCACGCTTGACACTTGCCATCAGATTTTGTACAGCCACCTTGTCCACCTTCTTCGCCGCAGAAAGCCAGTTTGCCTTGAACTGCTGCTCGTCCTTAGCAGTTTTTTTGGTCTTCTTTAGGTTCCGCTTGACAATAGCCCAGTATTTCTCAATTGGGCGGAGCTCTGGCGTGTTGGGAGGGTTCTTGTCCTTGCGAACCACCTGCACGTTGTTGGCGGCGTACCACTCCATGGCCTTTTTACCGTAATGGCAAGATGTCAAATCCGGCCAAAACAGTACGGAACAACCTTGTTTCTTCAGGAAAGGCAGCAGACGTTTATTCAAACACTCTTTAACCTAAATTTCTTGGTTGACAGTCCCGGAAGCTATGAAAATGCTGTTTTTCAAGCCACAGGTACAGATGGCTTGCCAAACCAGATATTTCTTTGCGAACTTTGGCAGTTTTATGTGCTTGAAAATATCTGCTACCTTTCCCCTTCCTTTTGCCGTATAAAACTCCTGTCCCGGACGCTGCTTGTAGTCGGCTTTGACGTAGGTTTCGTCGTCCATTACCACGCAGTCAAACTTCGTCAGCATCGTCGTGTACAGCCTCCGGGATCGCGCTTTGGCCGTCGTATTTTGTTTATCATCGCGATTTGGAGTCACTACCTTCTTGTAAGTCGATAGTCCGGCTCGTTTTTTGGCTCGATGCACGGTTGTAGACGATACACCCAGCTTATTTGCGGCATCTCGGAGAGAGAGGTTAGGGTTTCGCTTGAAACTACCGGCAACTCTCTTTGTCGTCTCAGCGGCTTCCGGTTTTCGATTTCCCCCCGATCCAGACTTCCTGGCTGTAGACAAACGTTCCCCAAACACTTTAATTACATTTGTAACGGTTGATTTGGCAACTTTTAGCGATTTTGCCAGCTTTGCGTGCGAGTAGCTCGGATTTTCGCAATGCGCGAGCAAAATTTTGATACGCTGTTCTCCTTGCTTGGACGGCATTTTGACAACTGAAGGGTGAATTCCAAAATCAAAATAGGAGCAACATTCTACACACCCACCTTCAAAATGAGGGGTGTTCAGGTTTTTTAAATGCAAAATTGAAAGAAATACGTCAAGTTTATATGGACCGTATCACCCTTTATGCTGTTTGTTTTTCAAATGTCTATTCTCTTGGTTCCGAATGTCAATTCTCTTTATTCAAATTAAATAATGTTTAGACTTAAGCAAATCAAATTTTTGGCCTTATCATAAAACAGTTTTCCGAAACAACATACAAGCGGTTTCACAGAAATTGTTCTCTTTTGATTCTTTCGCTGTGTTATGTTGATATCTTTTGTCAACTCTCCCGGTTTCCATCTCTATTTCTTTCTCTATACTCTCTCTCTCTGTCGCTTTGAATAAAATACCACAACATATGTATATTTAGTCGAAATTTGTAAATTTATATATGTTTGCATTCACACATATGATTTTTATGAAACATTCATGCCCCAAACATAATATATTCTAACATATTAACATGGATGTCCCAAACATTTAGTGTTAGTTTAGGAACATTACATGTTTGCACTTAAATATATTGTATGCCCGAAACACATTTTGTTTATATCGGAACATATGAAAAATATATTTTTCTAACAGTGTAGTAATACCAGTTTCAGGGATGCTTTCTGAATAATTTCTTTAATATACAAAGAATTTTTATTGCAATATAACTCCGTTTTTTTAAGTGCAAATTGCCACTGGCGGACCTCTCACAGGACTCGTACCGGCTCTGCAGTTTATTACAATTTTTAAATACGCATATTTTATTAATTTCCATACTTAAAATCTTATTGATTATTAGATTTATCAGAACAACCTATTGTTAAACGTATTTCAAAATCTTTTTATTTCTGCTGCGATTCGGATGCCCAAAATGAAATTAATTCCTACACCCTCACAAATAATCGCCTCTGTAACATATACTCCCAAACATATTTTGCTTCAAGCATATACATTTTTGGGTATTGCCCAAACATTTATATGTTTGATCTCTTCCAATATATAATATGTTTGAAAGCATATTGGTCTAAACAATATATGTTTGGGTAGTCTAAGTTCCAAACATTTTGTATTTTTGCATCCAAATTCAATAATGTTGTCTTCCAAAAAACAATATGTTATTATGTGAACATATAATATGTTTGGAAGCATTTTGCACCCAAAAATATTATATGCTTAAAAAAAATTCTCCCAAACAATATTGTGCTCAAAATTTTATTTATTTATTTATATATTTACAATCATAATGAATTATGAAAATAAACAGGTAATATAGGTGCTAACAACATAGGTTTTCGACCTGAATGCTCAAAATTTTGTTTCTGCCCAATTGTATATTCCCTCACATCTTTCTCACTTCCACGAGATTTTTTAGTTCTTAGCACCTTTTTCTGTAATACAAACAGTGTAGAAGAAATTATTCAATTTTATGATTTTTTTTATTTTAATTTTACCTTTTGCCGGACGGGGATTCGAACAGCGGACCACACAGTTTGTAAGGATCAAAGAAGTAGCTGATCAATTGCCCAAGGAAAAATAAAATTTTAGTTTTGTAATAACAAGCAACAACCACCAACTTAATTCAATATCGCTCCCTGTTAAATAGCGCTCCAAGCTACTAAACACATATATGTTTATAGGCTATTTCTAAATTAATATATGTTTGCATCCAAGCATATTATATTTACAAACATTTTATGTCCCAAACATAATATGTTCTAACATATTAACATATATGTCCCAAACATGTTATGCTAGTTTATGAACATTATATGCTTGCACTCAAAAATATTGTGTTTAAAAATTTGTGTTCCAAACATATAATGTTTATAGCCAAACATATGAAAAACAGTCTTTTTCATCCGTGTAGCTGTTTATCGTTAGTGCACAATATTCAATTTTCTGAATCTCTTTATGATGTTAACTTCCCATAAAATTTAAACTTCTGAAAAAGTGGCACATATTATTGGAAAAGTAGCACAAAATCGTAAAAAGTATAACATTTAGTGGCACAAGAAAAAAAGTGGTGCAAAAGTGGCAATTGCCAAGAAAAGTGGAAAATTTGCCACTAAAGTGGCACAACGGTAACTCTGATGGGGGCTATACCTAAAAGAGGTCCGATATGGCACATTTGCAATACCATTTGACGTCAATAACAACCCAGCAAAAAAATTGGAATGTGTTCCACAAACATTTCTTTTAAAGCGCATCCCGGGATCCCCCAACGATTTTTTTCACTTCCGATGCAGTCCTTTAGGAAAATTATTAGAAAGTAAGCAAATACACGCAGAGAGCAAAAATGTTATTTTTAGACGCTGATCATGTTGTTTGCTCAGCAACCTATACATGGTTGCCGAAATCAGATATATAATTTTTGATAACATACCTTGGTTGCAGCAAACATGTTACATGTTTCCCATCCAAAAATAACATTTTGTTTTTGAAACATGTGACCCTATTCCTTCTCTGGCTGCACAAGGCGGCCACACATCACGCGTAAAAATGCAGTTATTGAGAGACGAGTTCGGCGATCATTTTATTTCTCGTTCGCGACCAGTCTATTCGCCGCCTAGATCGTGCGTTTTAACGCCTTTACACTATTTTTTATGGGGCTATTGGAACATTGGCGACATTGAAGCATTTATTCATGAGATATCAGACGAAATGTTCAAAAAGAGTATGCCAAAACTGGACTAAGCGGATGGACCATTTGAGACGCAGCCGTACTATCGATTCAAAGATTTCATGCATTTTTCCGAATTGTATGGTAGGTGTTTGAAAATTTCTCCTACATTTCTTAAGACATCAGTCTTTATTGCACTGTGAAATAGCATCTTAAATTTTACAATTGTAATTATCGTTGTGCGCATCACCGTTGTATCCACAACAAAAATACAATTTTCGGTATATAAATCCAGTGACACAAAGTGTCCTTCTTGTACAGGCAGATGCTTTTAGCCCCCAACCAATACTAACACCATTAACAGAGGTTAACATCTTTCACTATTGGATTTCAATCTCGGATCACTATGATCCAGAGCCAAAACAGTGCAATCAGTAGTTAAAAAGCCAACAGAGGGCTCCACCAAAAAGATTTCAGTTGAGAAAAAGTAAAACTCATTAAGGATGTTTATAATGAAAGATTTACGGCCGAGCACATCCTCCTAACTACCTCCTCGTTAATGGCATTCTCTTTGTGCTTGCTCCTTTTACTCAAATACAACATTCCAATATTCTCTCTGTCTTTTGTGTTTTTTCATTTTGTTTTTGATTTCATCCTGGACAAAGACTCAAAAAGTCGGCATCACTGCCATCTTGGCAGTGAAATAAAACCGGAGGAATGATAATCTCCTTCAAAGAATGTTTATTCAACTTGGTCAATGATATTATAAGGACATCTTGTTTGCTTTTATACGGCCTTTCATTCATTCATTCCATTTTGCTTTGTACGATTCTTGTTTTTTGAGGGGACCGAATTCCATTGTGCAAGGACTTCCAGGAATTTCTCTCGTACGATTGTGCCAACTTTAATGAATGAATGCTCCACAAAAGATGATAATGGAGGCATTTTTTGTTATTGTAGGAAATGTCTACAAAAGTCATGAATGACAGGTTGATATTACAAAGCGAGCTATACCCGTATATTGTCGGAAACACCGTTGTCTTGTACACTGAAAAAAATAAACTATTAAGCTAATATGAAAAATTATGCAATCTAAATTTTCGGACACGTCATTTACACAAGACTAAATTTCTTTAAAATAAAGTATTTTTAATTACACATTTAAAATGTTTTGCTTTAAACTTAGTATACAAAATTCGCATCCCTCTCCATTAAAGTCGTATAAAGGGTGATACGGTCAAAATTTGGTCAAGGGAAAACGCGTGTAAATCGGTGAAATCGTTTATTTAAAAAATCAAATTAAATTTCTTTTTCAAGTTCAATTAGTATAAAATTCAGGAAAAATATTCAGTTAGGCTTTCGCTTTTCCAAATCCGAATTGCCGGGCCTCACGCTTGAGACCTTCCATCAGATTTTGTACAGCCACCTTGTCCACCTTCTTCGCCGCAGAAAGCCAGTTTTGCTCGTCCTTAGCAGTTTTTTGGTCTTCTTTAGGTTCCGCTTGACAATAGCCCAGTATTTCTCAATTGGGCGGAGCTCTGGCGTGTTGGGAGGGTTCTTGTTCTTGGGAACCACCTGCACGTTGTTGGCGGCGTACCACTCCATGGCCTTTTTACCGTAATGGCAAGATGCCAAATCCGGCCAAAACAGTACGGAACAACCGTGTTTCTTCAGGAAAGGCAGCAGACGTTTATTCAAACACTCTTTCACGTAAATTTCTTGGTTGACAGTCCCGGAAGCTATGAAAATTCTGCTTTTCAAGCCACAGGTACAGATGGCTTGCCAAACCAGATATTTCTTTGCGAACTTTGACAGTTTTATGTGCTTGAAAATATCTGCTACCTTTCCCCTTCCTTTAGCCGTATAAAACTCCTGTCCCGGAAGCTGCTTGTAGTCGGCTTTGACGTAGGTTTCGTCGTCCATTACCACGCAGTCAAACTTCGTCAGCATCATCGTGTACAGCCTCCGGGATCGCGCTTTTGCCGTCGTATTTTATTTATCATCGCGATTTGGAGTCACTACCTTCTTGTAAGTCGATAGTCCGGCTCGTTTTTTGGCTCGATGCACGGTTGTAGGTCATACACCCATCTTATTCGCGGCATCTCGGAGAGAGAGGTTAGGGTTTCGCTTGAAACTACCGGCAACTCTCTTTGTCGTCTCAGCGGCTTCCGGTTTTCGATTCCCCCCCGATCCAGACTTCCTGGCTGTCGACAAACGTTCCCCAAACACTTTAATTACATTTGTAACGGTTGATTTGTCAACTTTTAGCGATTTTGCCAGCGTGCGAGTAGCTCGGATTTTCGCGATGCGCGAGCAAAATTTTGATACGCTGCTCTTCTTGCCTGGACGGCATTTTGACAACTGAAGAGTGAATTCCAAAATCAAAATAGGAGCAACATTCTACACACACACACCTTCAAAATGAGGGGTGTTCAGGTTTTTTAAATGCAAAATTGAAAGAAATACGTCAAGTTTATATTGACCAAATTTTGACCGTATCACCCTTTATCTTTTAAGCCAGTCCACATTTCATTAATATAATGAAAGCAATTTTGGTTTTAAAGAAATTATCTTTAAATTCACTAACATATTGAATCTTTGAATTAAAAATAAAAAAAAAAACTTCAAATATATGATAAGACTTTTCAGGATTCTTGCATCTTTAATTTAAAGTTATTTGAAAAAAACGAAAACATTTTTTTATTTTGAAGTATACACTGAAAAAAATATTGTCGTGAGGTCAAAGATTTCATGCCTTTAAAATACGAATGAAAATTTTACTTAGCATAGAAGACGCATTTCTCCAATATAAAGTTTTTTCCTTGTCCAAAATTCGATAAACTTTTTTAAACACAATGAAGTCGTATTGTCCTTATAATTAAGTGATTTCACTTAAAAATGGGTATCATAACACATCGAAAAAAAGTGAACTGTTTCATAGGAAGAATGATCTACCACGTACGAAAATTGAACTAAATTTTACTCCACATTTTGCGATTTCCACAAAGCGTTGTTAAAACCAGGAAATTTTAATGCCCTGTTGTACTTTTTAACTGCAGTTCACGAAATTACATCATCTCATAGAAGAAAAAATTAACTAAAAGTAGAGAAGAAAATCATTGGCGCCAAATCATGACCATTTTAACCATACAGTAGTTCATTCTTACTATTTATGGGAATCGTACAAAAATTTTCATTTATTTTAGTTCATATTGAACTTATGTGTACGGCCAGTGAACTTTATACTCACGTTTAGTTCATAACATTTTTGAGACATACTTAAAAAAAGTAAGATTTCATTAAGTTGTGGAAAATTTCGATAAAAATAGTAAAATTTAACTACAAACAAATAATTTTTTTCCAATAAAAATAAGTTAAATTTAGCTTTAGTTTATCTACGAAAATTTCTTTCTGTGCATGAAAGAAAAAACGTTTGGGCTAATGTCAACTTGACTTTAATAATTCAGAAAAATTCTTTAAATTTAATGAAATTGTCTTTAAATTTGTGGTCTTTTTGCATCTTGACTACAAAGCAAAAAATCGTTCAAATATACACTCAAAAAAAAAGTTTACTTGGATCCAAAGATTTTGACCTTCCCTTAAGGATTTTGCTATTGATTCCGAGCCAAAGATGCGGCTTCTTTAAAATAAAGAATTTTTTAGCGACCTATCTGGCTTTAAATCTACGACCAATAAAATTAAAATTAGGATACAAATCTCATTTATCAAATTTTCATTCTCTTCTCGATGTTTATTAATAAAGGTACTCACAAATCTAAATTATAACGGATACTTCCAAGTAAAAAATGTTTTCTTGATTCCAAAAAAACTTTAAGCCAAAGACGCTAAATCCTCAAAATAAGTCTTAGCCTATATTTGAAGCGTTTTTATCTTAAATCTAAAGCTTCAATATGTCAGTTAATTTAAGGACAATTTCTTTAAATCAAAAATGTGTTTCTTTACTTTAAGAAAAATTAGCCTTAGTTCAAAGACATGCAACTTTAACGGAGGGACGAAAATGTACAAAATTTGTGTCCTAAATTTAATGAAAAAAAAATTTAAGCAAAGATTATAAACTGTATTTTAATTAAAATTTCACTATTTTAAAGAAATTTGTCCCTTATATTTTGTAAATTTCGCATCCTAAAATTTAGGTTCCGTAATTTTTAATATAACGTAAATATTTTTTTCAGTGTAGGTCATGTTTTTCAACACTTTAATTTAAAGACGTTTTTTACTTGAAACATAGCATAATTTCTACTGGAAGTCGTGTCTGAATTTGGAAAATAAAGATGTCGTTAACTTGTTTTTAAAGGACTTTGATAGCATATGAAGAAAAAAAGCTGAAAAAGCGAAAAATTTTAAATCTGCTTCCTAGAAGCAAGTACACAAAACCCAAATATAAAAGAGAATTGTGTCTTAAAAGTATCCTTACTTGTATTCTCCACTTCTTTGGCTCGGAATCAATACCAAAATTTTTAAAGTAAATACAAAATCTTTGGAAACGGGCATGCTTGTTTTTCAGTGTATGTTACACTCAAAAAATGAATCATGGAATTATCACGTTTTGAGAAAGTTTCCTTGACTTTAATCATTTCTTACGTACGTTAGTTAAAACAAGTAAGGAAAGTCTAAAGTCGGGCGGGGCCGACTATATTATACCCTGCACCACTTTGTAGATCTAAATTTTCGATACCATACCACATCCGTCAATTGTGTTGGGTGCTATATATAAAAGTTTGTCCCAATGTACGTACATTTAAATATCACTCGATCTGGACAGAATTTGATAGACTTCTACAAAATCTATAGACTCAAAATTTAAGTCGGCTAATGCACCAGGGTAGAACACAATGTTAGTAAAAAACATGTAAGGAAAGTCTAAAGTCGGGCGGGGCCGACTATATTATACCCTGCACCACTTTGTAGATATAAATTTTCGATACCATATCACATCCATCAAATGTGTTGGGGGCTATGTATAAAGGTTTGTCCCAAATACATACAATTAAATATCACTCACTTGATAGGCTTCTACAAAATCTATAGACTCAAAATTTAAGTTGGCTAATGCACTAGGGTGGAACACAACTTTAGTAAAAAATAAATATGGGAAACATTTAAATCTGAAGCAATTTTTAGGAAACTTCGCAAAAGTTTATTTATGATTTATCGCTCGATATATATGTATTAGAAGTTCAGGAAAATTGGAGTCATTTTTACAACTTTCCGACTAAGCAGTGGCGATTTAACAAGGAAAGTGGTATTTTGACCATTTTTGTCGAAATCAGAAAAACGTATATATGGGAGCTATATCTAAATCTGAACCGATGTCAACCAAATTTGGCACGCATAGCTACAATGCTAATTCTACTCCCTGTGCAAAATTTCAACTAAATCGGAGTTAAAAATTGGCCTCTGTGGTCATATGAGTGTAAATCGGGCGAAAGCTATATATGGGAGCTATATCTAAATCTGAACCGATTTCAACCAAGTTTGGCACGCATAGCTACAGTGCTAATTCTACTCCCTGTGCAAAATTTTAATTAAATCGGAGTAAGAGATTGGCCACTGTGGTCATATGAGTGTAAATCGGGCGAACGATATATATGGGAGCTATATCGAAATCTGAACCGATTTCAATAAAATTTGGCACACTTAACTACACTACTAATTGTACTCCTAGTGCAAAATTTGAACCAAATTGGGGTAAAACTCTGGCTTGTGGGACCGTATTAGTCCATATCGGGCGAAAGATCTTGTGCAAAATGTTATGTAAATTAGGGTAAAACTCTGGCTTCTGTATATATATATATATATATATATATATATATATATATATATATATATATATATATATATATATATATATATATATATATATATATATATATATATATATATATATATATATATATATATATATATATATGGGAGCTATATCTAAATCTGAACCGATTTCTTCCAAAATCAATAGGGTTCTATTCTGAGCCAAAACACATACTTGTGCCAAATTTGATATGCCGAATTACTCGTATTAACATGGACCTCTCGTGATGTTATCAAACCAACAAAATAAACTGGATAACTCTTTTAAACAGTACGACTTTAAAAACTTTTTTAAATGTCGGGCACGGGGATTATGCCTATCCGAACATTCTTCTATGTTGTCTGTCAATAAATGTAAATTTTCGTAAAAAGCTTCCCCTCCTGTGCAATTAAGTACTTAGTTCCCATACAGTGATCACACGGATAATGTTCATAAACTAGCATAACATGTTTGGGACATATATGTTAATATTTTAGAACATATTATGTTTGGGACATAAAATGTTTGTAAATATAATATGCTTGGATGCAAACATATATTAATTTAGAAATAGCCTATAAACATATATGTGTTTAGTAGCTTGGAGCGCTATTTAACAGGGAGCGATATTGAATTAAGTTGGTGGTTGTTGCTTGTTATTACAAAATTAACATTTTATTTTTCCTTGGGCAATTGATCAGCTACTTCCTTTGATCCTTACAAACTGTGTGGTCCGCTGTTCGAATCCCCGTCCGGCAAAAGGTAAAATTAAAATAAATAAAAAAATCATACAATTGAATAATTTCTTCTACAATGTTTGTATACAGAAAAAGGTGCTAAGAACCAAAAAATCTCGTGGAAGTGAGAAAGATGTGGGGTAATATACAATTGGGCAGAAACAAAATTTTGAGCATTCAGGTCGAAAACCTATGTTGTTAGCACCTATATTACCTGTTTATTTTCATAATTCATTATGATTGTAAATATATAAATAAATAAATAAAATTTTGAGCACAATATTGTTTGGGAGAATTTTTTTAAGCATATAATATTTTTGGGTGCAAAATGCTTGCAAACATATTATATGTTCACATAATAACATATTGTTTTTTGGAAGACAACATTATTGAATTTGGATGCAAAAATACAAAATGTTTGGAAATTGACTACCCAAACATATATTGTTTAGACCAATATGCTTTCAAACATATTATATATTGGAAGAGATCAAACATATAAATGTTTGGGCAATAGCCAAAAATGTATATGCTTGAAGCAAAATATGTTTGGGAGTATAGTTACAGAAGCGATTTTTTGTGAGCGTGTACGTTCTCTGAAACTTTCGAGTAAATCGGTTCAGTCGTTTCCGAACTTATATATACAAACAAACATAGTTCGGATTTTATATATAGAGATACCCACCCCAAGGTTGTCTAAATAACCGGTTAACCGGTTTCATTGAAATGAAGAAAACCGAATAACCAATGCTTCAAATCCGGTTTTGGGATTAACCTTAAATTCCCGGTTAACTGATGTTAATACATCGACCTATCGATGTACACCCGCCCGTCTGTTGAAATCACGCCAACTTCATAACGAAACAAGCTCGCAGAAGCGATGAATTTAACATGGACTTGTCATATGACGGATTTCCACCATTTGCACTGAATTCGAATCATTTCTTAAGGTGCGATTCAAATTCAGTGTTTGGGACGTGAATTAAAACTGTTTGTTACATTTTCGACTTTTTTTCGACAAAACTTTAATAATTTGTACAATTTGTTTTTCACCTGTGATTAACGAAATTTCTCGTGACTCACGCTATTGAAATCTTAAGCGTGATTAAATAAGTAAAGGTGATTAAAATCGGTGAGCTTGAATTTAATCGTGAACGTGACTTTGTTCGTGATTGTGACTTTTTGTGTCTCTGTTTTACCACCGTGAGTGTGAATTTTATCGTTAACGTGAATTTTATCTTGAGCGTGAGTTGGATCGTGAAAGTAAATTTTTATTTAGCGTAATTTCGGAGAAATTTTACTCACTCGCTATCACGAACACAATTTGATTTTTACTCACGCGCCTCACATTTTTCTTTAGTCCCGTTCAGCACAATCACGAGATTTCGTCTAAATTTCATTCACGGCTTCGCGTGAATCACGCGTGGCTCACGAAAATGTTTTGTTTTTTTGTTGTTTTTAACCCATGTCAATTTAACTGGCGGTGTAACAAAACCAAAGAATTATAAAGGGCCAATATTCGTGCTAACCTACTAGTATGTTGCCAAGAAGTGGCTTCATCCCTTTTCACGATTCCTTCCAAATTCCCCACAGATATGTTTTCCACATCATCGCCGCATTTCTCGTCACTGGGACAACCCAATCGAAGTTTAAAATTTTTTCAAAATCATTGTTTTTCAATCCTTTTTCTCTAGGTCTTATGTCCAAAAATTGCCCAAAGTTGCCCACAGGCAACTTTTCAATTTTAAAAATTTCTCATCTGTTGTTTTTTTTTTTTTTGCAATTCTAAGATTTGACTTCCAGAAATATTTTATTTGACATGTACTACGATAGATTTAATAAAAACTTTCATCATTTTAGTTGCAATTTTTGAAAAAAGTTATATGTATAAAACCCTCCTTTTAAATTCGCAAATATTTTTTTCTTGAGGTACGTGCGTATTAATGAAAAAAATTTTGCTAATTGACAACCAAATTAGCTGATTTTTCATTCAACTTGAAGAAAACACTTGTAGCTTTCGATACCGTTACAGTTTTATGAACAAAAACAAAAACAACGCTGACAGTGAGTCTCAAAACACAAAAAGTTGCAGGCAACTTTAGGGTCGAAAGGGTTAAGATAGTGAATTAATTAATTAATTCAAATAATTTTTTAACTGAAATATCTTTAATCACGAAAATTATAGTATCAATTACAGAATTAATTAGAAACAAGTATATACAGCCGTAAGTTTGACCGGACCGAATCTTAAATACCCACCACCACGAATCAAATACAATAGTTACCTCTGAAAGCCACTCGTCGTAGCGAATTACTTGAAAATATATGGAATTTTAGGTGGAATTTAATAAACCTACTACCACAAGAGGATCGGTTCAAATAATATGCTTGGCTTGAATTTTAGAGAAATCTCAAACATATTTGTAAGCGTACAAAAAATGATGAAGTAACCACTTGATTTTAAATCTAACTTCTATAGAATGAGTACGAGGAGTAAAATCTGTAAATTTTACTTTTAAAAATGAACTTAGTGTCAGCCTTTAGATGAAATAATTTTATAAAAATATATATGATTCAGCGTGTATAATTATTTTTTTTAATTGGATTTTTCTTTATATCAAGATCACAATTTAATGAACATATGAATAGTACGTTTCATATATAGAAAATAAGTATGTAGATAATTTTTATTTAAATTTTTAAATGTAAATATATTATTTTATTTTATTAAATTATTAACTGAAATAATTGATATTTTAATTAAAAACCTAAAAGAGTTTAATCATTTTCCTCACTGTATCAGTTAATTATACCCACCACCATAGGATGGGGGGTATATTAATTTTGTCATTCCGTTTGTACCACATCGAAATATTGCTCTAAGACCCCATAAAGTATATATATTCTGGGTCGTGGTGAAATTCTGAGTCGATCTGAGCATGTCCGTCCGTCCGTCCGTCCGTCCGTCCGTCTGTTGAAATCACGCTAACTTCCGAACGAAACAAGCTATCGACTTGAAACTTGGCACAAGTAGTTGTTATTGATGTAGGTCGGATGGTATTGCAAATGGGCCATATCGGTCCACTTTTACGTATAGCCCCCATATAAACGGACCCCAAAATTTGGCTTGCGAGGCCTCTAAGAGAAGCAAATTTCATCCGATCCGGCTGAAATTTGGTACATGATGTAAGTATATGGTCTCTAATGACCATGCAAAAATTGGTCCACATCGGTCCATAATTATATATAGCCCCCATATAAACCGATCCCCCGATTTGGCTTGCGAGGCCCCTAAGAGAAGCAAATTTCATCCGATCCGGCTGAAATTTGGTACATGGTGTCAGTATATGGTCTCTAACAACCATGCAAAAATTGGTCCATATCGGTCCATAATTATATATAGCCCCCATATAAACCGATCCCCCGATTTGGCTTGCGAGGCCTCTAAGAGAAGCAAATTTCATCCGATATGGCTGAAATTTGGTACGTGATGTTAGTATATGGTCTCTAACAACCATGCAAAAATTGGTATACATCGGTTCATAATTATATATAGCCCCCATATAAACCGATCACCAGATTTGACCTCCGGAACCTCTTGGAAGACCAAAATTCATCTGATTCAGTTGAAATTTGGTACGTGGTGTTAATATATGGCCTCAAACTCCCATGCAAAAATTGGTCGATATCGGTCCATAATTATATATAGGCATTTGTGTGAAGATAAATACGTATTTAAAACCCTAGACACAAACCAATTGTAATAGATTAGGGTAAAAACATTTTGGGATTTTTTCGAAAAACTGATTTTTTGGAAAAACTACTGGGAATTTAAAATTAAAATTTCGCAGGAACAATGCCAGGGGAACACCCTACATAACGGTTTATTTATTTTGGAAATACATTAACCACCGCAAGAGATATGTGGTGGGACATTTGGCAATGGGAGGGGAATCATATCTCTGGAACGGGATTTCCTGCCAGGACTACTTATGCGGCAGTGTATAGTCCTATGAAATACCTATCGAACAAGGTATAGCATATATCAAGATTTGATTTTTAAGACACCAAATACGCTCTTTTAATTTCTGTATTTATTATCCTAAATTTCTGGAGGGGATCAGTGGCCATATCTCAGGAACGAAGCTACCCTCTGACCTAAAATTTATGACAAATTAATGTGCTTGTAACACCCTTCAATCAGAGGGTAAACATTTGTTGAAGCGATATTTCAGAACTCCAAAATTGTTCCTCCAATATTGGTTATTTTACCTATGAATTTTCGGAGGGGAGGAATGCGTCCAGGAGGAGTGGGGTACATCCTGCCGACATAGCTCCCACACAAATCCATACTCCTAAAGACGCCTTTTCGAACAAAAGAAACAGCGAATCAAGAATTGATTTTGGGATTGCTCCAGCTCCTCATCAATATGACCCTTTTTCAGACCAAAAAATACAAAACTGAATAGAAGCAAAGCAGAAAAATTTCGCACCAGATGCTTGGCCAGGAGCAGTGCTAATATCGATGGAACGGGATCTCCTTCCGACATAGCATAAAAACCATTATAAAGCTCCAAGAAACACCTATACGGATTGATGTCACTTTATTCCAGAATTGATTTTGGTATACCCAGATACGCCTGTTCAAATGTGGCCCATTTCATAGCAGATTCTGGCCGGGAGCAGTGGCCATATCTTTGGAACGAATTATCCTGCCGACAAGGGATGACCACTGTTGTATAGTCCTAGGAACCTACTTTCCGGAATGGTGTCACTTTATTCCAGAATTGATTTCGGTATACCCAGATACGCCTGTTCAAAAGTGGGTAATTTCATAGCAGATTCTGGCCGGGAGCAGTGGCCATATCTTTGGAACGAATTATCCTGCCGACACGAGATGACCAATTTTGTACAGTGCTAGGAAGCTACTTTCCGGAATGGTGTAACTTTATTCCAGAATTGATTTTGGTATACCCAGATACGCCTGTTCAAATGTGGCCCATTTCATAGCAGATTCTGGCCGGGAGCAGTGGCCATATCTTTGGAACGAATTATCCTGCCGACACGAGATGACCACTGTTGTACAGTGCTAGGAAGCTACTTTCCGGAATGGTGTCACTTTATTGCAGAATTGATTTCGGTATACCCAAATACGCCTTTTCAAAAGTGGTCAATTTCATAGCAGAATCTGGCCGGGAGCAGTGGCCATATCTTTCGAATGAAATATCCTGCCGACACGAGATGACCACTGTTGTACAGTGCTAGGAAGCTACTTTCCGGAATGGTGTCACTTTATTGCAGAATTGATTTCGGTATACCCAGATACGCCTGTTCAAATGTGGCCCATTTCATAGCAGATTCTGGCCGGGAGCAGTGGCCATATCTTTGGAACGAATTATCGTGCCGACATCAAATAACCACTGTTGTATAGTCCTAGGAAGCTACTTTCCGGCATGGTGTCACTTTATCCCAGAATTGATTTTGGTATACCCAGATACGCCTGTTCAAATGTGGCCCATTTCATAGCAGATTCTGGCCGGGAGCAGTGGCCATATCTTTGGAACGAATTATCGTGCCGACATCAAATTACCACTGTTGTATACTCCTAGGAAGCTACTTTCCGGCATGGTGTCACTTTATCCCAGAATTGATTTCGGTATACCCAGATACGCCTGTTCAAATGTGGCCCATTTCATAGCAGATTCTGGCCGGGAGCAGTGGCCATATCTTGGGAACGAATTATCCTGCCGATAAGGGATGACCACTGTTGTATAGTCCTAGGAACCAACTTTCCGGAATGGTGTCACTTTATTCCAGAATTGATTTCGGTATACCCAAATACGCCTGTTCAAAAGTGGTCAATTTCATAGCAGAATCTGGCCGGGAGCAGTGGCCATATCTTTCGAATGAAATATCCTGCCGACACGAGATGACCACTGTTGTACAGTGCTAGGAAGCTACTTTCCGGAATGGTGTCACTTTATTGCAGAATTGATTTCGGTATACCCAGATACGCCTGTTCAAATGTGGCCCATTTCATAGCAGATTCTGGCCGGGAGCAGTGGCCATATCTTTGGAACGAATTATCGTGCCGACATCAAATTACCACTGTTGTATAGTCCTAGGAAGCTACTTTCCGGCATGGTGTCACTTTATCCCAGAATTGATTTCGGTATACCCAGATACGCCTGTTCAAATGTGGCCCATTTCATACCAGATTCTGGCCGGGAGCAGTGGCCATATCTTTGGAACGAATTATCGTGCCGACATCAAATAACCAATGTTGTATAGTCCTAGGAAGCTACTTTCCGGCATGGTGTCACTTTATCCCAGAATTGATTTCGGTATACCCAGATACGCCTGTTCAAATGTGGCCCATTTCATAGCAGATTCTGGCCGGGAGCAGTGGCCATATCTTTGGAACGAATTATCGTGCCGACATCAAATAACCACTGTTGTATAGTCCTAGGAAGCTACTTTCCGGCATGGTGTCACTTTATCCCAGAATTGATTTCGGTATACCCAGATACGCCTGTTCAAATGTGGCCCATTTCATAGCAGATTCTGGCCGGGAGCAGTGGCCATATCTTGGGAACGAATTATCCTGCCGACAAGGGATGACCACTGTTGTATAGTCCTAGGAACCTACTTTCCGGAATGGTGTCACTTTATTGCAGAATTGATTTCGGTATACCCAGATACGCCTGTTCAAATGTGGCCCATTCATAGCAGATTCTGGCCGGGAGCAGTGGCCATATCTTCGGAACGAATTATCCTGCCGACATGAAATAACCACTGTTGTATAGTACTAGGAAGCTGCTTTCCGGAATGGTGTCAGTTTGTTCAAGAATTGATTTTGGTATACCCAAATACGCCTGTTCAAATTTGGAATCAATTGTAATAGATTAGGGTAAGAAAAAAAATTTTTTTTTGTGTTTGCAAAAAAGTGGCTTTAAAGAAAAACTATTTTGAATTTAAAGTAAAATTTTGCAAAAACAGTGCCGCCTATATAGCAATTTTGTTCTTTCTTAAATATATTGACTACAACTAAAGTAGTGGTGTAAGACATTTGGCAACGGACGTATAAAAAAACTCCGAAACTCTTTTCCGGATTAATGTAACATTATTTCCAAATCAAAGTTGGTGTATGCAGATGCTTTACACTTTTTCCTAAATTTTATTATTAGTGTTTAAAATAAAAATAAATTCGAATAAAATTTTATCAAAAGTAAGCCAACCTTGATTTGAACCTGCATACTTAAATAAACCTTGATTCCAACTCACTCATCAACGAGTTAGGCCACTGCCTTGACGATAATCTGCGCAACGAAACTTTCCTATGACGTAATTCCAGGTTTTGTCTTTAATTAAACACAGGTAGACCTCAACATACATAGTTTCTGTAAGATGTCTACATTTCAATTACGCCATTTTGGTTAATGCTGAGGCTTACCTGTTTCAGTTGCTTTAACAGAGTCAAGAGGGTTACCAACTCCGAAAATTAATGACAATTAATTAATGAAAAATGAAAAACCTCTGTAGAAAGTTGGTATAATCTCCACACCCAGGAAATGTCATTAGAAGTAAATTGCACAAGTAATGAATTTTTATGAAACCCTTTGCTATATTGGGTTTCATAAAAACTACCACCAAACAAGTCGTGGTTTTGCACCTACTGTAAGTTTTTATTGTTATGATTCTTTAATGCTGAGAAAACTTTCGAAGATTGATATTTACCATAAGTAGTGAATTTAGTTGTTTTCCACAAATATCAGCACTGGAACCCAAATTTTTTGTTGCTGTGCATTCAAGAGATTTCTTGGTGCTAAGCAAAGATTGACTAAATTTATTTAATATTTTTTTTTATCTAATATATTGTTAAAATTCAAAATTTTAAGTAAAATTTATAAATCTTAGACACTGTATAGAGCTAAAGTGCATAAGTGCCGTTTAGGATTTCGTTAAGTTTGTAATTAAGTTTTTAAGGTATCTAGCGTACGATGAGTAGCGTAAACTTAAGGTAATACTATAATTAAAATGAAGATGTAAACTTAGTTTATTTAGACTTAGTTTGTTGTTAACTATTTGCGTAATACAATTTTTTGCTATACAGTGTAATTCATATAATCTTTATACGTGATGCAAAAGATTGGTATCATTCACAATTTGTGTGAATGAGATGCTCTTTGGGTTAAATATAAATATAATTTTAACAAATTTTAAATTCAAGAATATTATAAAATCGCTCAATGGCAACACTATGCCGCACGTGCAATGAGGGAGCAAAGAGAAAATGTATGCTTACCCTTTTAAAGCGCAAGAGAACCAATGTCGTAACACCGTTACTATTTCAATTTTTAAGGAAATGAGTGAAACCCCAATACACACATATAAGAGATCGTTATCATTTCTTGTAGTCGTTTAGTTGAGCTATTCGCTAAAGTATTCAGTGGAGTTAGGATGGTCTAGTAGGTTAAGCGTTTGGCGTATTTTTCTTTATTCAACAGATGCGAGTTCGAGTCCACGTTTGATTGACTGTGACACGTTTTTATTTATTTTGATTACTGTATTGTTTTTTTTTTTTTACTAAAAAATTCATTTCATCGACTCAGAATTTCCCCACAACCAAGAATGTATAAATACACTCTATGGTGTCTGAAACCAATATTTTAATGCATTACAAACGGATTGACGAATTTAGTATACCCCCATCCTATGATGGAGGGTTTAAAAAATATGTATATACACATATATATGTATAAATATAGTCAAAAGTGGGCTCGAACACCTAACCCTTGAACAAAATTAGATTGTACCGAACGCTCAACCTATTCGGCTATGCCAATCATTTGAACTATGTGGCGAATAACGATATACCACTACAATTGCAAGTGTTAGTTCAAGCTCAAGTATGTGTGTTTGCGTTTCCACCCCAAAATCCATTTCTCAAAAATTGAAATAGTAACGGGATTAAGTTATTTGGTTCTCTTTGGTTTTTAAAGAGTTAAATGGGTATTTTCTATTTGCTCTCACGTTAAATGTTGTAGTATTGCCAATGTTCTTTTTAATATACACCATAATATTTATTAGATTTATCTAGTTAAATTACAATAGAAATGCGGACATGATTTCAAGAAAAAAAACTTATTATTAAATGAATTGCAATGAATTTGGTGCACGTAGGTCACTCGAAAATAAAGTGGTTGCAATTATATTTTTTGGTTTATAAAGTAAGAATGCCTACACTAAAAACAGTGAACGCACCATGGCATTAAAGTCAACTTAACTTTATTTTAGTTCATGAAAATTATTATGTTTTAGTTTAAATTTCCCCGATATGAGAAAATTATTTAAATTTAATAATTTTTGTGTGCATGTAGATGAACTACAAAAGAAGAACAAGTTACACAAATGAAAGATTTCGTATTTTTCAGAAAAAAGTTTAAAATTTCCTAAAATTTGTAAATTTTGCTAAAAATGTACAATGAATTTCTGGAACATGTCGAAAATTATTTACTTATTTTTGTCATATGTATGTTGAGGTCTACCCGTGTTTACTTAAAGACAAAACCTGGAATTACGTCATAGGAAAGTTTCGCTGCGCAGATTATCGTCGAGGGGGTGGCCTAACTCGTTGATGAGTGAGTTGAATTCAAGGTTTATTTAAGTATCCAGGTTCAAATCACGGTTCGCTTACTTTTAATAAAATTTTATTTGAATTTATTTTTATTTTAAACACTAGTAATAAAATTTAGAAAATGGTGTAAAGCATCTGCATACACCAACTTTGACTTTGAAATAATGTTACATTAATCCGGAAAAGAGTTTCGGAGTTTTTTTATACGTCCGTTGCCAAATGTCTTACACCACTACTTTAGTTGTAGTCAATATATTTAAGAAAGAACAAAATTGCTATATAGGCGGCACTGTTTTTGCAAAATTTTACTTTAAATTCAAAATAGTTTTTCTTTAAAGCCACTTTTTTGCAAACACAAAAAAATTTTTTTTTTCTTACCCTAATCTATTACAATTGATTCCAAATTTGACCAGGCGTATTTGGGTATACCAAAATCAATTCTGGAACAAATTGACACCATTTCGGAAAGCAGCTTCCTAGTACTATACAACAGTGGTTATTTGATGTCGGCACGATAATTCGTTCCAAAGATATGGCCACTGCTCCCGGCCAGAATCTGCTATGAAATGGGCCACATTTGAACAGGCGTATCTGGGTATACCGAAATCAATTCTGCAATAAAGTGACACCATTCCGGAAAGTAGCTTCCTAGCACTGTACAACAGTGGTCATCTCGTGTCGGCAGGATATTTCATTCGAAAGATATGGTCACTGCTCCCGGCCAGATTCTGCTATGAAATTGACCACTTTTGAAAAGGCGTATTTGGGTATACCGAAATCAATTCTGCAATAAAGTGACACCATTCCGGAAAGTAGCTTCCTAGCACTGTACAACAGTGGTCATCTCGTGTCGGCAGGATAATTCGTTCCAAAGATATGGCCACTGCTCCCGGCCAGAATCTGCTATGAAATGGGCCACATTTGAACAGGCGTATCTGGGTATACCAAAATCAATTCTGGAATAAAGTTACACCATTCCGGAAAGTAGCTTCCTAGCACTGTACAAAATTGGTCATCTCGTGTCGGCAGGATAATTCGTTCCAAAGATATGGCCACTGCTCCCGGCCAGAATCTGCTATGAAATTGGCCACTTTTGAACAGGCGTATCTGGGTATACCGAAATCAATTCTGGAATAAAGTGACACCATTCCGGAAAGTAGGTTCCTAGGACTATACAACAGTGGTCATCCCTTGTCGGCAGGATAATTCGTTCCAAAGATATGGCCACTGCTCCCGGCCAGAATCTGCTATGAAATGGGCCACATTTGAACAGGCGTATCTGGGTATACCAAAATCAATTCTGGAATAAAGTGACATCAATCCGTATAGGTGTTTCTTGGAGCTTTATAATGGTTTTTATGCCATGTCGGAAGGAGATCCCGTTCCATCGATATTAGCACTGCTCCTGGCCAAGCATCTGGTGCGAAATTTTTCTGCTTTGCTTCTATTCAGTTTTGTATTTTTTGGTCTGAAAAAGGGTCATATTGATGAGGAGCTGGAGCAATCCCAAAATCAATTCTTGATTCGCTGTTTCTTTTGTTCGAAAAGGCGTCTTTAGGAGTATGGATTTGTGTGGGAGCTATGTCGGCAGGATGTACCCCACTCCTCCTGGACGCATTCCTCCCCTCCGAAAATTCATAGGTAAAATAACCAATATTGGAGGAACAATTTTGGAGTTCTGAAATATCGCTTCAACAAATGTTTACCCTCTGATTGAAGGGTGTTACAAGCACATTAATTTGTCATAAATTTTAGGTCAGAGGGTAGCTTCGTTCCTGAGATATGGCCACTGATCCCCTCCAGAAATTTAGGATAATAAATACAGAAATTAAAAGAGCGTATTTGGTGTCTTAAAAATCAAATCTTGATATATGCTATACCTTGTTCGATAGGTATTTCATAGGACTATACACTGCCGCATAAGTAGTCCTGGCAGGATATCCCGTTCCAGAGATATGATTCCCCACCCATTGCCAAATGTCCCACCACATATCTCTTGCGGTGGTTAATGTATTTCCAAAATAAATAAACCGTTATGTAGGGTGTTCCCCTGGCATTGTTCCTGAGAAATTTTAATTTTAAATTCCCAGTAGTTTTTCCAAAAAATCAGTTTTTCGAAAAAATCCCAAAATGTTTTTACCCTAATCTATTACAATTGGTTTGTGTCTAGGGTTTTAAATACGTATTTATCTTCACACACATTATATAGGCCCCATATAAACCGATCCCCAGATTTGACCTCCAGAGCCCCTTGGAAGAGCAAAATACTTCCCATTCGGTTGAAATTTGGTTCTTGATGTTAGTATATGGTATCCAACAACCATGCAGGAATAAGAAGTTTTAAGATACCACAACCCAAGTAATTCGATTGTGGATGACAGTCTTTCGTAGAAGTTTCTACGCAATCCATGGTGGTGGGTACATAAGATTCGGCCTGGCCGAACTTGCGGCCGTATATACTTGTTTTTTAATTGATTACTTGAAGTATATTGGTGACATTTTTTTTCTGAGAATGGGTATTCTAGGTTCATATTATTCGTGAATATTCCATTTTTTATTTAATGTAATTTTTAAGTACTATTTGCCACCCATTCATAAAGAAACATCCGATCTATTGACATGACATTCTATTTGTTTTTCTGTGCACCTCTTGATTGTCTGTTTTTTTATTCTTCCCATTACAGATACTATTTGAGTCACAATACAGCACTTGTTAAACTATTGAAGAAACTTGGAGCACGTCCCATTCCACAGTGGCTTAAAGATGACCTGTCAACGGGTACGTGATAGCAGCATCACAAATTACGTAAACTGCGTGCAAGATTAAGAAAACAATTGCATTTGCAATTGTTCATCTTCGAGCCATCTATTCCCAAACGCCACAATGTGAAAAAAGAATTCGAAAAGCAACATAAAACTCCCCTCTACTTCCATCATCAGGATCAACATCGGATGCCCAATAATCTTCAAAATTCTCATCATCATGGCCATAAAGAGCAGTACGTGGTGCATAGACACCATACCCACCGCAATAAGCAAGTCTATCAGATCCAAGACGATGAACATCAACATTCATATCCCCATTTCAACCATCGTCATCAACACCCCCATAGCCATCGTCGTTTTCATCCGGTATTGTATAAGGGTGATGAGGATGATGATGACGATGAACACCCTGACCCTAAATCCACAAACACACACATAACAAACGGTGATGTTGGTAGTGGTTATACGGATGCAAGTGTCACTATTCCCGATGTTTCGATGTTGCAGTTAATGCCGCCCATAGAACCATTGGTCATACCACCACTGCCATCACAGCAACAAGCCTTACTCTACTATGGATCCCAAATCTCTGGTTATGGTCTATTTTAGCAGGAATTGTAAGCAAAGGAACATGAAATATCATGGGAAAACATGAAATTATAAATTCCTCGAAATCTCTATTCTCTATCTCCTCTTTCCAAATGGATGAATCAATAATTATATGGAGAAGTTTGTTGTCATCAGTCACCATTGGCACTCAGGACAATAGAGATTGATAGATAATGGCATCAGTTGGCCAATAAGCGGATATCCATATCTACATTAGCCTTGTCCGTATCCTGTGATCCCACAAAGAGTTATATTGCAACCATACCACCTCCTTTTGTTGAATATCCTTTTGGCACATAATCCATCCTGGTCACAAGCATACCAATAGGCACTCACCCATACGGATGCCATATAAGATATAGAGATACGTTAATGTACCATAGATTAGAATATCACAAAAGCATTTAGATCTTAGCATATACGAAGCCCCATCCTTATCCTTTGCGAGAGTTTAAAGGCCACACAAGGATATCCTGTAAAATGTAAATGTAAATCTCTACCTTAACTCTAAATATATAGTATGTATGTGTAGCAAACTTCTACTACAAAAACAAAGCATACAAAAAAAAATAAAAACAAATCCGAACAAAGGACATCATCATCATCATCATCATTATCGGAAACGGATATGATGGATGGCTTCATTGACTACTATTAGAATGTAGAATTATTTAGCCGATAATAACTAGAGGTAATTGAACACAAAGCTTTGCCAGGTCCATGCGTGCCCCACACCCCACCCAAAATTCCACAATAGCCACTTTTTACACACATCCTTGCTTACAGGCTAGCAAATAGCAGGAGTTTTTGTATAAATCCACAAAACTCCCGCCCCTCTCAATAAACTAAAATACAACGTGAATTGAATGAAACAAAAAACAAAAAGCACTACAGCATATTGACACTGATTGCAGATGCTTTTAGTTAAGATTGTAGTCCAATACAAAAAAAAAAAAAACGAAACAAAACAAAATACAAACAAAAATGCTTTGTACATAAAAAAAATCGAGATCGAGATGAATGATAACTAGTGTAGCATATACCATAATGAACCTATCTAACTAATCAACTAATTTAGCATAAGAATGTAACGTATATAGAAACGTAACGTAACGTTAACATAGCATAAATTTATCTATGTTCAGTGTGGAAAGTTTGTACGCACGAACACGTACGCAGTTTGTCATGAAAATGTTTACAAAAGAAAATATGGTCAAATTTTAAAAATAAAAACTTCTGTTAATCTGAATTTTGAACAAAAAAAAAAAAAACAAGAAATTGCGTTTAATTTCCCTTGGTTGTCGTATACGTCTCCGTAAGTACGATATACGCTCATACGAAAACTTGTTTCATAATAAATCATAAATATTTACATGTACAGTCAAACTTGGACACTCTGAATAGCGGACACCTCTCAAAATCGGCCAACTTTCATGAGACGTGGACACCTCACAAATCCGGACAAAATGTAGACGACCGTAGGTATCCACTTTTGACAGGTTTTACTGTATATATGACCGATAGTTGGTCAGGGCAATTTAATATCCACCACTTTGAAATGCATACAATAATTTCCTTTGAAAACATCAGTTCGTAAATGATTGTCATATATGTTATTAAGGGTAAAAAAAAACCTAAAAAACATAACATTTTGAAAAATGCATGAAATCTTTATCGAAAGTACGATCTACGAGTACATAATTTAATATTTGAAAATTATTTCATGCAAATTTTGACCGCAACTGCGCTTCAAACGGTCTATCCGCTTAGTTCAATTTTGGCATACTCTGCAATATTTAGACCGATATCTCACGAATAAATGCTTTAATGTTGCGTTAATGGAAGCTTTTGAGCTATTTTATCACCCAATACTTATTAAGCATATAGAAAACATATGAAAATTTTTAAATTAAAAAACTTATCTTCGGTTTCAAATTGCTCTGTGTGCAAATAAGGAAGATTCCACTAAAAACAAGTAAGGGAAATCTAAAGTCGGGCAGGGCCGACTATATTATACCCTTCACCACTTTGTAAGTCCACATTTTCGATACCATATCAAATCCGTCCAATGTGTTGGATGCTATATGAATCCATACACATATATTCTGTATATCTGAGCAGATCTGTACAGAGTTCTGCAATTCTTATAGATTTTACATTTAAGTCGGCTAATGCGCTGAGGTGGAACACAATGTTAGTAAAAAACAAGTAAGGAAAGTCTAAAGTCGGGCGGGGCCGACTATATTATACCCTGCACCACTTTGTAGAGCTAAATTTTCGGTACCATATCACATCCGTCAAATGTGTTGGGGGCTATATATAAAGGTTTGTCCCAAATACATACAATTAAATATCACTCGATTTGGACAGAATTTGATAGACTTCTACAAAATCTATAGACTCAAAATTTAAGTCGGCTAATGCACTAGGGTGGAACACAATATTAGTAAAAAAATATGTGAAACATTTAAATCTGAAGCAATTTTACGGAAACTTCGCAAAAGTTTATTTATGATTTATCGCTCGATATATATGTATTAGAAGTTTAGGAAAATTAGAGTCATTTTTACAACTTTTGGACTAAGCAGTGGCGATTTTACAAGGAATATGTTGGTATTTTGACCATTTTTGTCGAATTCAGAAAAACATATATATGGGAGCTATATCTAAATCTGAACCGATTTCAACCAAATTTGGCACGCATAGCAACAATACTAATTCTACTCTCTGTGCAAATTTTCAACTAAATCGGAGTTAAAAATTGGCCTCTGTGGTCATATGAGTGTAAATCGGGCGAAAGCTATATATGGGAGATATATCTAAATCTGAACCGATTTCAACCAAATTTGGCACGCATAGCTACAATGCAAATTCTGCTCCCTGTGCAAAATTTCAACTAAATCGGAGCAAAAAATTGGCCTCTGTGGTCATATGAGTGTAAATCGGGCGAAAGCTATATATGGGAGATATATCCAAATCTGAACCGATTTCAACCAAATTTGGCACGTATAGTTACAATGCTAATTGTACTCCCTGTGCAAAATTTCAACTAAATCGGAGCAAAAAATTGGCCTCAGTGGGCAAATGAGTGTAAATCGGGCGAAAGCTATATATGGGAGCTATATCTAAATCTGAACCGATTTGCCTGATATTTTGCAAGTTTTTCGAGACCCATAAAATATTCGGATGTACGAAATTTGAGGAAGATCGGTTGATATTCACGCCAATTATGACCAGATCGGTGAAAAATATATATGGCAGCTATATCTAAATCTGAACCGATTTTTTCCAAAATCAATAGGGATCGTCTTTGAGCCGAAACAGGACCCTATACCAAATTTTAGGACAATCGGACTAAAACTGCGAGCTGTACTTTGCACACAAAAATACATCACCAGACGGACAGACAGACAGACAGACGGACATCGCTAAATCGACTCAGAATTTAATTCTAAGCCCATCCGTATACTAAAAGGTTGGTCTATGATTACTCCTTCTTGGCGTTACATACAAATGCACAAACTTATTATACCCTGTACCACAGTAGTGGTGAAGGGTATAAAAATATAGGAAACATTTAAATATGAACCAATTTTGAGGTAAAATCGCAAAAGTGTATTTATGATTTATAGGTCGATAGATGTGTATTAGAGTAATAGAAAAATGAGTGCCATTTTGATAAGTTTTCGTCTTAGCAGTGGAGATTTGATAAGGAAAATGTGGTTATTTCGAGATATATATGGGAGCTATATCAAAATCTGAACCGATTTCAACCAAAATAAACACGCATATGCAGAACCTTAATTCTACTGCCTGTGCAAAGTTTCAAGTTCAAATCTACTCCCTCTGCAAAATTTCACGTAAATCAGAGTAGCATTTTTGCCTCTGTTGTCATATTAGACCAAATCGGGCGAATGCTATATATGGGAGCTATATCTAAATCTGAACCGACTTCAACTAAATTTTGCACAATTAACGATACTATAAAACGTACTCCTTGTGCAAAATTTCAAGCAACTCATGACAAAACGCTGGCTTTTGAGGCCATATAAATCCAAATCGGACGAAAGATATATATGGGAGCTATATCTAAATCGGAACCGATTTTAACCAAATTAAGCACACTCAACGATACTATTAAACGTACTTGTTGTGCAAAATTTGAAGCAAATCAGGGCAAAACTCTGGCTTTTGGGGCCAAATAAGTCCAAATCGGTCGAAAGATATATATGGGAGCTATATCTAAATCTGAACCGATTTCAACTAAATTTGGCACAATTAACGATACTATTAAACATACTCCTTGTACAAAATTTTAATCAAATCAGGGCAAAACTCTGGCTTTTGAAGCCATATACGTCAAAATCGGACGAAAGATATATAGGGGAGCTATATCTAAATCTGAACCGATTTCAACTAAATGTGGCACAATTAACGATACCATTAAACGTACTCGTTGTGCAAAATTTGAAGCAAATCAGGGCAAAACTCTCGCTTTTGGGGCCATATAAGTCCAAATCGGACGAAAGATATATATGGGAGCTACATATAAATCTGGACCGATTTAGCTGATATTTGGCAGTTTTTACGGGACTGACAAAACATTCAGATGTACAAAATTTGAAGAACGTCGGTTCATAAATACGTGAATTATGATCAAATCGGTGATAACTATATATGGCAGCTATATCTAAATCTGAACCGATTTTTTCCAAAATCAATAGCGATTGTCTTCTACCCGAAGAAAGACGTTATGTCAAATTTGAGGACGATCAGACTTAAACTGCGACCTGTACTTTGTGCACAAAATTACATATACAGACAGACGGACGGACGGACAGACAGACAGACAGACGGACATCGCTAAATCGACTCAGAATTTAATTCTAAGCCGATCGGTATACTAAAAGATGGGTCTATGACAATTATTTCTTGGCGTTGCATACAAATGCACAAACTTATTATACCCTGTACCACAGTAGTGGTGAAGGGTATAAAAATCAGTGAAAATCTTTCCCATCTGTGAAGGGAAGAACAACCGAACAACAACAGAAAAAACACCACCGAGAATAAATCATTCATGTGAAACCAAAAACATACAGTGTTTCGTATTTATTCGTAAACAATCCGTTTAAAAAATTTTCGTAAAATTTACGAAGATAATTTTCATCTCTTCTTTATTTTATATTTATATGAATTACCCGATATATTAGAGGGTAGTCTCAATATTGATGGTGAAAATATACTGCGGTGATAATGTATGCAGATGAATTTGTCCTGCTTGCTGATGATGTAGTCATTATGCTGATACTGATGTGGCAGCCGCTGGCCGGTGAATACATCGTATACATCGGGTCAATCCGGTACAAAGACCCCACCGCCTTGGAATTGTAGTTTTTATACCCTGCGCCACACTGTGGAACATGGTATTATTAGTTAGTGCATATGTTTGCAATACCCAGAAGGAGACAAGATAGACACATGGTGTCTTTGGCTCAGGGTGGGCTCCTGAGTCCGTCTGTTCGTGAACACATTTTTGTAATCAAAGTCTAGGTCGCAGTTTTAGTCCAATCGACTTCAAATTTGGCACACGTATGTGTTTTGGCTCAGAATAGAACCTTGTTGATTTTGGAAAAATCGGTTCAGATTTAGATATAGCTCCCATATATATCGTTCGCCCGTTTTACACTCATATGACCACAGTGGCCAATCTTTTACTCCGATTTAATTGAAATTTTGCACAGGGAGTAGAATTAGCATTGTAGCTATGCGTGCCAAATTTTGTTGAAATTGGTTCAGATTTAGATATAGCTCCCATATATAGCTTTCGCCCGATTTAAACTCATATGACCACCGAGGCCAATTTTTAACTCCGATTTGGTTGAAATTTTGCACAGGGAGTAGAACTAGCATTGTAGCTATGCGTGCCAAATTTGGTTGAAATCGGTTCAGATTTAGATATTGCTCCCATATATATGTTTTTCTGATTTCTACAAAAATGGTCCAAAAAGCAACATTTTCCTTGTAAAATCGCTACTGCTTAGTCGAAAAGTTGTAAATATGACTCCTAAACTTCTAATACATATATATCGAGCGATAAATCAAAAATAAACTTTTGCGAAGTTTCCTTAAAAATGCTTCAGATTTAAATGTTTCCCATATTTTTTTTACTAATATTGTGTTCCACCCTAGTGCATTAGCCGACTTAAATTTTGAGTCTATAGATTTTGTAGAAGTCTATCAAATTCTGTCCAGATCGAGTGATATTTAAATGTATGTATTTGGGACAAACCTTTATATATAGCCCCCAAACACATTTGACGGATGTGATGTGGTATCGAAAATTTAAATCTACAAAGTGGTGCAGGGTATAATATAGTCGGCCCCGCCCGACTTTAGACTTTACTTACTTGTTTTGTAGTAGTTTTAGCCCAATTAAGATCAGGCAAGTGCAGCCGCCTCAATTCCTATTTATCAGTGATTGATAGCAGCGTAGCTGACGTATGTCCAATTTGCAACCAAGAGCCACACGACACGCGTCATCTTTCCTCTTGCCCAGCTAAACCAACCCGACTTACCACCAGATCACTCTGGAATTTCACTCACGCACATTCACGAAATGAAAAGCAGTACTCACGCACGAACCACTTTTAAGGAATCACGTTCACGCACGATTCACGACAATTGTCGTCATTCGCGGCAAATTCACGAGCCTCACGACATTTTCCAAAGAGAAATCAGCAAAAGTAACAAACTTCAAAAATAGAATATACACGCAGAGAAGAAACATGATTGTCACAATCATATTCGAAGAGCAAAATAATATGATAGGAGCTATTTTTGCGGCGACCATGTAACATTTTAAGAAAAATATAAGAAAAATATAATTGTCCTCATCTAAAATGTTATTATATTGATAAAAAGAATTTTGTTTGAATGAAAAGACAATGTTCACGATTTAAAATGTTATGGTATTCATTAAAAATGTTTTTCTTCTAGTTAAAAGAACATGGTCACAACCTAAAATGTTTTGATCTTTATGAAAAAACTTTTTTCATCGTCGAAAAAAGGACGCCACTTGCGAAAAGAAAACACAAAATTAACTTTATTTATTTGTTTTTATTTATTTATAAACTAATTCATTGTTTTTATGTATTTATAATGCCGTTCAAGCAAACATCATATATTTTTACACACTCTATTTTATTTCAATATCAACAATAAGTAATTATTCCATATTTACACTGTGCCCATCAAATGTACAAACCCAGACATCATGTAACTGCAAATAAAAATAAATGATCCACATAGCAAAATGCAGACCAAAAAACAGGTACATTTCTTCAATTACACTTTCCTTTTTTGTGTTCACATAAAACTACGTGCCACTTCTGAATAAATAAATTAACACATAACACAGTAATTCCGTATTCTCCAGGGATCCGGAGCGGAGCGGAGCAAGCCCTTTTTTAGCCGGAGCGGGAGCGGAGCGGGAGCGGCATTTCTAAAATCCGGAGCGGAGCGGGAGCGGAGCGGTTTCCAAATGGAAAACCGCTCCGCTCCGAATAAAATATTACTTGAATGAAATGTGTAACTTTGAAATTACACTGTGTAGGTAATTTCAATATTAGCTAGTACTTAGCGTAGTGTGAGCAAACGTTTAAAATGTACGATATGTATTTTTGTACGTACGTACATTGGGGAAAACACAACGTGTTTTTTAGTAATTGTTTTCAATAACGGCAAATGTCAAAATATATCTCTAGTATGTGTTGTAAAAGTAACAACAGTACTTTCGATCAATTTCATCCCGTATTACTACAAAGATGTTTGTAATGAACGTCAAATAAATGCAATTAAACGATCTTATTTATATTTATTTTTTTAATTTTCTACACTGAAAAAAATATTGTCGTGAAGTCAAAGATTCCATGTCCTTAGAATAAGAATGCAAATTTTGTTTAACATGGAAGACGCATTTCTCTAAAATAACGTTTTTTTTCTTGTCCAAAAGGCAATAAACTTTTGAATGAAGTTGTAATGTCCTTATAATTAAGTGATTTTACTTAAAAATGTGTATCATAACATGAAAGATAAAATTTTTGAGGTAAGGTCAACGTGACTTTAATAATTAAGAAAAATTCTTTAAAATTAATAAAATTGTCTTTAAATTTGTTTCCTTTTTGCATCTTGCCTACAAAGCAAAAAATCGTTAAAAATAAGACATGTTTTTCAACACTTTATTTTAAAGACGCTTTTAACTTGAAACATAGCATAATTTCTACTGGAAGTCGAGTCTTAATATGGAAAAAAAATATCTCGTTAACTCGTTTTTAAAGGATTTTGATAACAACTGACGAAAAAAATCTAAAAAAATGAAAAATTAACATTTGCTTCCTAGAAGCAAGTACATAACCCCCAAATTTAAAAGAGAATTACGTCTTTAAAGTATCCTTACTGTTAAAGTAAAGACAAAATCTTTGGAACCGGGCATACTTTTTTTCAGTGTAAGGACATTCATATTGCTTTACTATTGTACTATATCCTAGCATTCTCTTGTTTCTGATATTAATTCTCGAAAATTTTATTAAAATTATGGATAGTTTAAATTTTTTTTGAAAAATGTGCGCATATACATTTATTATACAATAAAGGGGAAAAAAGCGAAATTAGGTAACACTAGATCTGAGTAAGAATATTCGTAGGTATACCACGGACTGATGTCGATGGAGGTTGTTGCAAACATAAACATACACACACACATTACAAATATAACAAAACCTCTTCTCTACGTCTGTTGCAAAACAAAAACAAGTAAGGAAAGTCTATAGTCGGGCGGGGCCGACTATATTATACCCTGCACCACTTTGTAGACCTAAATTTTCGATACCATAGCACATCCGTCAAATGTGTTGGGTGCTATATATAAAGGTTTGTCCCAAATACATACATTTAAATATCACTCGATTTGGACAGAATTTGATAGACTTCTACAAAATCTATAGACTCAAAATTTAAGTCGTCTAATGCACTAGGGTGGAACACAATGTTAGTAAAAAAATATGGGAAACATTTAAATCTGAAGCAATTTTAAGGAAACTTCGCAAAAGTTTATTTATGATTTATCGCTCGATATATATGTATTAGAAGTTTAGGAAAATTAGAGTCATTTTTACAACTTTTCGACTAAGCAGTGGCGATTTTACAATGAAAATGTTGGCCTCAGTGGGCAAATGAGTGTAAATCGGGCGAAAGCTATATATGGGAGCTATATCTAAATCTGAACCGATTTGGCTGATATTTTGCAAGTTTTTCGAGACTCATAAAATATTCGGATGTACGGAATTTGAGGAAGATCGGTTGATATACACGCCAATTATGACCAAATCGGTGAAAAATATATATGGCAGCTATATCTAAATCTGAACCGATTTTTTCCAAAATCAATAGGGATCGTCTTTGAGCTGAAACAGTACCCTATACCAAATTTTAGGACAATCGGATTAAAACTGCGAGCTGACCTTTGCACACAAAAATACATCAACAGACAGACAGACGGACAGACAGACAGACGGACATCACTAAATCGACTCAGAATTTAATTCTAAGACGATCGGTATACTAAGCGATGGGTCTCAGACTTTTCCTTCTTGGCGTTACATACAAATGCACAAACTTATTATACCCTGTACCACAGTAGTGGTGAAGGGTATAAAAACTTTCGGAGAGTAGTTACTTCTACTCTGTGTATAGACTTTCAATTCCAATCAGCGTTGCCGTTTTGATCCGATCGGACCAAAATTGGTCCAAAAGATTTCTAATTTTTAAATTTGGTCCGATAGTCAGACCAAACAGAATTTGGCCCATTTTGGTCCATTTTCATAAATTTGGTTTCTATCACATATTAAATAGTAGATGGTGCACCGCAAAGAATATTGTCGGGAGGCCAAATATTTCACCTGCTTAAAATACGAATTTTGCTTAAAATAGAAGACGTATTTCTTTGAAAAAAAGTTTTTCCTTGTCTAAAAGTCTCTAAACTTTTCAATGAAGTCTGTTTATCCTTATAGCTAAGTGATTCGACATAAAAATGTGTATCCTAACATGAATGCAAATTTCGTTTTAATGAAGTCAAAATGGATTTAATATTTCTGAAAAAATCTTCAAAATTAATAAAATGGTTCAACACATTGTTTTAAAGTCATTATACCCTAAACCACATAGTGGTTAGGGTATAATGAGTTTGATCTGAAAAAAATGTGCCTACAAGAAATATTGATTTTAGACCCCATCAAATATATACCGATCGACTCAGAATCACCTCCTGAGTCGATCTAGCGCTTGGTGTCCGTCCGTCCATCCGTCCATCCGTCCGTCTGTCCATGTATTTGTTGTTCACAGGATTTCGGTCGCAATTTTTAACCGATTTTGATGAAATTTGGTACAGGGAGTTTTTTTGGGCACAAGGACGAACGTTATTGAATTTGGAAGAAATCGGATCAAATTTAGATATAGCTCCCATATATATGTATTGCCCGATTTCGACAAATGGGGTCACGTTGCACTTTTTTACTAACCGATCGTCGTCAAATTTAGCACAAAATAATCTTCCGTATCACCCTCTAAGTCTGAAAATTTCATCGAAATCGGTTCAGATTTAGATATAGGTCCCATATATATGTATCGCCCGATTTTGCCAAATTAGGTCATAAAACCCTTATTTATCAACCGATCTTACTCAAAGTTGGCGAAATGTAATCTTCTATAGCACTAACTATATGTGCAAAAAATCATCGAAATCGGTTCAGATTTAGCTATAGCTCCCATATATGTACCGCCCGATTTTTCTAAATAAAATAAAACTCAATTGAACAAATAATACAATGTTTGTACCATAATTTTCTCGAAGAGGAGCGGAGCGGAGCGTGGAGCGGAGCGATTTTTTTTTCTCGGAGCGGAGCGTGGAGCGGAGCGGTTTTTTTCTCCGGAGCGGGAGCGGAGCGGAGCGAAAAAAAATGGACCGCTCCGGATCCCTGGTATTCTCCGTCCATTCCAAGAAACAATTAACACACGACTGACGCTCAAAATGAAAATCGTTTGTACCTGTCAATGTTTTTATAAAATTATTTTCGCTGCAAAAAAGTAAATGGTCACGAAAACAATGTACATGGTCATTATGGCCATGTAATGGTTCTAGACATGTCTATACGTACGACCATTTAATTGTCTCAATTCTATCATTCATATGATAGAACATGTTTGCGGTATTTGAGAACCATTCAAATGCTTATTGCCACCATACATTTTTCACCGCTTGAAAACTATTTTTACAAAGACAAAATACATGGTTTTCGCGATGTAGTTCGAGAGCTAAATTAATTGCTTGTTACAGACTTGTTTTTATTGTATTCGACCTGTATTTGATTTGTCCAATTAATTAATTATTGATAAAAACGAGCTCGAGATCTGTGTTTTTAATTTATTTTTATTCAATATTTCGACTTTTCATTGAAAGACTTCATCGTGAAAACGACAAACATATTACACCCACTATTGAGTAGAACCTAACGACACAGAGTCTTTTGTCATACTCATCTGTTGCCATACAGTTAACATACGAGTATGAAAATAAATCTAAATTTTGATTTTTTTCGTGAGCGTGACTTTGCAGAAATTTTATTCACGCACATTCACGAACCGATTTTATTTCTCACGCACGCTCACGCACGACATATTTATTTTAGGTCCATTCACGCACATTCACGAGACTTGCTTTTGATTTTGTTCACGACTCACGTGTGAATCACGCGTGTCACGAGAATTTCGTGTCACGCGCACACATCTACTCTGGACACACCCCACCTTAGACGCAGAGTTTCTCGATCTGGCCACAAGCTGAAGTACTAAAGCGTATAACATAAAATGGATGAAATCACAATAAACTGTTACAACAACAACAACAAAATAGAACACTATTGTGATGTCTGGGCCATAATATAAGTAAATCGGAAGTACTGATATTCAGAAAAGGCGGAAAACTATTTGGAACCAAGGAAAATGTTTCGTAAAGAAAAACACTTTTGAATTAAGCAAATCTTCTTTGGCTGATTAGTCTATATTTGAAATGTTTTTACCTTGAATATAAAGATAATAAAGTTTACTTGGATCCAAAGATTTTAACCGTCCCTTAAGGATTTTAGAATTGATTCCGAGCCAAAGATGTGGCTTCTTTAAAATAATGACACCTTTTTAGCGACCTATCGAGATTTAAATCTACACTTAATTATTATTGTCTAAAAATTTTAATTTTCTAAAATTAACCACAAGTTGTCTTCTTGGTGGGTTCACTGTTTTTTTTTTCAGTGTAGGAACATTAAAACTAAAATCAGGATACAGATCTCATTTACCGAATTTTCATTATCTTTTCGCGGCATGTTAATAAAGCTATTCACGTACAAACAAATGCTGGTTTAAAAATACAAATTATAATGAATACTTCAAAGTAAACAAAAGTCCATTCTTAATTCCAAAAAAAATCTTTAAACCAAAGATGCTATATTTGAAGCGTTTTTAATCTTAAATCTAAAGACTCAATATATCAGTTAATTTAAGGGCGATTTCTTTAAATCGAAAATGTGTTTCTTTACTTTTAAGAAAATTTGGCTTAGTTCAAAGACATACGACTTTAAAGGAGGGACGCAAATTTCCGAAATTAGTGTCCCAAATTTAATAAAAAATATTTTTGGGGCAAAGAATATAAACATTGTCTTAATTAAAATTTCTTTATTTTAAAGAAATTTTACCAAAATATTTTGTAAATTTCCTATACTAAAATATTTTTATACCCTGAACCACATAGTGGTCAGGGTATAATAAGTTTGATCGGCCAAAAAATGTGCCTACCAGAAATATTGATTTTAGACCCCATAAAATATATACCGATCGACTCAGAATCACCTCCTGAGTCGATCTAGCGCTTGGTGTCCGTCCGTTCGTCCGTCTGTCCATGTATTTGTTGTTCACAGGATTCCGGTCGCAATTATTAACCGATTTGGATGAAATTTGGTACAGGGTGTTTTTTGAGCACAAGGACGAACGCTATTGAATTTGGAAGAAATCGGATCAAATTTAGATATAGCTCTTA
This sequence comes from Haematobia irritans, assembly GCF_050003625.1. NCBI lineage: Eukaryota > Metazoa > Arthropoda > Insecta > Diptera > Muscidae > Haematobia > Haematobia irritans. Next base: position 87,083,733 of record NC_134400.1, read on the forward strand.
TATATATGTATCGCCCGATTTCGACAAATGGAGTCACGTTGCGCTTTTTTACAAACCGATCGTCATCAAATTTGGCAAAAGGTAATCTTTCCCATCGCCCTTCAAGTCTGCAAAATTTCATTCAACTCGGTTCAGATTTAGATATAGCTCTCATATATATGTATCGCCCGATTTTCCCAAATTAGGCCACAAAACCTTTATTTATCAACCGATCTTACTCAAAGTTGGCTAAATATAATCTTCTATAGCACTAACTATATGTGCAAAACATCATCGAAATCGGTTCAGATTTAGCTATAGCTCCCATATATATGTACCGCCCGATTTTTCTAAATTTGGCCATAAAACCCTTATTTATCAACCGATCTTACTCAAATGTGGCTAAATGTAGTCTTCTATAGCACTAACTATATGTGCAAAAAATCGTCGAAATCGGTTCAGATGTAGATATAGCTCCCATATATGTATCACCCGATTTTGAAAAATTCGCCCCTAATAACCTTATGTTTGACCATACAGGCCTCATTTCTTAACTGATCTTACTCAAATCTTGCACAAGGTAACCTTTTGTGGTATTAATCAAACCAGCAAAATATTATGCAAATTGGTTCAGATTTAGATATAGCTTCCATATATATGCATCGCTCGATTTTCCCAAATTTGGCCATAGTACTCTTATTTATTAACCAATGTTACTCAAATTTCAAATTTTGATATACTAGCCGATCGTAGGGTAAACCGAACATTTTCCCTGGCAACATTGACTATGAGCTATAGTCAGATTGACACAAAGCATAGACATGTACCCCTTAATTTTCTTAAATATGCAACTGCGGTTTATCTCCCAGACCTATATGTTACCCCATAAATGCTTATGATTACTAATTCTGTAATGGTGGTTTAGGGTATGATATAGTCGGCCACGCCCGACTTTCTACTTTACTTACTTGTTTCAGTATAGGATAAGTCTTATTTTGAGGATTTCGCACCTTTGATATAAAGTTTTTTTTATACCCTAAACCACATAGTGGTCAGGGTATAATAAGTTTGATCGGCCAAAAAATTTGCCTACCAGAAATATTGATTTTAGACCCCATAAAATATATACCGATCGACTCAGAATCACCTCCTGAGTCGATCTAGCGCTTGGTGCCCGTCCATCCGTCCATGTATTTGTTGTTCACAGGATTCAGGTCGCAATTATTAACCGATTTGGATGAAATTTGGAACAGGGTGTTTTTTGAGCACAAGGACGAACGCTATTGAATTTGGAAGAAATCGGATCAAATTTAGATATAGCTCCCATATATATGTATCGCCCGATTTCGACAAATGGAGTCACGTTGCGCTTTTTTACAAACCGATCGTCATCAAATTTGGCAAAAGGTAATCTTTCCCATCGCCCTTCAAGTCTGCAAAATTTCATTCAACTCGGTTCAGATTTAGATATAGCTCTCATATATATGTATCGCCCGATTTTCTCAAATTAGGCCACAAAACCTTTATTTATCAACCGATCTTACTCAAAGTTGGCTAAATATAATCTTCTATAGCACTAACTATATGTGCAAAACATCATCGAAATCGGTTCAGATTTAGCTATAGCTCCCATATATATGTACCGCCCGATTTTTCTAAATTTGGCCATAAAACCCTTATTTATCAACCGATCTTACTCAAATGTGGCTAAATGTAGTCTTCTATAGCACTAACTATATGTGCAAAAAATCGTCGAAATCGGTTCAGATGTAGATATAGCTCCCATATATGTATCACCCGATTTTGAAAAATTCGCCCCTAATAACCTTATGTTTGACCATACAGGCGTCATTTCTTAACTGATCTTACTCAAATCTTGCACAAGGTAACCTTTTGTGGTATCAATCATACCTGCAAAATATTATACAAATTGGTTCAGATTTAGATATAGGTCCCATATATATGCATCGCTCGATTTTGTCATATTTGGCCATATTACTCTTATTTATTAACCTATGTTATTCAAATTTCAAATTTTGATGTACTAGCTGATCGTATTTAGACTTACATATACCTCTTACATAAATCTATTGATTTCCTCTTTTTTAATAATGGACTCAATATTAGTGGCATACTAACTCTTTTGGTGCAAAATAAACTATAGCTCCTAATATTAGACATTTCTGCTCAGATTGTGACAAGACACCCATAAACATGTACCCCCCTTTATGTTCTCCAAAACCTATACCAATGATACCCCACAAATGCTTATGTTTACTAAATTCAGTAGGGGTGGTTTAGGGTATGATATAGTCGGCCCCGCCCGACTTTCTACTTTACTCACTTGTTTTTTTTTTGGTTTTAGTTTAAAAACCACTACCAATAACCACACGCAATATTCATACTGACTAAAAACTGACCACTTTTAAACCATCCATGTAATTTAACCCAATTTCCGACCAAAAATGCTTAAAATTCAAATACTTTTAAAACTAGTTCTAATCAAATATAGTGGACTATTTAAAAGAGAAATTAGAATAAAAATCGGAGGACCTATTTTGTTGCCGATTTCGAAGCACTGTGCAATGGAATAACGGTTTTCGACCAGATCGAAAGAAAAACCAAAGGAAAAGAACAAAGTTTACGACAACCGTTTTTCAAACGTTTTCTTTATTTTATTTTTTCCTTTCATTTATGTATTTAAACCTAAACCACTAACTATGAAACCACTATCAATTCACAATGTGTCATTTTTAATTAAATTTATAATAAATATATTTTATATTTACACGATAAACGTTGTCTATTCACTGGGGGGAGCTCACTTGCCACCAATCATTTACATAATTGAATAAACAACATATTCACCCACAACATACTGGAAGGACGGACACTAATGCTCAGATCTGCTACATTGTACATATGTTCATGGGTATTTCTCACAATGTATACGCGTGTAAATATACGCGTAAATTATCTATATATTTCATTTGAAAATTTATGAAATTTACTGGGCAATTCAATAAGCCCCATTATTGCAGTATTATGAACTAAATAAGCACGAGAGTGTCGTAATAACATAAATACATAAATTCATTCATATACATTTTCATTAAAGTCCAAATGCGAGTAATTAAAAAAAATTCAAATTTCATACAAAACATAAATGGTAATTATAACATTTTCTATAGATCTACATACATATTTACGAATTATTTCCATATTAAATTAAATGGATATAAGCGATGGACGACATAGACACAATTTGTGTATATTCAGCTAAAATATACATATACACACAGAAAACAAAACGTTTGGAAAATGTGTACCGAAAACGTTTTTCTTTTGTTTTTGAATTTCTTCGAAAAATTTAAACTTTTATCACCAAAAAAATTCCTTGGTTACAAAATATTTATTTTTTCTTAAAAAAAAAAAAAAATACTTTTGAACCAAAAACACAGTCCATTTCGTTTATAGCAAGCTCTATTCTTTTCTGACATTAAGTTTTTAATAAGACACATTTTAAAGTTTCATAGTAAAAATTTAATAATCTTCCGAACATATCTGGAATATATGTAAAAAAAAAGACTTCTTGGTGTTCGGTCGAAGCAGGGATCGAACCCATGACCCTTGGTATGCATAGCGGACGTACTAACCATTGGTCCACGGTGCCTAACTATATGTATGTTTCTGTTAAATAAAGTTTGTTTAATCGGCTCGCTGGCGCCGAAAACGATGCTATATAAATCACCCTTATTCCTGAACTCGCCCTCGCCGTCGCTTTTCGTCAGTCGCCACTAATTGGTATTCCGTCCTGGTGTCGCTTTTTGTCGCCAACATCGTCGCTTTTTATCGCCTTTAAATTTACCACACAGAAAAAAATATCACCAAAATATTTCCAATTAAAAAGTTGATTGAAGTTGAAAATTTTTTCAATTAATAAATCAATTAATACAAGTAACTTTTTAATCAAGATAAAAACATTAAGCTTATTATACCAATGATCAATCATTTTAAAAATTTTAATTAAAAAATTAATTGATACAATTAACTTTTTAATCAAATTCGGAAGACTAAGTCACTTAAAAAAAGTAATCGAAATTTTTTTTAATTTTTAACTAAAAATTTATATCAAACTAAAAACACTAACGGCCATTTTCATGTATCTCCGTTAGACTTTAACTCACAGTTAGCAGAAAGTAAAATCGAAATATCTTCTCTCCGGTTAACTTTAACTGAAAATTTTTTAGCAGTTAAGTTCCTAACTGGCATATGAAATATATAGACAAGATGACAGATATGTCTATAGTACGGTTAAAAAGTTCGTTAGCTAACGTAGCACTAACGGAGCTTCCTGAAAATGGGGGTAAGTCAGTTAAGTAAGTAATTGAGAATAGTTACGTTTTTAATGGAAAAAATTAATTGAGTTTTGCATTCAACATCAATTAAATTTTTAATTGAATCAATTAAAAAATTTATTGAAAATTGCTAATAAAATCAATTAATTTTTTAATCAAGTATTTTTTAATTTCCAATTAAAACTGTGATTGATACTATCATTTTCGTGATTGAAGACATTTCAATTAAAAAATTAATTGGATCAATTAATTTCGTGATTGAATCAGAACAAAAATTTTTTGTGTGCAGCGACGATTTTAGTGTTTAATTTTTGAAGTTTTTTAGACTTTATTAATCGAACAATTGAAAAAAAAAATGTAAAAAATGGAAATTGGTAGGAGGTAAAGTGGCTAATCTTCAACAATTACAAAAAAATGGGGAAAAAATCAGTACATGATGGTCATCACATTCAAATCATAGAAATGAACACTGTACAATTAAAATACACGTGTTGATTTTCAATTCCATTTATTTTTAATAGAAATCCTTCAAGGCCAATGTATTTTATTTAGCACCAAACTTAGGTAACAATTGTGTCGAACTTTGAATGATCCTTGGACACATAATGTCAACGTCGTTCCAATTGTATATGCCGGATGTTGTGATTGTCCTAATATAGATATCTAAATCATTTCCCGAGTCAAATTTATCATTTATTTTGATTTTCCAAGTCAACATTGGATTACAAACAAACAGTATTAAACGCAAATAATTAAAATTTAGTTTTGCACATCAGCTGATTGTTTACTTTCACGATGATCCTTGTTCCATTGATCTCAGCGTCGTCGCCATTTTTGTAGTTTTTGAAGCTTTAACTGTCCTCGAATATACACATTTTTTCCGCGTCAAATTAAATATTTTTTTTTATTTTCCGACTTAGAATTGCCGCAGAAATAAAAATATTTTAAACCGAAAAAATTAAAATTCTTTTTTTGCACATCAGCTGATTATTTTCTAGTGATATCGGCCTTTTATTACCGTGTATTGTAATTGGTACAAAAAGTAATCGTCGTCGTCGCCGTTGCCACTTCGCAGGAATACCAAATGAATGACGAGACGACTTAAAAGCGACAGATGACAAAAAGCGACGAGACTATTTCTATATCCTGCCCATTTAGTTTCCATTTTTTGTGCCGTGCTAGTCATCCCCCGTTGCTAAACACCATCATTTTTGATTTACACATATTTACTTTCATACTCCACATTTGACAATAACATTCCAATTTGCCTATCATACTCCTTTTAACGTCTGGATCATCCGCCAATGCCACAAAATCGTCAGCATACAACAATATGTTGTGACCATTTGTGTTGATACCTCCCGTCAGACTACCGTGAAGGTCATTTATATAAAGGGCAAAGAGGAGAGGTGATAGTAAACATCCCTGTTTGACTCCAGCCTTTCTTTCAAAATATTCTGATAGCTCTTCGCCAGTCCACACAGCCACTTCTGTTGTTTTATAAATTTCTGGTATCATCTTAATGAATTTGTATGAAATGCCAATGTTATTAAGTTTATAGATAAGTGCATTTCTTGGAAGCATATCAAAGGCAGCTTTGATATCAACGAAGAAAGCATAAACTTTTTTCCGTTCTGCAAGTTTAATCTGTACAATGCAGCTCAGGTTATAAATATTGTCGACAGTCGAATATTTCCTTCTAAATTCTGCTCAATCAGTATTCCGTTCTCTTCGACCCATGTCTGTAACCTTTCGTTCAGAATGCCCATACAAATTTTCGCCGAAGAGTTCATAAATGAGCACTTCGTTTACTGGACCTTTTTTGTAAACAGGGAATATTATACTTCTGACCAGGCAATCATCAACTTCTCTGTTGTAAACATATAAACGGGCTAACTCCTTATGAAGTTCATCGGTACCGTTTATATAGTACTCATACGGGATTCTATCTTCTCCCAGAGACTTGATCAATTTTATAGAACGGAGCATTCGTTTTATTTCTTCTACTGTTATATTGTCGCGGATCGTAAAGGGTGCATAGAGAAATTTTTGTCCCGGTTGAATGGGACTGAGTAAGCTAATAAAAGGAGTTTTAAAGAATCAGAGGAAACCCGGTAATGCTGAAAGCAGTATTAACCCTTCGTTGCATGATTTAATTTGAGCAAGGATAAAAATTATTTAGTGTGTTAGAATTGTTGTATATGGAGTTATGATACCGTAAACCAATTTCCGTTCGATTCTGATCACTGAAGCAAAAGTTACGTAACATTGCATATATGCAATTTCATGCAGATAATCAATTTCTTTAGTCCACGTTGTTATCTCAATATATCACAGGTAGAGGAGAAAAGTGATGAGATAAAAAATGTTTTAAGTGAAAAATTTTATTGCTGGATGGGGAAAATGGAACATTTTTACTAAAAAAAATTGTTTTCTCGCCAAACATAAATATTTGCCAAAATCAGATAGCATGGTTGCGTCAAACATGTTACCCATCGAAAACTAACATTTTACTTCTGAAACATGTTTGAGGTGATCATATTCCTTCTCGGGGTGCAATATTAAAAGTCAAACTCTTGGGATTCTAAATAATTTCTGCCTTTTTTGATGCACAGAATTTCCCAGTTTTGCATTTAACACAAAGGGATGTGAACTTGGAGAACGCAATCCCATAGATGCGAGACCGTTTGCCGTTTACCATTGCACTGTTCCACGTAGAATAGTGCAATGGTCGGAGGGGCGACGAAAGCTGGAGCGTAACATGCTGAAAACTGGTTTTGGTATATACCAGCTTATATGATACACGGAAATCTGGACCCTCGTTTTTACTTAGGGTAGGTATAATGGCGACTTTTCAGTTAATTATGATACCACAATATTGACCTTCTGTTTATCACTGAGTGTAGTTCGATTTAATATTAAGCTCTATAATTCCGAGTTCGAACGGTCTTCCACCATGAGGAAGCTTTTAAACACCTAAAATTGTCACCAACATATTGACAGGGGATAGACCACCGCAAAAAAATGTTGAACCCATTTAACCTATCTATCACGATGATATACGTGTAACAATTACAACCCAGCAGCTTGTATGTTATATGATTCTCCAACGATGTAGGTCAAGGATCAACTCGAATCTTCTTCTACGACCTCGATTTATATCAAACTCGGTGTTTAAATTTCCATCATCAACAAAATACTCGTCTTTATATTCATATTCGTCGTTAAGTGTCCTATTAGTAACAAAAATTGATTGAATGCATGACATTGCACATATGCAATTATATGGCATATATGCAATGACAGTTCATATCGGCTCAAACGCATGAAATTGCAGATATGATATCATTCATTGTAGAGCACTTGTAAATATAATTTGTATTATAAAACTATACACGTAGCGTTTTTTATATTAAATTTAAAAAAATTTTAAAAAAGTTTCATAATATTAAAACAAATAAGTTAAATTTTTCGAGGTACTCAAAATGCTTATTTTAATTTCGCTTTATTTAAATGAAATTGTTACGATACTGGACAAAATCCTTATCAAATATAATCTACGGCTTCCAAAATGTGAATAACAATAAAAATTATGGTAAAATATGTAAAAGAATAGGAGCTAGACTGGCAAGAAACTAACATTGCATATATGCAATGTCATGCAACGAAGGGTTAAATTCAAATCCTCTGCAAATTTCAAGTAAATAGGAGAAGTTATGTTCTGGTTATTATTGGTTTCTTCTTCAATAATTATTCTAAATTAAATTAATTTATTTTCACAATATTCGTTTTGTTTTGTTATTGTTGGTTTATTCTTCAATCATTTTGTTGTTTTTGATTTCTGCTTAAAACCATGCATTGACTAAACTACAAGTGTAGCTTAACCAACAGAGGAAAAGAATGTTTGTCAAATTTATTTGGACAAAGCCCTACACACAGAAAAGAGATTGGTTAGCAATCGGTTGTAATAATGAACATTCTAATTATGGAACGAAATATCAACTGTATCAACAAATATTCTGTATTTACAACATAGGTTCTATTCCTAAGACAATCTGGGAGCGGTATCAAGAAAATGTTATTTATGATAATAGACAAATGATAGGGTTAACCAAATGCTTCAACTAAAGGGTGATCCTTTTGAGGTTAGGATTTTCATGCATTAGTATTTGACAGATCACGTGGGATTTCAGACATGGTGTCAAAGAGAAAGATGCTCAGTATGCTTTGACATTTCATCATGAATAGACTTACTAACGAGCAACGCTTGCAAATCATTGAATTTTATTACCAAAATCAGTGTTCGGTTCGAAATGTGTTTCGCGCTTTACGTCCGATTTATGGTCTACATAATCGACCAAGTGAGCAAACAATTAATGCGATTGTGACCAAGTTTCGCACTCAGTTTACTTTATTGGACATTAAACCAACCACACGAATGCGTACAGTGCGTACAGAAGAGAATATTGCGTCTGTTTCTGAGAGTGTTGCTGAAGACCGTGAAATGTCGATTCGTCGCCGTTCGCAGCAATTGGGTTTGTGTTATTCGACCACATGGAAGATTTTACGCAAAGATCTTGGTGTAAAACCGTATAAAATACAGCTCGTGCAAGAACTGAAGCCGAACGATCTGCCACAACGTCGAATTTTCAGTGAATGGGCCCTAGAAAAGTTGGCAGAAAATCCGCTTTTTTATCGACAAATTTTGTTCAGCGATGAGGCTCATTTCTGGTTGAATGGCTACGTAAATAAGCAAAATTGCCGCATTTGGAGTGAAGAGCAACCAGAAGCCGTTCAAGAACTGCCCATGCATCCCGAAAAATGCACTGTTTGGTGTGGTTTGTACGCTGGTGGAATCATTGGACCGTATTTTTTCAAAGATGCTGTTGGACGCAACGTTACGGTGAATGGCGATCGCTATCGTTCGATGCTAACAAACTTTTTGTTGCCAAAAATGGAAGAACTGAACTTGGTTGACATGTGGTTTCAACAAGATGGCGCTACATGCCACACAGCTCGCGATTCTATGGCCATTTTGAGGGAAAACTTCGGAGAACAATTCATCTCAAGAAATGGACCGGTAAGTTGGCCACCAAGATCATGCGATTTGACGCCTTTAGACTATTTTTTGTGGGGCTACGTCAAGTCTAAAGTCTACAGAAATAAGCCAGCAACTATTCCAGCTTTGGAAGACAACATTTCCGAAGAAATTCGGGCTATTCCGGCCGAAATGCTCGAAAAAGTTGCCCAAAATTGGACTTTCCGAATGGACCACCTAAGACGCAGCCGCGGTCAACATTTAAATGAAATTATCTTCAAAAAGTAAATGTCATGGACCAATCTAACGTTTGAAATAAAGAACCGATGAGATTTTGCAAATTTTATGCGTTTTTTTTTAAAAAAAAAGTTATCAAGCTCTTAACAAATCACCCTTTATGAATAATTTTATTGGAAATTGGTTGATACAACCTACCACGAAAACATTTTGCAACTTTCATTCAGTACTCATCATAACCATACGGTTGCACAAACCGAATGTTATTGGAAATATTTTTGGTTGTCATTTTAATATTTGTCAACGACAAATTATTTATATTTGTTGTCGAGGAAAAAACAAAAACCTCTCCCTATAAAAGTCAAACCAAAATTTTTTTGTTTACTGCATTATTTAAATATTTTAGGGGAATTTCTAGAAGAGATTTTTTATTAAAACGAGGCAATGATCAAGATTTGGCTATAAAAGGGGCATAATTTTGGTAACATCTTAAAGGTAAATTTTTATGATCAAATTGCTGTAATTTTCACTGATAATATATTTAATATTTACTCTCTAGACTGGACATTTAATTGCACAAAAGCCTTTGCCATGAAAGTTGCAGTTTGAAATCTGATGCGCTGAACATGGTCAGTATGGGTTCTCTTTTTATAGATATCAAAAAATGTTTTAAAGCGATAATTTAATTAATGTATGTAGGTCCTTGGTCGTGAGTAACATTTATTTCTGTGCGTTGACGACTGTAATACAGTAATATATTACACCTACAATGGTTTTTGGATACCCAATTCCGCGAGTCAGGTAAAAAATACTGATGGATTCCAAGTTACCAGCGGTTCAATCTGCGTTGCCCGTTCATTCGACAATCCTGCAGTAGGCTACATGAGCTTCATCTAAAACCGTCGCGGATACTTAACTGTTTAAAGGAACCGTTTATTTTCATTTATATTAATATATAGATATATAATATTTTCATTTATACTCTATCAATCTCCAATAAATATATCTAAATAAAATAGAATATTTTTCGGAAAAACATTAATTTGCAATTCGGTTGTGGGTGCTATTTAGGTTGGGTAATGCAACCGAATGAAGAAGGTAGTAACGACCAATTCCATAGGTTAACACAATCAATACCATATTGAGTATTAGTTGCATCTCCCATAATTCGATTGAGTCGACCGAATTAGTCAGTTTAGTATAGACTGCAAGATGGTTGGATGGACGCACGTTTCGAAATTAACACATTCCTCATCAGCATCCTCTACTTGCAGCAAAACTATCAACCAATTATCAGAACAAATTCAGTCAGTTCACTAAACCTAAAGTGAACCACACTTAAACCTTCCGAAAAAAGGTTTATGATAACCGGCCTTTGCCGAAATAAATTTGTACAAACATATCTATTTTCCTTTGCCACTGTCAAATCATCGATTTGAGTGCACACCCAGAAAAAAGTGCCTTCGAAACTAAAGGAAAAATTTTTCATCAATATAGTTTATCCATTTTATTTCCATTAAGGTAAATTTTTGTGAGAAATAATAAAATTTACTCGTTTCAGTAAAAAAAACCTAAACTGTAAGCAGTTAGGAATAGTTCATTAACTAGAATAAGGCATGGAATTTTACTCATACTATTTTCTTCGCTGGGTATAAGAATTTACTACTGAACAAGAAAATTTTATTCACCGATAACAAAGCATTCGTAAAAATAAACAAAAACCGAACTAAAACCGAGTTTCCTCAAAATTAGTAAAATTTCTTATAAAATGATAATTGCGACTTCCTTTATAATAGAAAGTTTTTCATACATACGAACAACACTTGGCATAGAAAAATATTTTAGTTCATTCGTACTAAGAAGTATGCAATCCTTTCAAAACTTAAGGAAACACACTTGTTAGAATATAGGAAATTTTCCTACATTTCTATTGTCTACCTGTAATCGATACCTGTCATCGTAATCGATGTGTTTGCGCGTGGGTGTAATCGATATATTTGCGCGTCGGTTGTTTTTTTAGTTGGAATCGCGTTGTTGTGGTATACGGAGAGATTGTGAAAAAATAATATGGTAAAATAATATAATAAATAACAAATAAAATATATAAAATATTTATTATTTTAAATTAGTGAGAACAATTTTCGTTTTTTGAAAATAAATCTATCAATGTTCGTGATGGCGTATAAAGAAAGAAAACACCAGCAGAATAACAACCCTTTCATTTGTCTTCATTTTTGAATCTTCAATTATCAGGTAATATTCAGTGACGCTAACCTTTTGTAACAAAAATGGTTTATGATTTTTTATATTTGTAGGTATTGAAATTAGAAAAGGAGGACAAAATCGTTAGGCAGCAACTTATTAAAAGTGAAAGGTACAAGAAGAAAAATGCGTTTTACAGTTGATGACATTACATGGAAATTGGAAATAGTGGAATAATAAACTAGTATTTCAAGGCCAGTTGATGCTGTTGATTCTTAATAAATATATTTAATATCTTAATAAAACGTGTATTTTATTGAAGAAAAAATTGCCTATATAAATAAATAAAATTGTATTTAAAAACGAAGGTAAGCAGTTCTAATTAGGAAGTAAAAGTTTTACCACAAATGTGTAAGATTTGTCCAAATGAATGAAAAATTTTCAATAAAATTATTCCATATATGAATTCAAATCAGTTAAATTTTTTCATTCTGTAGTATAGTGGTACATAAATATAGGAAAACGTTAACTAATATATGGAATGCATTATACCTAATTTCTACGAAAATCACATCGTTCAAACAAATAAAAATGTCTTTGGCGCTATACGAAGTTCAACTTTCTTCACAATGAGTTCATTTTAACTTAAAGAAGGGTTCACTTTTTTCTGGGTGAACTTATAATACCCTGTTCCACAGTGTGGCGCAGGGTATAAAAATGAGGTACCCTATTTTCGCCACATCATCGCTCTTTACGATTTCTGAAATATTATATATATAGAGATAGATTATCAACAAGTATATACGGCCGTAAGTTCGGCCAGGCCGAAGCTTATGTACCCTCCATCATGGATTGCGTAGAAACTTCTTCTAAACACTGCCATCCATAATCGAATTACTTAAGTTGCGGTAACGCGTGCAAGGTATCTTAAAACCTCCTAACACCATCTTCTAAATTGTATGTAAGTCCATACGTGGTATATATTAAATCAAAAAAGATCGATCCAATACGTATATAATTCAGTTTGACAAAGTAGACATAAAATTTTGACAAAATTTTCTACAGAAATAAAATTTTAACAAAATTTTCTATAGAAATAAAATTTTCTATAGAAATAAAATTTTGACAATGATGAAAATTTTATTATGAACCGAATAAAATTTTAACAAAATTTTCTCTAGAAATAAAATTTTGACAAAATTTTCTATAGAAATAAAATTTTGACAAAATTGTCTATATAATAAAATGTTGGTAGATTATTTTTGGCTCTAGTGGCAACCATGATTATGAACCGATATGGACCAATTTTTGTGTGATTGGACCAATTGTTGTATGGTTGTTAGCGACCATATACTAACACCACGTTCCTAATTTGAACCGGATCGGATGAATTTTGCTCCTCCAAGAGGCTCCGGAGGTCAAATCTGGAGAACGTTTTATATGGGGGCTATATATAATTATGGACCGATATGGACCAATTCTGGCACGGTTGTTAAAGATCATATACTAACACCATGTTCAAAATTACAACCGGATCGGATGCAATTTGCTTCTCTTTGAGGCTTCGCAAGCCAAATCTGGAGATCGGTTTATATGGGGTCTATATATAAGTATGGACCGATGTGGACTAATTTTTGCATGATTGTTAGAGACCATCTACCAACACCATGTAGCAAATTTCAGCTGGATCGGATGAAATTTGCTTCTCTTAGAGGCTCCACAAGCCAAATCTGGGGGTCGGTTTATATGGGGGCTATATATAATTATAGACCGATGTGAACCAATTTTTGCATGATTGTTAGAGACCATCTACCAACACCATGTACCAAATTTCAGCCGGATCGGATGAAATATGCTTCTCTTAGAGGCTCCACAAGCCAAATCTGGGGATCGGTTTATATGGGGGCTATATATAATTATGGACCGATGTGGACCAATTTTTGCATGGTTGTTAGAGACCATATACCAACACCATATACCAAATTTCAGCCGGATCAGATGAAATATGCTTCTCTTAGTGGCTCCACAAGCCAAATCTGCGGATCGGTTTATATAGGGGCTATATATAATTATGGACCGATGTGGACCAATTTTTTCATGGTTGTTAGAGACCATATACCAACACCATGTACCAAGTTTTAGCTGGATCGGATGAAATATGCTTCTCTTAGAGGCTCCACAAGCCAAATCTGGGGATCGGTTTATATGGGGGCTATATATAATAATGGACCGATGTGAACCAATTTTTGCATGATTGTTAGAGACCATCCACCAACACCATGCACCAAATTTCAGCCGGATCGGATGAAATATGCTTCTCTTAGAGGCTCCACAAGCCAAATCTGGGGATCGGTTTATATGGGGGCTATATATAACTATGGACCGATGTGGACCAATTTTTGCATGGTTGTTAGAGACCATATAGCAACACCATATACCAAATTTCAGACCGATGGGATGAAATATGCTTCTGTTAGAGGCTCCACAAGCCAAATCTGAGGGTCCCTTTATATGGGGGCTATACGTAAAAGTGGACCGATATGGCCCATTTTCAATACCATCCGACCTACATTGATAACAACGACTTGTGCCAAGTTTCAAGTCGATAGCTTGTTTCGTTCGGAAGTTAGCGTGATTTCAACAGACGGACGGACGGACGGACGGACATGCTTAGATCGACTCAGAATTTCACCACGACCCAGAATATATATACTTTATGGGGTCTTAGAGCAATATTTCGATGTGTTACAAACGGAATGACAAAGTTAATATACCCCCATCCTATGATGGAGGGTATAAAAATGTCTTCAACGTTTAAAAAGTACAACACTCTAAACTCATTTCATTTTCTAAAATAAAAGTGGGAAATTCTTTACAAATGTGTAACGGAGCTAATATCGTAATTTCCAAGGTCAAAATAGGAAAATCTGTGTTCTTTTTTATATATTTTGAGTAAAAATCGTCGAAATGCTGATAAATCGGCAGTCCTGGCCCATCCTAACATCCTTGTTGGAATAATAATGACTCTAATTGAGTGTTAAGGTTCTTTCCTTCCACTTCTACAAACTAAAACAGCAAAATCATATTCTAATTTTACAGAATCTTGTCGAAACTTGAATGGAAAGGTTTCATCACATTAATTTAGTAACATATTTTGTTTTGAAATTAAATGAAACAGTAACCGTGGAGCACATCTGGTTTTTGTGACGGAATTCTCAACATAATACCCAGCTTTTGTCAGACATATTGGGAGACATCTGATGACAAGGAATAAAGACAATCGTTAACATAGAAATACTAATTAATACTTTCAACAGATGTCGCTAAAAGCTTTAAAAATTATAAATAGTGGGATATGCTAAAACAGTTATTGTTAAAAGGGGGCGCCAAAGTGACTATGGTGCGGAAATTAGATAAATGTAATTGACGACGTACCGAATATCAAATTAACTCTGACATTAAACAAACACGGGTGTATTAAAATTCAAACTCATCACTATATCGCTTTCTATAAATATTAGAAACATTTCAAATTAGAGGTGTGCTAGTGACTTGGAATTTTTGATATACGCGCGTGTGGTGAAAAAATTTAAAGCTACGCAGTTGAATGTACGTGAGTGGGACTAAAACAAAATTGATCCTGCGTGAGCGTGAGTGAAAATCAAAATCTGTTCAAGACCGTCCGTGAGTAAAATTGCAAAATTCATACTCACACAAAATTCACATTCACGATATAATTCATGCTCCCGAACAAATTGGTACTCACCTCAGGATTTCAGTCACCCTCACGGTTTTATTCGCATTCACGATTGTAATAGCGTGTATTGTTTGCTGGTTGTATGAACCATATTTTGTTTGTACTAATGCGAAATTTGTAGTGAATCACGAGAATTGTCGTGAATGACAAAAATAGTTCCGGGTTTCGTTACCCGGAAATCCTCTCATTATAAGAGTATGTGACTTTATTCTCGAAACGCTAAACTGCTAGACATTCATAGAATGTCAGATTGTTCTATGAAAAGTTCAACAATAAAATATGAATTTGTACATTTTGGAAAATGTAAGTAGTTTTCGATAAAATGTACTTTTACTTGAAATATGTCTGGAACATAATCCGCTTTCCACCCGATGCATAAGAACATTACTGGTAACGACAAAGTCTTCAAAAGCACCACGTCAAGCAAACCATTAAACATGGAGGGAGAAGCCTCATGGTATGGGGATGGTGGCACACTTGGCCGCTTATTAATAATAAGGAATCATGAAAAAAGGAGACTACACGCGAAACAAACAAAGGTTTGGAAAACGGGTACCGAAAACATTTTTCTTTTGTTGGAGTTTTTTTTGAAGTTCTTCGAAAATTTTAAACTTTTATCACCAAAAAATTCTTTTTTACAAAATATTTATTTTTTCCATAAAAAAATATTTTTGAACCAACACCACAGTCCATTTCGTTTATATCAAGCAATGTTCTTTTATGACTTTAAGTCTTTAACAAGACACACTTTACAGTTTCATAGTAAAAATTTTATATATTTGTATGTAATGTTGAATACCTTTTCGGAATCTTCCGAAAGTATCTGGAATATATGTAAAAAAAAAAAATTTTTTTGGCAGGGATCGAACCCAGGACCCATGGTATGCAAGGCGGATGTACCAACCATTGATCCACAGTGCCCAAAAAAATGTATGTTTCTGTTAAATAAAATTTGTTTAATCGGCTCGTGGGCGCCGCAAGTTATGCTATATAAATATAACTTATAATTTTCTATTGATGACTATAACAGCTACGTAGCCCAGTGGATAGTGTGATAGATTACAAACTGTATGATCCTCGGTTCGATTCTCCGCCCAGGCGAAAGTTAAAATTTAAAAAATTTATAAAAAGGTTAAATGTAAAAAATTTAAAAAATCTATTCTGGCTAATTGCATTTTCCCTTACATCTTTTGCACTTCCACAAGGTTTTTTAGTTCTTAGCACCTTTTTCTTTAATACAAACAATGTAGAAGAAATTATTCAACTTTATAAATTTTTTACATTTTACCTTTCGCCTGGACGGAGAATCGAACCGCGGACCATGCAATTTGTAAGCCAACGTGTGTTGGCTGAGCTATGTAGCTGTTATTGTCATTAAAACAATTCCTTTTTGAATAAAACCAAACAACTATCAATAATTTTTTTAGATAATTTTTTTTAAATATTAAATTGAAAACCTATTGAACCAATTGACTTTACAAAAGAAGACGTACGTAATTAAAAAAAAAAAAATATATATATATATATATATATATATATATATATATATATATATATATATATATATATATATATATATATATATATATATATATATATATATATATATATATATATATATATATATATATATATATATATATATATATATATATATATATATATATATATATATATATATATATATATATATATATATATAAAGGGTGATTCTTTTGAGGTTAGGATTTTCATGCATTAGTATTTGACAGATCACGTGGGATTTCAGACATGGTGTCAAAGAGAAAGATGCTCAGTATGCTTTGACATTTCATCATGAATAGACTTACTAACGAGCCACAACGTCGAATTTTCAGTGAATGGGCCCTAGAAAAGTTGGCAGAAAATCCGCTTTTTTATCGACAAATTTTGTTCAGCGATGAGGCTCATTTCTGGTTGAATGGCTACGTAAATAAGCAAAATTGCCGCATTTGGAGTGAAGAGCAACCAGAAGCCGTTCAAGAACTGCCCATGCATCCCGAAAAATGCACTGTTTGGTGTGGTTTGTACGCTGGTGGAATCATTGGACCGTATTTTTTCAAAGATGCTGTTGGACGCAACGTTACGGTGAATGGCGATCGCTATCGTTCGATGCTAACAAACTTTTTGTTGCCAAAAATGGAAGAACTGAACTTGGTTGACATGTGGTTTCAACAAGATGGCGCTACATGCCACACAGCTCGCGATTCTATGGCCATTTTGAGGGAAAACTTCGGAGAACAATTCATCTCAAGAAATGGACCGGTAAGTTGGCCACCAAGATCATGCGATTTGACCTTTAGACTATTTTTTGTGGGGCTACGTCAAGTCTAAAGTCTACAGAAATAAGCCAGCAACTATTCCAGCTTTGGAAGACAACATTTCCGAAGAAATTCGGGCTATTCCGGCCGAAATGCTCGAAAAAGTTGCCCAAAATTGGACTTTCCGAATGGACCACCTAAGACGCAGCCGCGGTCAACATTTAAATGAAATTATCTTCAAAAAGTAAATGTCATGGACCAATCTAACGTTTCAAATAAAGAACCGATGAGATTTTGCAAATTTTATGCGTTTATTTAAAAAAAAAAGTTATCAAGCTCTTAACAAATCACCCTTTATATATATATATATATATATATATATATATATATATATATATATATATATATATATATATATATATATATATATATATATATATATATATAATTCAGTCTCACGAACAAATTCGTACTCACCGATTTGATTCGTGCGTACGTATTTAAAAAAAAATAAACGGATTTTGTTTTTGGATCAATTAAACCAATTACATTTGTTGGTTTGAAAATCTATACGTTTCAATTTACATTTTCTATGTAATTAAATGTTATTAAAAATATATTTTTTTAGCTTCAATCAACGTTTTAATAGACAAGTTTTTTCTGTGTAAAATTAAGTTTTTTTTCGAAAACCTGGTTACAGTATTAAACTTTTTGGGTTTACTGCATTACTGATGCCAACCTCTATTACAAATTTTGAATTTAACATCCGTTACTAAAAGAGCTTCCATCATTCGGCGAATACAACTCTAGCATTGTTGATATTTGAACCGGCTTTTAGCCAAGCTTTTTATTTGACATTATACTTTCGTTTTGCCTTCACATGACATATGACTATGGACTTGTTGTTGCTTCTGTTAATAACACAAAACAGCGATAACTGTCAAACCATGACTGGTTGGCTGCCTAGTAGACGCTGACAGTGTGGACTTGTTTTATTAAAAAAGAAATAATTCTCATAGTCTCCTCAAAGGTGTTTGTTATTGTGGAGCAATAAACTTGCGCGGTGAGAGATTCACATTGTCGAAAACCAAATGAAAAGAGAGTGAGAGAATCCCAGATGGGGAACAACACCAATCATACTCAGAAAGTGTTAAGAACTTTAGAAACAGCATAGAACTCACGCACAACGTGAGGAGCACATTGAAATTATATTTTAAGAAATGGACTTCGTCGCTACTTTAGTGATTGTTTAGTTGTCCGTTGGTACAAACGCTGTGTCGTCGTTTCCCATCTTGTCGCCTTTGACACAACGAATCGTAAACATCCGCGTGTGTGTGTGTGTGAGGAAAGTGTAGCTCTGAATGTTCTATACGTTTCAAAAAACAACTCACAACATTGGAATATATATTTTAAAATAAATAATTTGTAAAAACAACTAAAAAAATTAGTAAAGCACCTGACTCGCGATCAACGACGGGCGACAACACTTGCTCCATCCACACAGTTATATTCATTCTATCGCTGGTCTTACCGTCTGTTTGTTTGTGTGTATGTATATGCCAGAGTGCGGCGCGTAGAAAATTATTTTGGTTTTATTTTTGTTCATCAACGATACATTTTGGAAGAAAGAAAAAAAAATCGTGTATCCACATTTAGCCCAAAATTTTATAAATCTCCGAAGCAAATAGTGGGAAAACACAATCGACAAAATCGTTAATAAGTTTTCCAATATATCTGCTGTATATACGTGTATATGTCACAACAACAACAAAGCAAAAAAGTTATCCAATTTGATTTCGTATACCTCCCACCCCACTCATCTTCCAGCATTAACCATCACTCTGTGTGCCCTTTCCCCTTTTTTTAAATAAATTCCTTGTAGTGTTAAAGCATTAGTGAAAGAGTTGCAATAGAACAAAAGTTGTTCCAACAACAACAAAAATAGTGAAGTGAAAAATATAAAAGTAATAAAAAAAGGCAAGAAAGTAATCTTCACAAGTTAGTGAGTGCGTGCTAAATACACGCACCGAAGTGTGTATGTTGCATATGTTTTGATATTTTTTTTTAGGTGTGGTAGACTCTTTAAGGAAGAAGGATACAACGTTAGAGCATAACTCGGTTATAGATATCAGACCACAAGCAGCTGGCAAACGAAAGGGAGCCTAGAATATACAACAACAACAACTAAATAACTACAAAAACCCAACAACAACAAAAATGGCATCAGGCGTATGTGTAACAAGTTTGCGTATGCTAATGCGGCGTACAGCGGATTTTACGCACTATAATCGCCGCATCACCGGTCTACGCATCATGCCTGTGGCAACTGTTTATGTGGTAAGTAGCCATATAGAGTCGTTGGCAAAGAGTGTCGAATTTCCCACATCGGGAAAGAGGAAATTACCAAGTTTACAAATGTTGGAGGGTATTTGCAACATTTAATGATTCTACCATGTGGTTTAATTCTCTTTTTGGCTCTCATTCTCTCAGAGCTTATTATTGCTCATAGTATACTCCTGTGTTGCAAGAATAATGGAGCTGAAAGATATTGAGAGATAATAAGAGAGTATGAATGAGTAACTCTCTATTAAAGAAACTACTTATTCAGGCTTGCCAGATTTAATTTCGTTGAGAAGAAATTCCAACATTTTGAATTATTTTTAGTAAAGGTTTTTACCTATTTTTGCCTTTAAAACTAGTATATATACACAGAAAAAAAATTTCCGTATTTAAACTAACGTTAAATTAAACTTATTTTTACTGCAAAAAAATTATTGTTTGTTTGTAGTTAAATTTTATTATTTTTTGCGAAATTTTCCACAGCCCAATGAAAATTTAGTTTTTTTAAGTATGCCTCAAACAGTTTAAGAACTAAACGTGAGTATAAAGTTCAATGACCGTACACATAAGTTCAATATGAACTAATGCAAATGAAAATTTTCGTACTATTCCCAAAAATAGTAAGAATGAACTACTGTATGGTTAAAATGGTCATGATTTGGCGCCAATTATTTTCTTCTTTAATTTTAGTTAATTTCTTCTTCTATGAGAGGGTGTAATTTTGAGAACTGCAGTTAAAAAGTACAAAGGGGCTTTAAATTTCCCTGGTTTTAACAACGCTTCGTGGAAATCTCAAAATGTGGAGTAAAATTTAGTTCAATTTTCTTACGAGTTAGTTTATTCTTCCTATAAAACAGTTTACTTTTTTTCGGTGTAACTAATATAATGTACATGTTCAATAAGAATCTCATTTGTTGTAATATCTCCTGTGATAAAATCTCATTAAATGGATTGTTATTATTAACTGAACTACTTTTTTATTAACTTTCTAGCCTTTTATGTGACATTAATTACACCGAAAAAAGAGTGAACCTAACGCTAAAATTGACTTATTTTTATTGGTAAAAATTATTTGTTTATTGTAAATATTTATAATTTTTTTCGAAATTTTCCACAGCCCAATGGAATTTTCCCTTTTTTTTAAGTATGTCTCAATTATTTTATGAACTAAACGAGGGTATGAAGTTCAATGGCCGTACACATAAGTTCAATATGAACTAACGTAAAATAAATTTTTCGTACGATTCCCAAACATATTAAGAATGAACTACAGTATTGCTAGAATGGTCATGATTTGATTTCTTTTTTTATTTTTAGTTAATTTTTTCTTCGATGAAAGGGTGTCATTTCGTGAGTTGTAGTTAAAAAGTACATTAGGGCATTAAATTTTCCTGGTTTTAACAACGCTTTGTGTATAATTTAGTTTAATTTTCGCACGACGTAGTTCATTCTTTCTATAAAACAGTTTATTTTTTTCTATGTGTTCTAAATTTAAATTTTCATGTAAAAATGCCCCAAAAGCTCATATTCCAAGACTTGTCCAAAGAACTTATCTAATAATTATTATCATTAATAATTAATAGAGGATGCTGGTAAACGCTTACGTAATGTGGCGCTAGTGTCAGGGGAAAATTTCCCTATCCAATTTGAGATATGACCGAGAAGGTCCTCTGGATGTCTGATAAATGGGTGATGGAGCGAGTCATTACTGCAAAGAACGCGAAATTCCCACAATTAATAATACCTCGTTAGAAACTCCTTTTGGTTAGTGTACAAAAAATCTCGAAGTGGTATTGGACAGGAAGGTGGATTTTAAGCTAAATTTAGTAGAAACCGCGTTAGACTTGTACTCGTGCATTTGAAATTTGAACATTGTACTTTTGACTGATTTTTTTAATATTTATGCAAGGTTAATTCAATTATTTATTTTAACTACATCTTAACAAATGTCTTTACTGGTTGTCTTCAAAAAGTGCACAAACGCACATATACACTAAAATACAAACTTTGTACATACTTCAAAACGATTTTGTAGAACAATATACAAAAATTATTTATACCACCTTGCCCGTTGTGTAATATTTTTAAAGTCTGGCATCGTTATATACTACGCACACCCCCATACACCCGCACCGAAAGAATTTTGTTGTGTAGAGATAAGTACTCAGTATTACGGAGATTGGAGATTAGTGGAGCTACAACACACACACACATAGCCAAGTACATAGTCGGCACCCACTTAATCATTCTTAACATTTGACTTTCGTTTAGAGCCCCCCTCTGCTGATGACCTACCGAAGTCTTTTCATTGCTTTTATTCAACACTCTTGGTCGGTTCATTACACATTCACTTGGTTTCTGTTATGTTCTAATCCGGGATCCATCCTAAGTAGACAAATTCGTTGCTATTTTGTTCTCCCCCGGCAGACAATTTTCATACTTGTTGTTGTTATTATCACCGTCAATGTTGTTATTTTCCAGTTTCATGAGCTAGCTGCCTCGCATTGTTTTATTTATTTCAGCCATAAAACGGTTTTATTTTGCTCATTTTTTCGCATACACATGCTTTACACTCTCCCTTTAACTCAAAGACGGCAGTTTTTCACCCAATGATGCGAGGGGGTTGTTCTTTTTTGTCTGTTTTTTTTTTTGTACGATGATTGTCATTGCCGTTGTTGTTTTTTTATGTTTATAGTCGACGTCGCCGTCGTAGTCGACGTTTTGGTAGTCGCCAGTTACATTTTGTTTGTGATAGCTGTGAACTTGAATTGTTTGGTGTTGTTAGCCCATATCTTCTACTCCTCTTGTGCGAAAAACATATGACGAATTCTGTTGACCGGAATGGAGAGATGAGTGTACTTTCTCGTCAAGTGCATGCTTTTTGCTGTTTTTGTGTCCGCAATGTCCCTAGGGATTGGTGGCAGTGAGGCTTTTTAAGAGAATTAGGTTAATATTCGTGATCTCCTACCCATTTTTACTGCTAAAGAAATAAGACACACGAAAGTTGCCAACTTCTTTGTACTCAAAAGCGATTGGCTATTTGCATAACTCTGGCATGGTACGTTTAGAGACAGAAATTAAGCCAACGAAATTTTTTCATTGATATAACGAAACATTTTCATTAATACATTGAACATATTCGTACTATTACGAAACGTTACGTTATTTTATTAACAGACAATTTGTTATAATAACGAAAAATTTCGTTGTATTAGCGAGTTTGTTTCATTGGCTTACACACATTTAGTTAATATAACGAAACTTTTTCTACAAGTGTAAAAAGATACAGGTACAATGAAACCTATTAAGTGAGGGCTTATTTTCTATGTAAAAATTCCAGCTATACGTAAAAAAAACCAAAATTGCTGTTAGCATCGTGTTTTATATTTTACTAGCGTAACCCGGCCCGCTTCGCTGCGCCTTCCGAAGCGTATTTGGAGGAACATTTTGCGTTAACTTAGTCAACTATATCCTTCGTGCTGAAAACAAATTCGAAAAGATTTGAATTCTTTTAAACAAATCGGACTACTTGATTTTTCGTTTATAGGTACAAATACCGCGGGAGAGGGTGTAACTTCTTCTATATTTCTTGTGAATTTTAAGTGTGGTTTGTCAAGGAAAGGTATCCTTCTCCTCAACATATCTGAAAATTAAGCGTTATATTATAATAACATACAAAGAATTACTGTTTCCCATCCAATAAATCGGAAAAGGCAAAAGTAGTAAAAAATTTTACCACATTAACATTTGCTAAAATGTTGGAAAATAATGCACCCTCTACGTTGGCTGCCAATTTCATGTAAATTTAAGTTCTTTACTAAAAAGAAGTCTGGCAGAAGCCTGTGCAAAAATCATAAAATTATGTACCGAGTTCCCATTTACGGACAACCCTCTACTTTCAACTTAAGAAAAAAACGGACAAAAGGGAACCCTCTCTTTACTAATAAGAAGTCTGGAAGAAAGAAGCCTGTGCAAAAATCATAAAATTATATACCGAGTTCCCATTTACGGACAACCCTCCACTTTCAATTTAAGAGAAAAAACCGACAAAAGGGAACTCTCTCCCCACCTTCGCTCCACTCTGACCTGATATCGGACTATCACGTACCCTATATTAATTTCGCAACTACTCAATGGTCCCTATAAATTCTATCGAAGTAAATCGACAAAGTTTATTTCAATTTTCCCCTTCCCCAACCAGATATCGAAAAATATATTAATTTAAAAATCATGTATAAATTTCATCACCTCCTCCCACGTTCCCTGTAAATTTCAAGTAGATCGGAGATGTTTAATTTTTGCTCTATTGTTTTAAAGGGACGCCACTTTCCCCGATACAATATCGACAAACACCGTAGTGAATAGCACCCCTAACCTTCCCTGAAAATTCTTGAAACTTTTCTTCAAGTGTGGGGCAATGAAGGTTGCCTCTTCATTTATAACATTTTCCCCCGCTTCCTTTGTAAATTTCAAGAAAACTTAAATTTTTTTATATTTCATGTTAGCCTGATACCGAAACAGGCAATTGACGTCCAAATGCATTATATCTAATTATACAATTATTTTTCGAGCTTTATGGACAGATATAGATTAAGGAACATGGTTAATAGAGCCTTTTTTTTTTGCAGTTTTAGAGGAGGACCTCCTCCCCGACCAAATGTCGAAAAGCTTATCTTTTGTAAACGTCCCAGAAAATGTCAAGCAAATTATAAGCCTAAAGGGGCGGCCTCTCTTCCGTCCAAAAATCACAAAATCAGGTATCAACTATTACGGTTGACAGAGGTTACGATCTCTCCCCAGTCCTCTGAAAATTTCAAGTAACTCGGTAAAGTTTAATTGTTTCTCTGTATGTACTTAAGATAAGCGGATGTCTCCCTATGCCCTTTTATTTTTATTAAAAAATCAGGAACCTGATATAAATTTCATAACCTCACCCATTTTTCCGTAAAATTTCAGTCGGGGGAGTTTAGTTTTGTTTTCACTGTACTTTAAAAAAAGTCGGGCAAAGGGGTGGCCCCTCCCCGACCAAATATCGAAAAATAATGTAGCGGATTTTTGTCTAGATGCCAACCCCAACATTCAATGAAAATTTCATGCAAATCGCATAATTTTGTTCCAAGTTTCAAGAAGTAAGGCAAGGGGGAGGTCCCCCTCCCCGTCCGCATATGAAATCATCAGGTACCCCATATTAATTCCATAACCTCGCCGCATGTTCTCTTTAAATCTCAGATAATTTAGAGAATTTTAGTTTTTTCACTGTACTTTAAAAAAAGTCGAACAAAGGGGAGGTCCCCCTCCGCCGACAAATACCGAAATATAAAGTAGCGGATCTTTGTCTAGTTGCCAACCCCAACCTTCAATGAAAATTTCAAGCAAATCGGTCAACTTTGGTCCAATTTTCAAAAAGTCCGACAAAGGGGAGGTCCCCCTCCGCGACCAGGTGTCAAAAAATGAGGTACCCTATTTTCACCACATGAACGTCCCCTATGATCTCTGAAAGTTTCAAGTAAATCGGTTCAGCCGTTTCGGAGCCAACTCGGTTCATACAAACAAACAAACATACACACAAAAAAAAATTTTTCTGATTCAATCACGAAATTAATTGATCCAATTAATTTTTTAATTGAAATGTCTTCAATCACAGAATTGATAGTATCAATTAAAAAATTAATTGACAGTCAATTAAAAAATTAATTGATCCAATTAAATATTTAATTGATACTATTAATTTGTGTGATTGATTTTTATTTCAATTAAAAAATTTGTTGAATCAATTAAATTTTTAATTGAATATTTTTTAAAACTCAATTAAGATTTTAATTGGAAAAATTTTCGTGAAATTTTTTTCTGTGTAGATTGCATTATATATATATATAGATATGAATTTTTATATGTTTTTTTCTGCCACATTTTTATGTTTTTTTCTGCCACCGTTTTTTAACCTTTTTAAGCCGCCAACATCAAAATTACTTACCCGATTTGAAAATGAGATGTAGACGGCTCAATTTTCTTTAATTTGAGTAGTAGTAGGATCAAATAGGTAAAAGAAGACGAAAGATATGCTGAAAATTGTAAGTGTACCTCCAAAAATGTAAAAAAAAGTTCAAAAATTTGTATCTCGAAAACCAATCGAAAGAAAAATTTTTAAAACTCATTTTCGTGTTTAGTAGGTCAAAATCAATGAGAAAAAAATTTGCTAGAACCAAATAACAAAACGACTATTGGCTAGTGTAACTGGAATCCTCCCAATTGTGGACAAAATTTAGGCGACCGCACGCTCACAAAAAATCGCTTCTGTAACATATACTCCCAAACATATTTTGCTTCAAGCATATACATTTTTGGGTATTGCCCAAACATTTATATGTTTGATCTCTTCCAATATATAATATGTTTGAAAAATTTTATTTATTTATTTATATATTTACAATCATAATGAATTATGAAAATAAACAGGTAATATAGGTGGTAACAACATAGGTTTTCGACCTGAATGCTCAAAATTTTGTTTCTGCCTAATTGTATATTCCCTCACATCTTTCTCACTTCCACGAGATTTTTTAGTTCTTAGCACCTTTTTCTGTAATACAAACATTGTAGAAGAAATTATTCAATTTTATGATTTTTTTTATTTTAATTTTACCTTTTGCCGGACGGGGATTCGAACAGCGGACCACACAGTTTGTAAGGATCAAAGAAGTAGCTGATCAATTGCCCAAGGAAAAATAAAATGTTAATTTTGTAATAACAAGCAACAACCACCAACTTAATTCAATATCGCTCCCTGTTAAATAGCGCTCCAAGCTACTAAACACATATATGTTTATAGGCTATTTCTAAATTAATATATGTTTGTATCCAAGCATATTATATTTACAAACATTTTATGTCCCAAACATAATATGTTCTAACATATTAACATATATGTCCCAAACATGTTATGCTAGTTTATGAACATTATATGCTTGCACTCAAAAATATTGTGTTTAAAAATTTGTGTTCCAAACATATAATGTTTATAGCCAAACATATGAAAAACAGTCTTTTTCATCCGTGCGTGCGTGTCCGCTTCTGAGAACTTTCATTCTTGTTTTAAATGTTTGTTCTCTAATGCCAGCTGTTTTCGAGATGCCACTTTATACTCGCATCCCCCGTTTCTTTATGTCGCAGCGAACGACTAAAAAATAATATTAGATTTTTAGATTATATTATTATTATTATTACTATTAAAGTCAGCACCTTTTTTTTAACATTTTACTTGATCGAAAAAGTATTTATTTAAGATTTCTGGTCAGGATATGGTCAGCGTGCTCGCTTACACAGAAAAAATCATATTACAGTATTACCCGCTACGTTACCTCCACGTTTAATAAATTTTCATGCTTAATTACCCAAATTTCTGATAAAAATAAATGAATTAATATACAATATTGAATTATAAGGATTGTTCTTCGTATAATTATGCCTCCACAAAAATGTGTTGAGTCCTAATTTTTGTGTGGTGTACACCCAAAAATTGTACGACAAATGTGGCAACTACAATCATCAGGTTATATATGCATAAGCGTAGGAGGGCCTCTGGGGAGGGGGCTTAGACCCCCCCCCCCCAGAATTTGAAACTTTATTTATGATTTTCCGTTTTTCAATAAATGTCAATAGTTTTTTTAATTTTTATAAAAATTAAACAAGTATATACAATCGCACAAAGTTCCGCTAAAGACTTTCATGAACAATCGAATTACTTGGGTTGTGGTAGCAGTTGCCGATGGCAATGTTTGAAGTCAGATATTTATGAAATAAAGCTGTGGTTGAACTTATGATTGATTTAGTTTAGTCAATTTAATTAAAAAAATAGTAATTGATATTAAAACTATTCTTTCATAAATTAATATCTTAATAATGCTGTGAAAAAGCGTCGCGAAAAAAGGGTCTAGAAGTGGTGCAAAATTGGCGGAAAAGCAATGAATGTAATATGAGCTTGTCATAGGACAAATGTCCACCGTTTCATCAGCCGTTGCAATGCATTTGCATCACTTCTTAAGGTGAGATCCGAATTCAGTGTTTTGAATGTGAATTAAAAATTTTTGTGATATTTTTCCAAATAAATAATTTTTATATTGTTTTTATGATTTTTAATGCATTCTGACGCTTGTTTGAAACGTTTTTCCTCGAATAATTTCCAAAATTATCGATTTTTCTATAATGGATTTATCAGTTTTGTGGCAAAATTTGAATAATTTGTACCAATTTATTTATTCTTACTCTTTTTTAAACTATTTGAAAAAAAAAGAAAATAAAAAATTACACATTAAAATATGAAAGTAAAAAACTTCCTGCGTAGTTAAAATAATTGAGGACATTTTTGGAAGTACTTTTAAAGTTGTGCCTTTAGAACAACTCACAATTTTTTTGCTGGGTAAAGTGTGGAACTACTTTTAGTTGCTTTATTATAAATTAATTGTCAAGTTATTTTGATGTCTATTTTTTTATTCAATATTATGAACTAAAACATTAATTGAACCTATATGTTCAGTCTATAAATTTTTAGCTAGGGGGGCTATAGCCCCCCCTAGGAAAATTGTCTAGCTACGCTAATGTATATATGCTGATCGAAACCTGCTAAGTTATTTAGACTCGAGTAATATTTATGTACACTCAAAAGAAAGTTTACTTGGATCTAAAGATTTTGGATGCTATCTAGCTTTAAATATAAATATAATTGTCTTGAACGAATTAATCTTCAAAGACATAAGACTTTAACGGAGGCATTCAAAGATTCGTGTCCCCATATTAGGACACCTGTTTATAGTCAAACAACTATGAGCTACCCGTTATTTTTGTAATTTTAAGCAAACGTATGCCAACTTTATACTGTATCTGATCTACACGCAGAGAAGGAATATGGTCACCTCAAATATGTTTCAAGAGCAAAATGTTATTTTTGTATGGTGACCATGTAACATGTTTGTCACTAAAATGTTATTTTCTCGTCAAATATAACCTGCTTGCCGAAATCAGATACATGGTTTCCGAGAAAATAACATGGTTTCGAAAACCATGTTACATGGTCACCACCCAAAAATAACATTTTGCTCTTAAAACATGTTTGAGGTGATCATATTCCTTCTCTGGGTGTATAAACAAAGACACTTGGTCGCATTTGATATACGAGTGTCATATTCAGTGCATTATATTATTATTATTCTGATAACTTTCAATATTTTTATGTGTACCAAGTAATCTAAAATCTATAATTCGTCGCATATAATATCTCGATTGTATGTAGATAAAACTGTTAAGTTTATTGTTTAAAAAAGTGTAAAATTGTATTACCAGGTAATGGAGATTTGTGGAGAATTTCATACATAATCTGCCCAATGTTCCCATATGGGACATTCTTTTTCTAAAAAGCGTCAGTCTTTTATTTAAATTTTTTATTTAGTCGTTACTGAGTTACTAAAAACCCATAAAATCATTTTTTGTCCGGCAGTTTCATTTCGGACGATAATGGGTTAAAACATCCAGCCGGCGAGTATGCAGATCGGCGAGAGCATAAAGGAAAAGGTGCTTAGTATCTTGTAAAGAACACGGTGGAGAGTATTTGAATTCCAACACTGTCAAATAAATACAAATACAATGCCGTGTTTACGAGTTAATTCACTGCTCATTTTTATATTTTCTCAGCAAAAGAAAACGAAAAATAAAATTTGCTTGCAAATATCAAAGTTGCAGTTGATTCAATACAAAATTTGTTTAAATGTATTGTTGAGTTGTTACACGCAAAGAAAAAAAAACGTTTGGAACACGTGTACCGAAAACGTTTTTCTTTTGTTAGAGTTTTTTGAATTGCTTCGAAAATTTTAAACTTTTATCACCAAAAAAATTCGTTTGTTACAAAATTTTTATTTTTTCAATAAAAAAAGTAATTTTTGAAACAACAACACAGTCCATTTCGTTTATATCAAACACTGTTCTTTTCTGACTTTAGGTCTTTAATAAGACACATTTTACAGTTCAAAATTTAATATAGTACATTGTAATGTTGAGAATTTTTCGGAATCTTCCGAACATATCTGGAATATATGTAAAAAAAAAAACAAAAAAAAACTTTGGTCGAAGCAGGGATCGAACCCACAACCCTTGGCATGCAAGTCAGACGTAGCAACCACTGCTCCACGGTGCCAAACTAAATGTTTATTTATGTTAAACTTTGTTTATTCAGTTCGTGGGCGCCGCAAGCTATGCTATATAAATATAACTTATATGGATAATTATCTATTGATGACCATAACAGGTACATATCTCCGTGGTTAGTGTGTTGGCTTACAAAGTGCATGGTCCGCGGTTCGATTCCCCGTCCAGGCGAAAGGTAAAAAATTTAAAAATTTATAAAATCGTATAATTTCTTCTACATGTTGGTATTACAGGAAAAAGTGTTAAGAACTAAAAAACCTCGTGGATGTGAGAAAGATGTGAGGGAAAATGCAATTAGCAAGAAAGTTTGTCTTTATGAAATTGTTTTCACATCCTGGAAAAGAATAAACGTTTATCACAAAAAGTATTTACTTTTCTTCCAAATACACTTCCTTACAGCGAAAAGCAAATTAGAAACGAACTTTGTCTAAAATTTCGTTTGGGAGGAAAGAATTATTTTTTTGCGTGTATGCTATTCATAAATTGCATTTTATTTGCTTTCATTTAAAGTTTTGTTATTGCCCAGTTGTGCGGAAATTCAATTTAACACCAAAAACCACCAAAACATTGTCCAATGGAATGTCCAACCAGGTTTCGTAAATGCACCCAATTCCATCAAACCCACTGGTGACCATTAAAAATAACATTGCCGGTTACAATTTTCCACTGTCTGTATCGTTGCGGTTGTGGTTCTTTTCCTTTTTGGCAAACGGTCAAATTTCACTCCTCGCTTTTCCGATAATTGTCCGGCAGGTATTGAGCTGTAAGTTTAGATCCCTAAAGCTTTTAATAAAATGCCGCTTAACATTTGCCTTGGCTGTGGAGTGCCAGAGGAGTATTGATTTGTTACGAATTGCTTTCGGCTATTTGCCATTGGATTGTCATCTGATTTATTGGGGAGCAATTTGATGGCGATAAAGTTAGTCGACACCTACCAAAAAGGGATTGTGACTGAAGATGATGCGAACGAAAAGTTTGCTGTTATATTCTTAGATAAGTGTGTTGTATTCTGGGATGATTGGGTTTACACGAATCAACTTGAGACAACGATCTGATGGATGACTTTACTTGATGTTGTTTTTTTCTTTTTTTGAAAATGTTCTAAAGCAGGTAATCCTTTTGAGAATAAATGAAACTTTAATAAAATGCTTCAAATGATGAATTGATTTTATATAAAAAGTTTTGTTGCGGTTGCCGATAATCGTCTTCGTTTGTAAAGCAATTGTTTTGGGTTTGGTTGGGGAACTTACTCATATCCCTTTTTCTTCGGAGTAAATGATTTATGAAGTGTCGGTGAAAAGGTTACTGGCAGTTGCTAATTCCCAAGCTTATTTAGTTATCAAATCCAAGTATTTTAAAATCTTGTAATTTCAGTACAAGAATTAGATATAACTATGGGAAAGGTTGTCTATACCATTAAGGGGAAATACAAAACAAATGCTGAAATTTTATTTGCAGTCCCTCGAATTGCCGTACTTCTTAAATTTTTGTGACACCCTTTTGATTTATTTTCAGGCTCACTTACCCCCATTTTCAGGAAGCTCCGTTAGTGCTGCGTTAGCTAACGAACTTTTAAACCGTACTATGGACATGTCTGTCACCTTGGCTATATATTCCATACACAGAAAAAAAAGTGTCTCGTAAATTTAAGAAAATTTTTACAATAATTTATTACAAGAATTTTCCAGAATTTTAGTTCATTTTTCGCATCTTCAACGAAAATTAACTACTCGAAAGGAAATTTTACAAATTCTAAGTAGCAATCGTTTAGTTCATGGCCTACAAAATACGATGGAAATTTCCTTAAAAAATTTCTTAACTGGTAGTTAACAATTCGTTTGTCATGCTATAAAACTACTTGTGAAATGTAAAGTATTTTGTTAATAATAAGTGCAATTTACTATAAGATTTTTTTGTATGAGAAAAAATTTTTTTACGAAAAATGAACTTGAAAGTGGATAGCAATTTCTTACTGACAATTCCTATAGTTAATAATTGTTGGTAAAAAATTACCCAATGAAATATTTTTAGTTCACATGTAATTAAATTTATAGACATTTTCGTCAAAAATGGTAGATAACATTTCATGAAAATTTTGCAAATTTTAAGTTAACGTTTCATCGTTAATAAACTGGTGTGCCTTTACGAATATTATTCTTAGAGTAAATTGTCAGCAGATGCGATGAACTAATGCATAGTACAGAGATCTTTATCGGCATAGTGGAATGTGATTAATGTAAAGATGATGTTACTTGAGTTTTGTTGTGTATACATGAGCGTGGGGTTGTTTTTATTTTTGTTCATTTAGTGGTTTGTGTGTGTTTATTGTGTGGATGGTTTATTTGGCTGGATGAGGTGTTGTTTTCAATAAAGGCACATGTGTTTTTGTTGTTGTAGGAATGTTTTGGCTTTGCTTGGTTTTGTTTGGCATGCTTCAGTTGTATAGTTGGCGTTGGCGTGGGCTGTTGCATCTTTTAAGGGAGTATAAAGGCATGGAATATTTTGGATTTTTGAGACATATATTGGTGTTTGTTTATTAAACCTTTTAAATGAAAGTTATTAATATTTTATCGGTAGTTTAGAAAAAAGTTATTAAGAATATTTAGGAAAATATGTTGAAATTGAAAGTGTATTGAAATTTTTATTATTCTATGTAAAAAAATTAATATTTAATTCCAGATGAATTTGGAAATTTTTTGTTATATCTCAGCGTATAGTTTATTCATAAATTGGTAAGTACTTTTTTAATATGACTTTCTTTTAAAAAGAATATTTTTTATGTATATTATTATTTGTTAATTAATTTTTTTGGAAACCAGTTTAATGTTTTTCTTTGTTGTAAAAACAATATTTAATTTCAGAGCAACTCCAGATGGATTCGAACAAATAAAAAATAGAGTATTGGTAAGTTTTCTTTTTAAAAATTGGCTTTATTTTAACTAGAATATTTACGTTTTTGTGACCTTTTTATCATCAAAATTACAGGTTTTTAATGCCATATTTTAGTATTTCTTTAATCAAATTTTTTGGAAACCAATGTAATATTTTTAATGTAAAAACAAATATTTAATTTCAGAATAACCCCTTAAACATTTGGACAAATTTTCAGTACTCCTTTGCCTGTAATTTAATAGTGAATTGGTAAGGATTCTTTAACTTTCTCTTAGCCCTGGACAGTCATCTTTAGTTTTTGTACATTAACGTCAGCCTTCGTCATTTTGACTACGGCTCATTTCAAGACACTAAAATTTTCATCGTGAGCGAAAAAGTGAACCAAACTTGAGTTTATTTTCTTATTCAATTTGGTTTTAAGTAGTATAAAATAAAAATTCATAAAACGGTCGAATTAGTATAACTTAAATTCGCCATTTCCCAATAGACTAAAATGCATTTTAAATCGAAAATGAAATTACGTGTCGTCATTTTGACGAATGATGACTGTCTAGGGTTATCAAGAATATATGGTTTTTAATGCATAATATTATTTTTTTCATTAGATTTTTTGGAAACCTATTTAATAATTTTATTTAATGTAAAAAATAAATATTTAATTTCAGAATAGCCCAAATAAATTTGGACAACTTTTTGTATTTCCCCTCAGCGTACAATTTAATAGAGAATTGGTAAGTTTTATATTAAAACTGTGGCTTTCTTTCAACTAGAATATTTATTTTATTATATCCTTCACATCGATAACAACACAGTTTTATGAGTTTATTTAGAATACTTCATTATTTCTCTAATTGTTTCAGGTACAAATTTTATGAGATACGTTTTCCAAAGAAAAGTTACACCATTTAATAAAATGCCCCAAATGTGGTAAGTTACAAGCTAAAATGAAGAATTAAAAATTATATTTCATTACATGGTGTTAATTTTTAACAATTTTCATTTTTGTTTCCATTTTTTCCAGCAAGATATGTGAAAAAACTACCTACGATGAATAAAAAAAAAGGATAAGTCAAAATGTCCAAACAGCGGGTTCAAATGAACTACTCTATGTTCCACGTGGTCATAATTTTTATTCATAAAAAACATTGTATTAAGAACTTTCATCATAAGTTTTTATAATAAAGTACTTTTGCTTAAAGAAAGTTTAATTTTAATGTATGAAAATTTTCATAATAGTAAAACGGTTTGTTGTTCCTTTAATTATTTAATTTCTCTGTACTGTGGAATTATTGATTTAAAAATAGTTTAGT
Source organism: Haematobia irritans (assembly GCF_050003625.1). NCBI lineage: Eukaryota > Metazoa > Arthropoda > Insecta > Diptera > Muscidae > Haematobia > Haematobia irritans. The sequence goes on from NC_134400.1 coordinate 87,118,319, forward strand.
CGTCGACATTTTAAAGAGACTGTTAACCAATTTTTACTATCGGGTTTCCCACAAAATAAGCAAGTAAACCAAAATAATACTGACTTTTTAACTTGGTAGGGGTATATAAATCTTATGGTGTTGTAAAAATGAACTAAACTACAATGTTATAGATGAACTAAAATTTAAGAAAATTATAAACTAGACAAGTTGAAAAAAATCTTAAGGGCTAAATCATGGTCAATATTACTACAGTTTAGTTCATTTTGCAATGGAAAAGGGTTCACTGTTTTTTCAGTGTATGCCAGTTAGGAACTTAACTGCAAAAAATTTTTCAGTTAAAGTTAACCGGAGAGAAGATATTTCGATTTTACTTTCTGCACTGAAAAAAATATTGTCGTGAGGTCAAAGATTTCATGTCTTTAAAATACGAATGCAAATTTTGATTAGCATTGAAGGCGCATTTTTCTAATAAAGGGTGATTTGTTAAGAGCTTGATAACTTTTTTTAAAAAAAAAACGCATAAAATTTGCAAAATCTCATCGGTTCTTTATTTGAAACGTTAGATTGGTCCATGACATTTACTTTTTGAAGATAATTTCATTTAAATGTTGACCGCGGATGCGTCTTAGGTGGTCCATTCGGAAAGTCCAATTTTGGGCAACTTTTTCGAGCATTTCGGCCGGAATAGCCCGAATTTCTTCGGAAATGTTGTCTTCCAAAGCTGGAATAGTTGCTGGCTTATTTCTGTAGACTTTAGACTTGACGTAGCCCCACAAAAAATAGTCTAAAGGCGTCAAATCGCATGATCTTGGTGGCCAACTTACCGGTCCATTTCTTGAGATGAATTGTTCTCCGAAGTTTTCCCTCAAAATGGCCATAGAATCGCGAGCTGTGTGGCATGTAGCGCCATCTTGTTGAAACCACATGTCAACCAAGTTCAGTTCTTCCATTTTTGGCAACAAAAAGTTTGTTAGCATCGAACGATAGCGATCGCCATTCACCGTAACGTTGCGTCCAACAGCATCTTTGAAAAAATACGGTCCAATGATTCCACCAGCGTACAAACCACACCAAACAGTGCATTTTTCGGGATGCATGGGCAGTTCTTGAACGGCTTCTGGTTGCTCTTCACTCCAAATGCGGCAATTTTGCTTATTTACGTAGCCATTCAACCAGAAATGAGCCTCATCGCTGAACAAAATTTGTCGATAAAAAAGCGGATTTTCTGCCACTGATTTTGGTAATAAAATTCAATGATTTGCAAGCGTTGCTCGTTAGTAAGTCTATTCATGATGAAATGTCAAAGCATACTGAGCATCTTTCTCTTTGACACCATGTCTGAAATCCCACGTGATCTGTCAAATACTAATGCATGAAAATCCTAACCTCAAAAGAATCACCCTTTATAAAGATTTTTTCCTTGTCCAAAAGTCGATAAACTTTTCAATGAAGTCGTATTGTCCTTATAATTAAGTGATTTCACTTAAAAATGGGTATCATAACATGAAAGAAAAAATGTTTGGGCTAAGGTCAACTTGACATTAATAATGCAGAAAAATTCTTTAAATTTAATGAAATTGTCTTTACATTTGTTGTCTTTTTGCATCTTGACTACAAAGCAAAAAATTGTTCAAATATAGGACATGTTTTTCAACACTTTATTTTAAAGACGTTTTTACTTGAAACATAGCATAATCTCTAATGGAAGTCGAGTCTTAATTTGGAAATTAAAGTTATAGTTAACTCTTTTTTAAAGGACTTTGATAGCATATGAAGAAAAAAAGGTGAAAAAGCGAAATATTAAAATTTGCTTCCTAGAAGCAAGTACACAAAACCTAAATTTAAAAGAGAATTGTGTCTTAAAAGTATCCTTACTTGTATACTCCGCTTCTTTGGCTCGGAATCAATACCAAAATTTTTAAAGTAAAGACAAAATCTTTGGAACCGGTCATGCTTTATTTTCAGTGTGTTAACTGGGAGTTAACGTCTAACGGATATACTTGAAAATGGCCGTTAGACTATTTTCAGATTCCATTGTAATACTACATTAACTTTTGCCTTGTTGTGCCACTTTTTTAATAAGTTCTGTAAACTGTGACCCCGGATCCCACTGAAATTGTGGTCGTGAGCGGTGTCTTAACATGTAAGCATTTGAGCATTTATTCTTTCTCATACCGAACAATTACGCCGTCTGAAAATATGTAAAGGAATTTTTCTACAGTAGGTAAACCGGGCTATCCCCTGAAATTTAAAATTTAGGGATTGATTTTCCATGAAATTATATGAAATGATTGTTGGATTAATTTAGATTATTTTTTTGTAAAAACGAGACTTCAAAGTAATTAATAATAAATTCATTTGATACGCGCCAAAAGTATTTGTTTGTTTCACGATTTCAAACAAGTGTCTTTCTAGAAAAGATATGGTATATGCTAGTCCCTCAAAACTTTTTTCAAAACTGGTATGCCGCATTTTATATCGAATAACACTTTTTGTGCTATTTTTTTTTCATTTTCTCAAAGAAACATTGACCCGTGACCAAAGACAATACACTTAGGAAAATGGGAAATTGGCTTGCGTAATACCAAATGTTGCATTGACGGCGCTAGGCCCACACACGTTTGCCATTTCTTTTATTTGCATTTTTATACCCTCCACCATAGGATGGGGGGTATATTAAATTTGTCATTCCGTTTGTAACACATCGAAATATTGCTCTAAGACCCCATTAAGTATATATATTCTGGGTCGTGGTGAAATTCTGAGTCGATCTGAGCATGTCCGTCCGTCCGTCTGTTGAAATCACGCTAACTTCCGAACGAAACAAGCTATCGACTTGAAACTGGGCACAAGTAGTTGTTATTGATGTAGGTCGGAAGGTATTGCAAATGGGCCATATCGGTCCACTTTTACGTATAGCCCCCATATAAACGGACCCCCAAATTTGGCTTTCGAGGCCTCTAAGAGAAGCAAATTTCATCCGATCCGGCTGAAATTTGGTGCATGGTGTTAGTATATGGTATCTAACAACCATGCAAAAATTGGTCCACATCGGTCCATAATTATATATAGCCGCCATATAAACCGATCCCCCGATTTGGCTTGCGAGGCCTCTAAGAGAAGCAAATTTCATCCGATCCGGCTGAAATTTGGTACCTGGTGTTAGTATATGGTCTCTAACAACCATGCAAAAATTGGGCCACATCGGTCCATAATTATATATAGCCCCCATATAAACCGATCCCCCGATTTGGCTTGCGAGGCCTCTAAGAGAATCAAATTTCATCCGATCCGGCTGAAATTTGGTACCTGGTATTAGTATATGGTCTCTAACAACCATGCAAAAATTGGGCCACATCGGTCCATAATTATATATAGCCCCATATAAACCGATCCCCCGATTTGGCTTGCGAGGCCTCTAAGAGAATCAAATTTCATCCGATCCGGCTGAAATTTGGTACATGGTGTTAGTATATGGTCTTTAACAACCATGCAAAAATTGGTCCACATCGGTGCATAATTATATACAGCCCCCATATAAACCGATCACCAGATTTGACCTCCGGAACCTCTTCGAATACTAAAATTCATCTGATTCAGGTGATATTTGGTACGTGGTTTTAATATATGGCCTCAAACCTCCATGCAAAAATTGGTCGAAATCGGTCCATAATTATATATAGCCCCCATATAAACCGATCCCCAGATTTGACCTCCGGTGCCTTTTGGAGAAGCAAAATTCATCCGATCTGGTTGAAATTTGATACGTGGTGGTAGTATATAATATTTAACAACCATACCAAAAGTGGTCTATATCAGTCCATAATCATATATAGCCCCCATATAAACCGATCCCGAGATTTGGTTTTGGAGCATCTTGGAGGAGCAAATTTCATCCGAGTCAGTTGAAATTTGGTACATTGTGCTAGTATATGGCCGTTAACAACCATGCCTAACTAGGTCCGATATGGACCTAGTTAGGGCTATTGTTATATATAGCCCTCAGATAAAACGATCCCCAATCACACAAAAATTGGTCCATATCAAGTTCATAATTGTATATAGCCCCCATATAAGCGATCCCTATATTTCAATTCTGGCTCCCTACGTACCGTGCAAAAGTCCATATCGATTCGTAATTATTTGTATACTTACCTACACATACCTTTTTTGTCTAATATATACCACGTATGGACTAACTCACAATTTAGAAAACGATTTAAGATACCACAACCCAAATAATTCGATTGTGGATGACAGTCTTTCGTAGAAGTTTCTACGCTGTTTACGGTGGAGGGCAGGGTTGTGGAGTCGGAGTCTGAAGATTTTGGTGGAGTCGGAGCCGGAGTCGTAGAAATTTTGCTCGACTCCGACGAAACTAACTTTGAAAAACACTTCCTATCTTTGTAACTAAATAAATATTTCGACAAATTAGATTCCATTAGGGGTTTTAATCGAACAACGAAAAACGAATTAATGGATTTCAGGCCATTCAAAGCGTATTTATATGGTGACATTTCACGGCGATATAAAAAGTAGGTTTTACTAGAATATGGGATGATTTAAATCAATTGTATTGTCCATTTTTAACATATTAAAATATCGATTTTTTACCCTATATACTCTTGATGAAGGTACAATTTTAAGGTAATATAGCAGTAGAACCTAACGTTCTAAATTTTTTTGGCAGGCATGTTGAATTCGAAGATGAGTCATACCGGACAATTTTGTGATATAGCACCTACATATAAACCCATCTTCCGATTTGTTTTAAAAAAGTTTTTCCCAGTCTAAGATTTGTCAGAAATTTTGAATTTAGCTATTTGAGATACGTAAATAAATGCGGAAATTTCCCGTCGGCACAGATTTTGTAAATGGAGATAATTACTTGAGAAATCTCCATATACACCCGATGTCCTTAGAAGCTGTAATTTTAAATTAAACCTCTGCCAACGTGCCATCTGAGCCGGTCTTTTGGGAGAATGTTTGTTTCATCAAAGCCACTAGAAATTCTTTACATTAAATTAATGGCATCTAATGTCCATAACTGATAGACAATTTATAAATCGATTTTTATTTCTATAAAAACAATATTCGTAACTGTCCAGCTATTCCTGTCATCTGTTTTTATTTTTTATAAAATGCCTATATAGATTAATACCAGGATTTTACTTCTTAAACATCTGGAAGCTTAATTAGTTTTTTTTTTATAAATACATATTCAGGAGATTCTTGTTATCTACCCATATTTTGATGTGGTCTCTATATAGTCTTGTGTCGTATTTTAATTTATTGGCCTGACATTAGGTTAGGTTAGGTTAGGTTAAAGTGGCAGCCCGATTAAATTTCAGGCTCACTTAGACTATTCAGTCCATTGTGATACCACATTTAACTAAAAGTACCTATTACATATGGGCACTTCTAGTCTTAACCACTGAACCTTCTCTATTATTTACTTTTGTGGAACCAACCAGATTGCTCCAAAAACATTAACAAACTGCTTAAGTTAACGTTTTCCAGGTCAGCCAGTAATCTAAAGCTATATGCTCCCAAAATTCGCTTACGCCTTACACAAAAAGCAGGACACTCACACAAGAGGTGTTTAATTGATTCCTTTTCCTCCACATCATGACAGCTCATACAATAGTCACCATACTTCGCACCTATAGTTTTTGCAAATTCGCCTATCAGGCAGCGACCCGTTATAGCAGATATCAGGAGTGCTATCTGACGCCTTGAGAACACTAGCATATCTAGTGTGCGGTTTAAATTTAAATGGGGCCATATTTGCTTGGTGTCGTTGCAACCCTTGCAATTTTCCCATCGAATATTGGCCATCATAACAGCCTTCTCACGCAGTAAGAGCTTGCAGGTGGCCAGAGGCATACCAACAGATTCTAGTTCCCCTGGAATATGTGAGGTAGTTCCTAGCCTTGCTAACACATCTGCTTCGCAGTTCCCCGGTATGTTCCTATGGCCAGGCACCCATATTAGGTGAATATTGTACTGCTCAGCCATCTCGTTGAGAGATTTGCGGCAGTCTATGGCCGTTTTCGAGTTAAGGAACACAGAGTCCAAGGATTTTATTGCAGGTTGACTGTCTGAGTATATGTTAATGCCAATATTTGTTGGAACATTACTTCTCAGCCAATTCACCACCTCTCTTATTGCCAATATTTCAGCCTGAAAAACACTACAGTGATTAGGTAATCTTTTCGCTATTCGAATTTCTAGATCTTTAGAATATACTCCGAACCCCACTTGACCATTCAATTTGGAGCCATCAGTATAGAAATCTATATATCTTTTATTCCCCGGGGTCTGTGTACACCACGCCTCACTGTTGTGAATTAGAGTTTCAAACTTTTTGTCGAAAAGTGGTTTTGCCAGGGTGTAATCCACTACGTTAGGTACATCTGACATTACTTTGAGGACCGAACTATGACCGTAACTTTTTTCCGACCACAGCGATAGCTCGCGCAACCGCACAGCCGTTGTTGCAGCTGACTGTTTGGCCAAAATGTCTAAAGGCAATAGATGTAGCATGACATAAAGGGAGCCTGACATTAAAATGTAGAGTTATTTACATCGAGTCATATCAAAATTTAAAATTAGGCTTCTTTAGGACATATAAACACATATGGCAAAATAGAATACTTATATCGGCCTATTTTTTGAACACTACATCTTAAAATTACAATTGGAATACTGTTAAAATGAGATTTAGGTACACCACCTGGAGTCGACTCCGGAGTCGGAGTCGAGGATAATAAGAAATGCTGGAGTCGGAGTCGAGCAAAATTGATTCGACTCCACAGCCCTGGTGGAGGGTACATAAGATTCGGCCTGGTTGATCTTACGGCCATATATACTTGTTTTTTTTTTACATTTGGCAAAATAGAACTAAAATAAATTAATTTTCACGACTTAAAATAAAGTTAAATCTAATGTAGAGATCAATGTATCCTAAAGATCTGTAAAAGTCTAGTGAGTCAATATAACTCTATTATAATTCTTGGAAGTATTATATGTTGAGAAAGTTTCCTTTTCTTTAATATTTTTTTTTTGCATACGAAGCATAAATTTTGTAAATTTTACCACAAATTGAAAAATCTTGAACTTCGTATGGCATTGAAGACATTCTGGCTTTGAACTTTTTTCCTTCAGCCTAAAAAGTTTTCTTTATGAAGTGAACAAAATTATTAAGTCGAATAAATTTTCTTGACTTTGTAGAAAAATATTTACTTAGTTGTGCGATATCAGTGTATGTAATACAGTATAGTAAAAATTTTCTAAAACTTATTTAAAGTTTCTAAAATTTACCAGAATTTTCCTTCCTGGTGGCTTCACTGTTTTTTGTGTGTGGTAAAATTGTTTCCCCGTTTCTGACAAGAATGTTGACTCCGTTTTGATCAAAAATTATCTAATTTCGTTTCATTTCAATTACAAGTTAAAGGAACACTTGAGTTTTGGTGAAGAGTAAAATTTGAATACAACTTTAAGGGGTGGCTTTCTTCTTCAGCATTACTTTAAAAATTATGCGGCCACATAACACACTAGGCCTATTGAAATAAATGAACTAGAAACCCTTGTAGTCGGGGGCTTTTTTCCATGGTGGAAATTTGTGGCATCCTTATCGGTGTGCAGAAATTTTATTTACCCAGAGTACTGCTGCTGTGACGTCCTTCAGCGTTTGTACTTTTGCTGTTTTCTTGGCTTGCACCCATCCCAGCACCGCTCCATTCACTTTATTGTGGTAGTTTATGTCGTTTTTATTGCATCATGATTAGAAGCGGCAACTTGTCCTTTGTATTTGTAGTACCCCCAAATGGGTGGTTCCATGCTATCACAATATTCGGCACGTTTTCCTCATGACCATAAGGATATGAAGCATGGGTTTATTATCTCACTGCACTCGCGAACTGCCTACCATGAAGTTGGAGGCCAAAATTAAGCAAATTTCACGCACTGTGCGTTTCTTTAAAAAGCTGTGGGCCCCATAGGCCCCAGCCACTTGCGATGAATTACAAACTCAAGCCATTAAGAATATTTTGTGGATATTTTTTTAATTTTTCTTTAGAATAATATTTGAGCAGGTTTTTAATTGTGTAAAATCCCCGAGAACATCCATACACGTCCTTCGAAACTTGTCAAGGTTCTTTTGTTGGATGTATGGAACGTGGCATTTTTGTAGAATTTGGTTCGTGTCTACCACTTCATGTTATTGTCATAATGGTCTAGAAAGTGAAGTCTATGTGATGGCCCAATTAAATTTTAAATAATGTCGACTAGATTATGAGATAACAATTTGAGTTTGATGCCACCCCCTCCCCGCGACCACTATGGGTCTCATCAAAGAATAATTGTTTTAGTGTGGGTTCTTGGGCTAATGCCAATATGAACATCTCAAAATTTCAAATCAATGACAATTGAATTTCTATAGCATTGGATGGTATTCCAAATCGACTAGAAATTGAAAATATTATGGCAACAATTTGATTGCTGTTCACAAATTTGCATTTTCATCGAAGAAAATAATATAAGAGGTACAGACTTCCATTTAAAGATGTTATGATCTTTTTGAAAAAAGGATTTTCAGAGGATTATGGTTAACAAATTTATATGGATGAAAATTCAGCGATCAACACAAAAACAAAATGTTTTCTTTTCGGAAAAGTGGAGTTTTAAAATAAAAATGTTTTTGTTTGCATACACAGAAAAAATATTGACCAAGTACAATAGATTATGTAACCTATATTTGAGGACACTTCTAAACACCCCAAGTTTTGTCCGAGTTGCTTGAATTTCAAAATCTAGACGTTGTTTAGGTTTGCTATCTGAATCAAGTTACCTAGAATCAGGTATGCAAAACTTAAATTTATGATTTTCAATAATAACTCTTTTTGAGTGATGCTTGAGTTTCAATAAAATGGCGACATCTACACACTGAAAAAACAGTGAACCCTTTTCGATTGCAAAATGAACTAAACTGTAGTAGCCCTAAACCATCCCAACAAAAAAAGCGTCACCAAAAAAGTAGTGAAGATGTACTTTTTGGATCCGGAAGTAGTTCAAATTTGACGCAGAAGCGATGAATTTAATATGGGCTTGTCATAGGACCGATGTCCACCATTTCAACAGCCGTTGCACTAAATTTGCATCACTACTTACGGTGTGATCCGAATTCAGTGTTTTGGATTTGAATTAAAAAATGTTGCCATTCATATTTTGCAAAATAAATACTTTTTATTTTTTTTTTATGATTTTTAATGCATTGTAACGCTTGTCTGAAACGTTTCTTACTCTGTTTTTAACCTGTTTGAATTAAAAAAAAAAAAAAATTAAAACAAGTAAGGAAAGTCTGAACCACTTTGTAGATCTAAATTTTCGATACCATATCACATCCGTCAAATGTATTGGGTGCTATATATAAAGGTTTGTCCCAAATACATACATTTAAATATCACTCGATTTGGGCAGAATTTGATAGACTTTTACAAAATCTATAGACTCAAAATTTAAGTTGGCTAATGCACTAGGGTGGAGCACAATTTTAGTAAAAAACAAGTAAGGAAAGTCTAAAGTCGGGCGGGGCCGACTATATTATACCCTGCACCACTTTGTAGATCTAAATTTTCGATACCATATCACATCCGTCAAATGTATTGGGTGCTATATATAAAGGTTTGTCCCAAATACATACATTTAAATATCACTCGATCTGGACAGAATTTGATAGTCTTCTACAAATCTATAGACTCAAAATTTAAGTCGGCTAATGCTCTAGGGTGGAACACAATATTAGTAAAAAAATATGAGAAACATTTAAATCTGAAGCAATTTTAAGGAAACTTCGCAAAAGTTTATTTATGATTTATCGCTCGATATATATGTATTAGAAGCTTAGGAAAATTAGAGTCATTTTTACAACTTTTGGACTAAGCAGTGGCGATTTTACAAGGAAAATGTTGGTATTTTGACCATTTTTGTCGAAATCAGAAAAACATATATATGTCTTTCTGATTTCGACAAAAATGTTAAAAATACCAACATTTTCCTTGTTAAATCGCCACTGCTAGTCGAAAAGTTGTAAAAAAGACTAATTTTCCTAAACTTCTAATACACATATATCGAGCGATAAATCATAAATAGACTTTTGCGAAGTTTCCTTAAAATTGCTTGAGATTTAAATGTTTCCCATATTCTTTTACTAAAATTGTGTTCCACCCTAGTGCATTAGCCAACTTAAATTTTGAGTCTATAGATTTTGTAAAAGTCTATCAAATTCTGCCCAAATCGAGTGATATTTAAACGTATGTATTTGGGACAAACCTTTATATATAGCACCCAACACATTTGACGGATGTGAGATGGTATCGAAAATTTAGATCTACAAAGTGGTGCAGGGTATATTATAGTCGGCTCCGCCCGACTTTAGACTTTCCTTACTTGTTTTTTAAATCAATCATTCCACAATACAGAGAAATTAAATAATTAAAGGAACCGTTATAATAATATTAAAAATTTAATATTCTAGTTAAAAGAAAGCCACCGTGGTGCAATGGTTAGCATGCCCGCCTTGCATACACAAGGTCGTGGGTTCGATTCCTGCTTCGACCGAACACCAAAAAGTTTTTCAGCGGCGGATTACCCACCTCAGTAATGCTGGTGACATTTCTGAGGGTTTCAAAGTGGTTTCACTGCAATGTGGAACGCCGTTCGGACTCGAATCGGTTCACCAATGTGGTATCACAATGGACTGAATAGTCTAAGTGAGCCTGATACATCGGGCTGCCACCTAACCTACACAGAAAAAAATTTCCGTAGTTAAACTAACGCTAAATTTAACGTATTTTTATTGGAAAAAAATTATTTGCTTGTAGTTAAATTTTATTATTTTTATCGAAATTTTCCACTGCTTAATGAAATCTTACTGAAAAAAATATTGTCGTGAGGTCAAAGATTTCATGTCTTTAAAATACGAATACAAATTTTGCTTAGCATAGAAGACGCATTTCTCTAAAATAAATTTATTTTCCTTGTCCAAAAGTCGATAAAATTTACAATGAAGTCGTATTGTCCTTATAATTAAGTGATTTGACTTAAAAATGTGTATCTTAACATAAAAGAAAAAATGTATAGGCTAAAGTCAACTTGACTTTAATAATTCAGAAAAATTCTTTAAATTTAATGAAATTGTCTTTAAATTTGTTGTCTTTTTGCATCTTGACTACAAAGCAAAAAATCGTTCAAATATAGGACATGTTTTTCAAAACTTTTTTTTAAAGAAGTTTTTTACTTCAAACATAGTATAATTTCTACTGGAAGTCGAGTCCTAATTTGGAAAATAAAGTTGCCGTTAACTCGTTTTAAAGGACTTTGATAGCATATGAAGAAAAAAAGCTGAGAAAGCGAAAAATTAAAATTTGCTTCCTAGAAGCAAGTACACAAAACCTAAATTTAAAAGAGAATTGTGTCTTAAAAGTATCCTTACTTGTATTCTCCGCTTCTTTGGCTCGGAATCAATACCAAATTTTTTAAAGTAAAGACAAAATCTTTGGAACCGAGTATGCTTTTTTTCAGTGAATGAACTTTATGGTTAAAATGGTCATGATTTGGCGCCAATGATTTTCTTCTTTAATTTTAGTTATTTTTTCTTCTATGAGATGATGTAATTTCGTGAACTGCAGTTAAAAAGTACAACAGGGCATTAACATTTCCTGGTTTTAACAACACTTTGTGGAAATCTCAAAATGTGGAGTAAAATTTAGTTCAATTTTCGTGCGTGGTAGTTCATTCTTCCTACAAAATAGTTCACTTTTTTCGGTGTAGGGTTATTTGAAACAAAACGGGATAATGGATATGAACTCAAATAAAGATAAATTGGCTTAATTTTTTTGTCCGTTTTTTTTTTTGTAATTTTTCTCAAAAAGCGCTCTCTGCACCAAAAAGGTTGGTATTAAGTTCGAGTTTAGCCGCTAAAATCGTCATTTTTTCACGATTTCTTTTCTTTAGTAATCCATTTTAAGGAATACAAAATTTGTGAAAATTTGCTTTGGGCAATTCCCCATCAAATTATAATAAAATTTGCAACAAATATGTATTATTTTATGCCTCCTTTTTACTGATTTAGTTTTCACTTTAGCGATTTTAGCTGCTAAACTCGAACTTAATACTGACCTAAAGGGAAAACAACTTTCCTTCGGAACGAAATTTTAGACAAACGAAATTCTAATAAAGTAATCTCTTTGAGAGCAACTTAACACGATTTTATGACAAACGATTAAACGATTGTCTCCAAAAAGATTTTTATTTGATTATAATTAAAATTTTTCAGCGTCAAATGAAATCTTGCTTTTCTAACATTGCGTTCCTCATAAAAAGAAACTCTTCTTTCAAGGTAACCATTGCGGTGTGCTTGCTCTCACAGAGATTATGTTTTATTACTATGATAGCTTCCATTTCGATTGCCAAAACCTGAAAATACACCCAGAGAAAGAATATGATCACCCGAAACGTTTTTCAAGAGCAAATTTTAATTTTTTTTTGCCGGTGAACATGGAACATGTTTGTCGACACCATATAATTTTAACGAAATCAGTTTAACGATGTATATGTTTGCCGAGAAAACAATATTTTTGCGAAAAAAATGTTCAATGTCCACAAATCACATTCGGCTCTTTAAAAAATTTGAATGATCTGAATGATGCTCCTTCTTTGCGTGTACCTGGGATGTTGTTTGAGGTCTTACATATGAGCATTACCGATTGGAAGACGAATTGAAAACGTCTTAATGTTCATCCTGTTTCTGTTTTCCTTGAAAATCCCTTCATAAATAACTCGTTCATGTTTAGCAGTAGAGTATGTTTTAGAGAAAAAGGAACAAATCTCATTGATTTGAAAGTCAAATATGAAAAAGATTTAAATTCATGCAATCCTTACAATAATTCCCCAAACAAAAAAAAAAAAAAGGAACAAGAAACACGGAACATAGTCCGATCCCCTAAGTTCAAGGGATGAATATGAATAAATCAACGTGTGATTTTGTGCAAGTAAACCGTATTCCTTTCATTTTTCTTGAGGTGGAGAGGGAACGCTTTTCCATAAAAGCATTTGGGTTTCAAATGGCATTCAAAAGTTTAATGTGCAATTTTAATATCAATTCCATACTTCATACGCAGCACCATGCGATGGATGGTATAATAGATTTACCCTTTCGTTTGTAACATATCAAAAGATTGGGTATGTATGTTACTAACGATATTTATACAAATTTCAACTCCATTTTTTTTATACCCTCCAAATAGGATGGGGGTATATTAACTTTGTCATTCCGTTTGTAACACATCGAAATATTGCTCTAAGACCCTATAAAGTATATATATTCTGGGTCGTGGTGAAATTCTGAGTCGATCTAAGCATGTCCGTCCGTCCGTCCGTCTGTTGAAATCACCCTAACTTCCGAACGAAACAAGCTATTGACTTGAAACTTGGCACAAGTAGTTGTTATCGATGTAGGTCGGATGGTATTGAAAATGGCCCATATCGGTCCACTTTTACGTATATCCCCCATATAAAGGGACCCTCAGATTTGGCTTGTGAGGCCTCTGACAGAAGCATATTTCATCCGATCCGGCTGAAATTTGGTATATGGTGTTGGTATATGGTCTCTACCAATCATGCAAAAATTGGTCCACATCGGTCAATAATTATATATAGACCCCATATAAACCGATCGCCAGATTTGGCTTGCGAAGCCTCAAAGAGAAGCAAATTGCATCCGATCCGGCTGAAATTTGGTACATGGTATTGGTATATGGTCTCTAACAACCGTGCAAAAATTGGTCCACATCGGTCCATAATTATATATAGCGCCCATATAAACCGATCCCCAGATTTGGGTTGCGGAGCCTCAAAGAGAAGCAAATTTCATCCGATCCGCCTGAAATTTGGTACATGATATTGGTACTGAATTATATACGTATTGGATCGATCTTTTTTGATTTAATATATACCACGTATGGACTTACATACAATTTAGAAGATGGTGTTAGGAGGTTTTAAGATACCTTGCCATCGGCAAGCGTTACCGCAACTTAAGTGGCAGTGTTTAGAAGAAGTTTCTACGCAATCCATGATGGAGGGTACATTAGCTTCGGCCTGGCCGAACTTACGGCCGTATATATTTGTTTTGAAATATGAATTTTCCGTAAACAAAAGAAATAAAATTACCTATTAATGATTTAAAATTTTTTTAAATATAATTTATAATTTTAATAAATTTTTTGTGGAAAAAATTAAGGTTTTCTCCCAAACGACATTTAAAACACCAAATATTGTTTGGAATTTTCTTTTCGCCATAAAAAAATGTTGATTTGCAAATATATCATTTGGTGATACACTTTTCGTCTTTTACAGTATGTAAAAACAATTTAATAAAAAAACATTTTTTTTTATTAATTTAGTGGTTAATTGCTGATTTATTTAACTTACCCCTTTTCCCTTCCGTATTACAAGGAATTTAGCAACAAACATCAGATATCATATTTTATACCCTCCATCACACTGAAAAAAATATTGTCGTGAGGCCAAAGATTTTATGTACTTAAAATCCGAATGCGAATTTTATTTAGCATAGAAGACGCATATATCTGATACAAAGTTTTTTTTCTTTGTCCAAAAGTAGTGAGTCGTTTTGTCATTATAGTTAAGTGATTAAACGTAAAAAAATGGTATCTTCACACGAAAGAACATTTTGTTTGACTAAGGTCAACTTAGCTTTAATAATTCAGAAAAATTCTTCAAAATTAATGAAATCGTCTTTAAATTTGGAGATTTTTATTTCAACTGGACTACAAAGCTAAAAAGTGTTTAAAAATAGGAGATGCATTTTAACTTTATTTTAAAGATTTTACTTTTAGTTGAAACATACACTGAAAAAAAAACAGTGAACCCACCAGGAAGAAAATAGTAGTACAAACGCCGACATCAAGCCGATATTACCAAAATAAGTAAATGTTTTTCGACAAATTCAAGAAAATTTATTAGACATAAGTATTTTTTGTCACGTGTTAAAGAAATTTTTATAGTTTGAAGGAAAAATTTGGAGTACAAAATTGCAATAATGTCGTTAGTGCCATTTGTAGTAAAATTTTCAAATTTATGGGAGATACGAATATAGTAAATATTTATGCTTCATTTGTGTATAATTTTTTCCCGTTTTTTATTTCATTTAACTACGAGTATTGTACTCAAACAATTATTAGAGTAAAGGTAAAATTTTCCAAACTTAATAATTCCATGAACTAAAATAAAGTTAAATTGGCTTTAGTGAAATAGAGGGTTCACTTTTTTTGAGTGTAGCTTATTTTTAACTTGTAATTTTTTCCCGTTTTTTATTTTATTTAACTACGAGTATTGTACTCAAACAATTATTAGAGTAAAGGAAACTTTCTCCAAATATAATAATTCCATGAACTAAAATAAAGTTAAATTGGCTTTAGTGAAATAGAGGGTTTACTTTTTTTTGAGTGTAGCTTATTTTTAACTTGTAGTTGAATCTGAATTTGAAAATACCAAAATCATTAGTGTAAAGGCAAAATCTTTGGAGCCGGACAAAATCTTTGTAACGGAACTAACTTTGTTATTCCGTTTGTACACGCAAAGAAAAAAAACGTTTGGAAAATGTGTACCGAAAACGTTTTTCTTTTGTTAGAGTTTTTTGAATTGCTTCGAAAATTTTAAACTTTTATCACCAAAAAAATTCGTTTGTTACAAAGTTTTTATTTTTTCAATAAAAAAAGTTATTTTTGAAACAACAACAGAGTCCATTTCGTTTATATCAAACACTGTTCTTTTCTGATTTTTGGTCTTTAATAAACACATTTTACAGTTCAAAATTTAATATAGTACAATGTAATGTTGAACATTTTTTTCGGAATCTTCCGAACATATGTAGAATGTATGTAAAAAAAAAAAAAAAACTTTGGTCGAAGCAGGGATCGAACCCACGACCCTTGGCATGAGAGTCAGACGTAGCAACCACTGCTCCACGGTGCCAAACTAAATGTTTGTTTCTGTTAAATAAACTTTGTTTATTCGGTTCGTGGGCGCCGCAAGCTATGCTATATAAATATAACTTATATGGATAATTATCTATTGATGACCATAACAGGTACATAGCTCAGTGGTTAGTGTGTTGGCTTACAAAGTGCATGGTCCGCGGTTCGATTCTCCGTCCAGGCGAAAGGTAAAAAAAATTTAATTTAATTTATAAATTCGTATAATTTCTTCTACATTGTTGGTATTACAGGAAAAGGTGTTAAGAACTAAAAAAACTCGTGGATGTGAGAAAGATGTGAGGGAAAATGCAATTAGCAAGAAAATTTTTTTTTAGTTAGTCTATATGAAATTTTTGTTACATCCTGGAAAAGAATAAATGTTTATCACAAAAAGTATATACTTTTCTTCCAAATACATTTCCTTACAGCGAAAAGCAAATAAGAAACGAACTTTGTTTGTCTAAAATTTCGTTTGGGAGGAAAGAATTATTTTTTTGCGTGTAACCCATCGAAATATTGGTCTCAGATCCCATAAAGTATATATATTTTGGGTGGAGGTGAAATTCCGAGTCGATCTAGCGATGTCTGTCCGCCCATCTGTGGAAACCACGATAAAATCCGAACGAATGCTTTATCGACTTGAAACTTGGGTGAACATAGTTGTTATTGATGCTATGGAAAATACGATTACCTCAGATGTTAGAATTCAAACCAAAATTGGTGGATTTTTTGCTGTTTGCTAGATTGATAGAATTCATACTGTTAATGTAGATTTTTCAGATTGCTCACTAAAAAAGAATAGCCTATTTTGATGTATACTGTATATTCCGCACTATATATATGAGCAGTAACAATGTTCAAAGGGAGATTTTTTGGGTGCCCCAAGGCAGCTTTGCATTTATGAAATGTTTCATATAAATGTTTGATAAATATCGAAACATTATGTGTAATTTTTGATGCCATTTTCTACAGTCACAAGGTCAAAGTCGATTATGAAATCATCTTTTTAATAACCTTGTAGGTCCTAAGATAAAATAGTGAATTTTTGTTCATAAAAAATTTAAATAATTTTCTTTTTAATTAGGTAGATTTGTGGTAAAATTTTCCTAACAATTTGTTCGAATATTTTTTACTTGTATAGAAACCGTGATGGCAAATGATATGTAAATGGACCATATTGTTTGATATACTTCTATTATAAACCGACCCCCTGATGAAGTTAGCATAATCCCTTTAACAACCATTCAGAAAGTGGTCAATATCGGTCTATAATTATATATAGTCCCTATATAAATGGATCGGCCGATTTGCCTTACGGAGTCTCAAAAATTGGTCGATATCTGTCCATAATCAAATGTACCGATCCCCAGATTTGAATTCCGAAGCTTCCTTGAGGTGCATATTTTATCCGATCCGGTTGAAATTTGGCACGAGGTGTTAGTCTGTGACCTTTAACAACCATGAAAAAATTGGTCTATATTTCCATAAAACTAGGATACAGATCTCATGTATGGAATTTTCAATCTCATTTCGCGGTATATTAATAAGGCTATTCACCTACAAATGACATTTTAAAAATTCAAATTACAACGGATACTTCAAAGTAAAAAATGTTTTCTTAATTCAAAAAAAAATGTAAAACAAAGATGCTGAATCTTCAAAATAAGTTTTAGCCTATATTTGAAGTGTTTTTATCTTAAATCTAAATATTCAATATTTCAGTTAATTCAAGGATGATTTCTTTCAATCAAAAATGTATTTTTTTACTTGAAGGAACATTTGCATTGGTTCGAAGACATCCGACTTTAACGGAGGAACGCAAATTTCCAAATTTGTGTCCTAAATTTAATAATAAAAAATTTGATGCAAAGATTATAAACATTATTTTAATTAAAATTTCATTACTTTAAAGAAATTTGTTCTTAATATTTGGTAAATTGCGCATCCTAAAATATACATACAAAAAAATATATTTTGTCTTCAATCACGAAATTAATTGATCCAATTAATTTTTATTTCAATTACAGAAATGATAGTATCAATTAAAAAACTAATTGAAAGTCAATTAAAAAATTAATTGATACTATTAATTTTTGTGATTGATTTGTGTTTCAATTAAAAGGTTTGTTAAAACAATTAAGGTTTAATTGAATATTTTTTACAATTCAATTAAGAATTTAATTTGAAAAATTTTCGTGAAATTTGTTTGTCTGTGTATCACGTAAATTTTTTGTTCATTTTGAATGAATGTCGATAGTTTTTCGGCCAGTGTAAGAAGTGTACTTTTAATACGTATCTTAAGACCTTCTTAACACAACAATCCTTTTTCGATCTTTATATTATTCATGATTCTATACATGGGGATTGGTTATTCACATCCATGGTAGAGGATAAATTTGCTTCAACCCCACCAAATTTAGTTGGACTCTTGCTTCATCCCATTTGGTTTGTTGCTGGAGTAAAGGATTTTATTTAATTTTTTGTTTTCGGGTGATCCTTGAAATTATTTCCAATAGAGAATTCGAACAACAAAATTGTCGATTCAAAATCCTTGTTACACATGAACAAACTTTGTCGGCAATACATTGCATTTGGGGTTGTTAAAAAATATGGCATTTTCTTTTAAAACCCCCACACACTACCGCCATTCAAACAATAGCCTTTATGAATTTTTATTTGTAATGTGAGAAGTATAAAAGGCCATCAGATGGCCCTATTGCAGCATTTAGAGTCATTCAAGTGGAACAGGCGAAACATCAGCCAATCATTCTGCAGCGAAAATGGAATGAATAAAAAGCTTTGTCCTTTCTTTATTCATAACTTGCTTTTAAATTTTATATCGGATAAACTCGTTAAATTGTTTGATAATATAATAGAAAAATCTTTTTTCTCTTATCCTCATAAAAATTTGTTAAAATATAATAAATATTTGAGTAGCCAAGCTAAAAAAGTGGAAAGTAGAGGGGGAGATTTTATTAGACGTAAAAACTCCTCGGCCATAGCAGCGACCTAAGTGGGAATATTTTTAAAATTACATTTCGTCAAAATGGAAATTTTATTGTAGTTTTTGGTAAATAAAGGGAATAACAGTGAAAGTAAAATATTCCACCCTGTTCTGATTTACGAATTCGCAAATCGCAAAATTTTGAATTGCCAATTTTGCGAATTCGTAAACCAGAACAAGGGGATTGATATGAAAAATTGCTTAAATCTAACCAGGGAAATAACTCTGCTCTTATCAGGGATGCTATATGGCATAGTAGAAATGATACTAAATCCGCTTTGAAAAAGTACTTCTATGTACTAAAAGGTAATAAATCACCTTTGTGACAATAGTTTGCCATGTTTTCACTCTAAATCTTAAAAAAGCATGGTCTTTAACCCATCTGTGCGTGATGAGGTCTCGGTGGACCTTTTTAATATTTTTAGAAAATTTTAACTAAGCAGTATTATAAACGCTGACATCACGCCGATATCACAAAAATAGGTACATAGTTTTCGACAAATTCAAGAAAATGTATTAGACAATGTATTAGACTTCTTAAAGAAATTTTGGTAGTTTCAAAGAAAAAATTGGAGTTCAAAATTTCAAGAATGTCTTTAGTGGCATACGAAGTTCATGATGGATGCATTTGTAGTAAAATTTATAAATTTAAAGAAATAATGAACTATTTTATGAGAAATACGAATTTAGTAAAACATTTACTTCATTTGTGTATATTTTTTCCCCGTTTTTTAGTTCATTTAACTAACGTACGCAAAAAAAACAAGTAAGGAAAGTCTAAAGTCGGGCGGGGCCGACTATATTATACCCTGCACCACCATTTTCGATACCATATCACATCCGTCAAATGTGTTGGGTGCTATATATAAAGGTTTGTCCCAAATACATACATTTAAATATCACTCGATTTGGGCAGAATTTGATAGACTTTTACAAAATCTATAGACTCAGAATTTAAGTTGGCTAACGCACTAGTGTGGAACACAATTTTAGTACAAAACAAGTAAGGAAAGTCTAAAGTCGGGCGGGGCCGACTATATTATACCCTGCACCACTTTGTAGATCTAAATTTTCGATACCATATCACATCCGTCAAATGTGTTGGGTGCTATATATAAAGGTTTGTCCCAAATACATACGTTTAAATATCACTCGATTTGGGCAGAATTTGATAGACTTTTACAATATCTATAGACTCAAAATTTAAGTTGGCTAATGCACTAGGGTGGAACACAATTTTAGTAAAAAATATGGGAAACATTTAAATCTGAAGCAATTTTAAGGAAACTTCACAAAAGTTTATTTATGATTTATCGCTCGATATATATGTATTAGAAGTTTAGGAAAATTAGTCTTTTTTACAACTTTTCGATTAAGCAGTGGCGATTTAACAAGGAAAATGTTGGTATTCTGACCATTTTTGTCGAAATCGGAAAAACATATATATGGGAGCTATATCTAAATCTGAACCGATGTCAACCAAATTTGGCACGCATAGCTACAATGCTAATTCTACTCCCTGTGCAAAATTTCAACTAAATCGGAGTTAAAAATTTGCCTCTGTGGTCATATGAGTGTAAATCGGGCAAAAGCTATATATGGGAGATATATCCAAATCTGAACCGATTTCAACCAAATTTGGCACGCATAGTTACAATGCTAATTCTACTCCGTATGCAAAATTTCAACTAAATCGGAGCAAAAAATTGGCCTATGTGGGCAAATGAGTGTAAATCGGGCAAAAGCTATATATGGGAGCTATATCTAAATCTGAACCGATTTGGCTGATATTTTGCAAGTTTTTCGAGACTCATAAAATATTCAGATGTACGGAATTTGAGGAAGATCGGTTGATATACACGCCAATTATGACCAGATCGGGCGAAAGATATATATGGGAGCTATATCTAAATCTGAACCGATTTTTTCCAAAATCAATAGGGATCGTCTTTGAGCCGAAACAGGACCCTATACCAAATTTTAGGACAATCGGACTAAAACTGCGAGCAGTACTTTGCACACAAAAATACACCAACAGACAGACAGACAGACGGACAGACAGACAGACAGACAGACGGACATCGCTAAATCGACTCAGAATTTAATTCTAAGACGATCGGTATACTAAACGATGGGTCTCAGACTTTTCCTTCTTGGCGTTACATACAAATGCACAAACTTATTATACCCTGTACCACAGTAGTGGTGAAGGGTATAAAAACAGGTACATTTTTATACCCTTCGTGCCAAATTTGGTTGAAATCGGTTCAGATTTAGATATAGCTCCCATATATATGTTTTTCTGATTTCGACAAAAATGGTCAAAATACCAACATTTTCCTTGTTAAATCGCCACTGCTTAGTCGAAAAGTTGTAAAAAGACTAATTTTCCTAAACTTCTAATACATATATATCGAGCGATAAATCATAAATAAACTTTTGCAAATTTTCTTTAAAATTGCTTCAGATTTAAATGTTTCCCATATTTTTTACTAAAATTGTGTACCACCCTAGTGCATTAGCCAACTTAAATTTTGAGTCTATAGATTTTGTAAAAGTCTATCAAATTCTGCCCAAATCGAGTGATATTTAAATGTATGTATTTGGGACAAACCTTTATATATAGCACCCAACACATTTGACGGTTGTGATATGGTATCGAAAATTTAGATCTACAAAGTGGTGCAGGGTATAATATAGTCGGCCCCGCCCGACTTTAGACTTTCCTTACTTGTTTTGTACTAAAATTGTGTTCCACACTAGTGCGTTAGCCAACTTAAATTCTGAGTCTATAGATTTTGTAAAAGTCTATCAAATTCTGCCCAAATCGAGTGATATTTAAATGTATGTATTTGGGACAAACCTTTATATATAGCACCCAACATATTTGACGGATGTGATATGGTATCGAAAATTTAGATCTACAAATATAGTCGGCCCCGTCCGACTTTAGACTTTCCTTACTTGTTTGAATTACACTTTCCTTTTTTGTGCTCATATAAAACCACGTGTCACTTCTGAATAAATAAATTAATACAAAACACATAATTCCGTATTCTCCGTCCATTCCAAGAAACAATCAACACACGATTGACGCGCAAAATGGAAATCGAGTGTACCTGCTCAATGTTTTTATAAAATTCTTTTCGCTGCAATAAAATTAAATGGTCACGAAAACAATGTACATGGTCTTTATGGCCATGTAATGGTTCTAGACATGTCTATACGTAACCCATAAAAATACTTTTTTCTCTGCAAAAAAGTAAAAAAATTGAATGGTCAGGTACATGATTTTCCCGACCATGTAATGGTCTAAAATTCTATCATTTAAATAATAGGCCATGTTTGCGGCATTTGAGAACCATTTAAATGCTTATTGCCAACATATATTTTTCTCCAAATTTTTCACAAAATACATGGTTTTCGCGACAATTACATACTCTAGATAAGCATTAAATGGAAGCGGCAACCATATCCAAACATGTTTTTTCCGTGCGTATACGGAAGTTAGCTTGAATGCAACAGACTCAGAATATACATACTTTATGGGGTCTGTGACCAAAGATTATGAACTTTATTTTAATTTAAAAAAAAAATTGTGCTTAATATCGAGTAAATTACGTGTAGTAAAATTTAGATTACATAATCTTTCATATTAGGTCAACATGTTTTTTTTTCAGTGTAAATGATATCTATAAACAGCGCATATATATGTTAGTTTTTAAAGGGCAAGGGCACGTACAGGAGCTTCAGTTTGACTATCTTAATATGATTAAATAAAATTTTTTTGTTTAGTTTGACATTAACTGCATTCAGTGGCCTACTTTTATTTATAGATGTAGGATCTCCATTATTGGCTGAATATGGCATAACCACATTGTTGGTCTTGTTGAATTTCAATTAATCTCTAGTTTGCAATGATCGAATTCTACACTGGAAAAAATTATGTTCGGTTCCAAAGATTTTGTGATATGTTTTAAGTAAAACGGGCTTTAAAATAAAATCTTTAAAGGCGTTTACTCTTTTTCCTTTCTATTTAAAAATTTTTATAATAAGAATACTTCCGAATTGTTTCAGCTCTAATAAGCCAAGATGATCTCAAGGTCAAGCTGATGAGGTCAAGCAAGATTTTTTCTATGCAAGGTTATCCATTTTAAGGTCGAATCGCTTAATTCTAAAGACAAAACGCCTTTAAAGATATACGTCTTCTATACTAAGTAAAAATCGCATTCTTATTTTATAGACAAGAAATTTTTGTGTCAATATTTTTACCAGTGTAGATACGGCATTTATTGTATAACTTGCGAATTACATCTCATACTTTTCAAAATCAAATTCACTTGTTAATTGAATGATATAGAACATTGAATTTGTTTATTAGAAAAAATGAACTGAAGATCTCGCATCAATTGCTTCGAATGAATGAGGCGCTGAGTAATGACATTGTTGGCGAAATTGTAAAGTCCACTAATTATGAATATCATACAGGTTGCGATTTTGGCAGAGGCCAGTCACAGAGACACATTGTGGTGGCAGGCAACTAAATGTTTCGTTTATTTCTGAAAATTTGGTTTTCGCCCACCTGCAATTTCTTGATGGCTAGAAAGATTAAAATCTGCAAACTTTTGTGTATGACCTAAATGTGGGAATTTCAACAGATAGACAAATAATCGCTTGGGGATTTTAAAAACAAACATTGCGGGTTTTTTTCATAAATTTTCTTTCACGTAATTTTAACATAATATATACAAAATGTATATTTAGTTTTTTTTTGCGTTCCTATTCATTCCTATAATTTGAAACAGAAATTCAAAAATAAACTCTTTGATGATGCTATGAATTAACATAATTTCTTAGGAGAACCGCATTCACTACATTAACTCGAAAAGATAAAAATAAGTTTTTGTTA